>NC_057321.1:1874938-2187427 GCF_000687475.1 Ustilaginoidea virens
TTCTAGGCATGAGTCTATCTTACCAGTGATGGTGCGCTTGGAAGCAGCAGCGACGGGAGCCCGGATGGCAGGACGAGCAACCTTGGTGGCCATCTGGCTAGCCAGGCGGGAAGCAAAAACACGGGGAGCGGCCATTGTGAATACTGTGTGTCAAATGGGAGGAGTTGACTTGTGGGATTGGAAGGAAGGGTCTGGAAGATGGAAGAGAGAGCGGAGGGAAGAGATGGGAAGGGAGGAAAAGTTTGGAGCTGGGAAGGAGAGCAGAAAAAGGTTCCACTGTGGGAATGGAAACGGGGGGAGGAGGGCAAGGGGGGTTTGGCAGAGAAGAGACCAGGCCGGGGCAACGGGGTACGGACAATGAGGCAGATTTGGAAAAGCGGAAATATGTGGCAGCGAGAAGTTCACAGCAGGAGCCCGTGGTCGATGGGCGTGTGATATCTTGAGGCACACGGCAGGCTGTCCAGGCACATGGCCATTCGGGGGAAGCCGGGTGGATACAGCTCCAAAGACGATAACGGGGTGGCTCTATGATGGATGATGGAACAGAAACAGGGCCTGAGGCGCTTAATTTTTTTTTTTTCCTCGCAATTATGGCAAATTTTCATGGGGAGGGGGAAGGGCCATGCCTCATGAATCATGAGCTGTTCAAGTTTCGTTGAGGCTTTGGAGTCGGGAGAAGAAAACCAGAGCGGGAGAGTCGGAAGCTTTCGGGGCATCGCGATACATATCAAGCCCACGCATCTGTTCTCTCAGTCAAAAATATATTCGACTTACGGAATCTTCAAGCTCTACTTATTTGCCAACGCCCGACGACCGGGAAGACGATGAGAAAAATTTTCAGTGGGTATCATTACTGGGCAGCTGTCTGAGGCAGAAAAAAAATTATGAAGCTGATAAGGTCTGCGCACGGGTACCCGGATCCATGAAGGATGAGGCAATGGGGCTTGCAAATATACGGAGCGCAGGCCCACAGTTGCGCCAAGTTGAGACAGGGTGTGCGACCGTTGACCCATATAACGGGTGCCTTGAATGAAACGCTTGAGCTATCTCGACCTCGTCGGTGCGCTGCGGTGACTTGACCAGGGACTCAGGAAACACAATTCAGCAGCCATACCTGACAACGCGGGTGGGTAGAGTGGGTTCCGTGCAGGGATCAACAACCGAGCTCGGCGAAAGCCATCTGGCCAGCGAAAAGGACGAGAAGACGGTTGGGTTGCAGAGTACGGAGTAACACTATACACCATTTGTTGTTGCGGCGAGCAGAGCGGACGATATTGATAAGCTATGGGAACACGCTCATTGCCTATGGGGCAGATGTGGGTAGGGGGGGGGAGGATATATAATGAAGCTGTCCTGCACCCGTTCGGCCAAGATACGGCGGCCTTAGTTATTTCATTTCAGAATCGACACGACTCGACCAACTGACTTCAAGCCGAGCGAAATGGCGAATAGCGAAATGAGCCTGGCATCGGAACTCGCCTTCTAGCCAGCCAGTTTGCATCTTAGATTCCACAGCCGCCATCCGACTCAACTCGCATGCAGATATCACAGGAAGTCGAACATGCAGGCACCGTTGACTACCGATATGTTTTGATGACAAGGTGAACAGCAGGACACCAAGCCAGGTGACCACAACGATGGACGAGAGGAACTACTCTGTCGTCACAGACACGACCTTTTTGTCAAACATGCCGACAGAATAGTCTGTCTGATGATGCCACACGCAAGTACTCAGTACTCGGCCACAATCGCAACGGCGGAAGTGATCGTTATCGTCCCGGAATGTCGTCGTGACTGACCTGGGCAACATGCCCAGCCTGCTACGGAGTAGTCCATACCATAATAGCTCGACACTTGCAACCTCGTCTCATAGCATCATTAGAATTTACAGTCAACACCAGGAGCCCTGCCAGATCCAAGCTCGTGCTCCAGTCCAATGAAAACCTGAATAGTGCGGCCTTAGCCTGCCCCCTATCTTTAGCGGGGGCCGTTATCAGTCTGGTGCGTTACGTGGTGTGTCTGCCGAATCACCGTCGTCGGAGGAGGAAATTTTTTTTCGGCATCTGACATTGACATCCGGCCCCTTTTTAGCTCAGGGGTTTGCAGCCGAGGAGTGATGGGTCCAAAGGTGCAGATCTAATGACGCAGGCTTGCTTTTGCCGACAGCCATATTATCAGGGAAATCGTAGCTTTGCCTGGAGATTTGCGAAGAAACCGGAAGGCAAGCAGCTCCTTCCCGCTTTCCCTCTTTGAAATATAGTGAGGGCGTCCGGTGGAGAAATCTTTTTGGATTATCCGGGGATTAGTCAATAAAATTAGTAAAGTATTATAGTATCTTACTTCTACCAAGAAATGAAATAAAAAAGAATACAAATTTACAAAAAATGCGGTGATATTCTGCTATACTAAGCGCGGTGAAGAGTTAGATACTGTCATGCTTTCTAGGCAGAGGCTTGCGGCAGGCGGCCCTCCGCAGGGCACCCGGAGGAAATACTATTGTATTATGGTACAGCGCGTTGAGTTATATTGTATTATTGCGGTATAGTAAGGCGGTGAAATAAAGCAGAATCATAAAGCAGTCGAGGGTTACTGCTAAAAGACTACACTAGCAGCTATTTTCTAGCAGCTGTCTAACGTACTACATAGCACGGATAAATACTGAAGATGCTTTCGGTAAGTATGATAGTAGCTACTACAGTAGGTCATAGCAGCTAAGCTGGACTAATCAATATTAACCCGCCTGGCTACCTCCGCTTTCGCTGTGCCTTTGGCACCGAAGGATTCGGCGGCACCCTACCTTCAATAAGAAACGGCACGACTTCTAAAGACCGCTACTCAATCCAGGTATTCGCCCAGTATTGAGCATATCTTCCTCTTCACCATCTCAGCAGTCAATATACGGTCACATATCATTCGACACTCTGGGCCACACCGATCCTGGTCAGTTGTCGCAAAGCAGTTAACCATGCATGGGTGACGGTCTGTAAAGAGGATTTCATATGCAGCGTCAATTTGTAGGGTCTTGAGTCTTGTCAATATATACTCTAACATTAATCGGTGTAGGTCACATTGATTACACCCTATAACAATCTCTGCCCAGTAGTACATGATAGCATCCTAAGCAACAGAATGCCGCCTATATCCTAGCTTCTTACTTCGTCACTCGGGAAAATGCTACAGAGCAGGAAATTACTTGATCTTGCTCAAACAGGCATGTTCGGCCTTACGATGCCTTGGCGATGGGGTTGATTAACGGTAGCATGCAAAAAACATTACAATAATGTCCGCAGCAGACACATCCAGCGTTACCAACGGATTCTTTATTGCCATAGGTAGGACGAAATGGACATGAAATTGGTTCTCACTAAGACATTAGGCCTTCTTACGATGCATTTAGACGAGTCGACTTTTCAGAAGACCGGATTATCAGGCCAATCAATAAACATCGGCCATCAGACTGTCTGGCGTGAGTCTCTAGACTTTGAAGTCGGATTTTAGTTTGCCGAGTAACAGCGGGAAGCTAATGTCAGGATAAGGTATATCAATTAGCTTGGAAAGTTCACAGACTTTTTACGAGAAAGCAAACGAGCGCCTGATGCGTGCTTGTGAAACTATATTGAGCCGGTCACTAAACTGGATGGTTTGTGAGATAAGTGGATCAGGTCAGATTGCCCTGCCCGTATTCTCCTTGTCTACTCCAGGTTACATGTATGCATGCGAGCCTAGCCCTGCTTTTCCTCTGCTTTTGAATCCTTGGCTCCTCCATTCAATTCTGTGACCTCTTCGATATGCTGAACCGATTATCAATGCTGACGTGGAAAAATACAAGGCCTTGCCTCGGATACGTTAAAGAATTTCGATTCAAGATTAAAGAAGCGCACCGTCCTTCCAAACATATCCCAAAGCATTGTCGCGTCGCCAGATCCTGTCTTGGCCGACATTAAAACATGGAGTAGTACCAAGCAACAAGATCATGAGCAAAAAGCTCTCGATTTATATGAGTGGCTATCGTTGGTCAGCTTGGAAAGCGCTCTAGTGAAAACTGGAAATGTGACTGACTCCTTCCTGTCCCGCTACCAGCACAACAGTCGCGATGCTGATCAAGATCAAATCAAGGTTTGCGTAATCAGCTGGTCTGGGCTCATTGGAAGTACTTGGTTCCACAATTTGGTCCGAGACGGATTGATGATGCGTCGAGGGCGGAGTTGGATATTAATTAATGCAACTAGATGTAACAGCCTCGCAACAGGTGGGAGTCTCGAGCTGAAACTACTTCGACCATGCATGCAGGAAGACCAGTACCTAATGTGGCACATCCGGAGCGCTCCTTGAGCCCTCAGGCCTGCCTAGGTCTCACGCTCCGCTAGTCACTCAGTCGTTGTTTCAAAACGGCATCCGCGACTAATCTGCGTAAATCTGCCTGGCCGGATGGGTCATTGAAGTCATCCCGCTGTGCTAAATCTTCTATGCGACGACGAAACTCTTGGTCAACTTCAACAGGGATGTCTTCTGTTGAGTCAATCATTCCAATCTTGAGTCGTATACCAGGTGGTGGGGTACTAAGACGATCAGGAATAGTTTCAGCAGCCATAGCATCAGATAGTTTCCCCGTCTTGTTGGGTTCAATACTGGCCAAGTAGGCTGCAATATATGGAAAGTCACCCTCGGAAGCAATCTTTTCCGCAGCGGTCATGCCGCTGGCGCCTCGATAGTGCACATCGACTCCCAACTCCTCAACCAAAACCTTGGCGGCTTCCATCGTTTCTACCACGAAGAGCGCCGTTTCATCATCTTCGTCTTTCAGATTGACATCGACGTTGAGCTCGAGAACCAGCATCCGGAGTAAGTCGAGATGATTGTAGCTGGCTGCGGCATGAATGAGAGAATAGCCATGTTCGTCTTGTGCAGAAGCAAGGCTTGGATTCTCACGGAGCAGAGGCGCTAGGGAGGCATCGTTGTCAGCGGCAAGAAGGAATGGGTTTAACGACATGGTGAAATAAGATGTGGGCGAAAGTGGGCTTCGTCTGCGATGTAAAAACGGAACGGCAATAAAAGAGTTACGGTGAGCTGTAGGATCCACAATCTTCTATTGCAGCCTCACACCCCAGGCACCAAGTTGCCTGGGCCCACTTCAGTAGTTCTTTCCTTAATATCATCAGGATCGAGTTGGATATTTTCCAAATTTCCACATGTAGTCATACCCAAGAAACCGAAAATTTTAACCTTCTGAACATGCTTAGCATGCTATACTTGCTTATGGCCACTGACCCGTAGCTCTCCCCGATTTCTCAATTTGAACCGTTTTTTCCGTTGATTATTCTATTGGCAGCTCGTGGGTTCGTTCATTGTGATTGAACAACACATTGGCATGGCAGAAAACTTGCACTGAGTAGGAAATCAGACTCCGAATTCCGGGAACACGGGGTCGAAACCGAAGCAGGTGACTGCCGCTCCATCGTCCAGACTTACTGAAAAGGCTTTATGTCCCTTTCAACACCTCCTCTGCCCAACAGGCGCACCATGGCTGTGCCATATATACCTCAGGATGTTGACGAGGTCTCCGATATGTTGAAAGCATTGGAATCTGCTAGAAAAGATAAGCGGAAAATGGGGTTTGCCGTCAAAAAGACAAGCCTCAAAGTCCAATCTTCTGCCAATGGAGTCGTGGTTGATTCTTGGAAAATGCAAGATTGGGATTACAAGAGACCAAACTTGCCCACATATGCCCGCGGCCTTTTTACTACCGAAAACGTTAGTCGACGGCGAGCAGAGATAGTAGTCCGGGGCTATGATAAGTTTTTCAACGTCAATGAGGTAGCGGAAACGAAGTGGGAGGCAATCATCTCTAAAACCCTACCACCCTATGAAATCACACTCAAGGAAAACGGATGCATAATTTTTGTTTCTGGCCTTGAGGATGACACACTTCTCGTCTGCAGCAAGCACTCCACGGGGGACCGAGATGATATTCAAATCAGTCATGCTAGTGCTGGGGAACGTCACATTGAACGCCAGCTTGCTGGCATAGGGAAAACGAAGTCAGACTTGGCTAGGGAGCTTCGTAACCGCAATGCGACCGCAGTTGCCGAGCTTTGTGACGATGAGTTCGAGGAGCACGTCCTGGCTTACGACGCAGACAAGGCTGGTCTATATCTACACGGCATCAATCTCAACCTCCCCAAGTTTGTAACATATCCAAGCTCAGCAGTTCAACAATTCGCGGAAGAATGGGGTTTTATCAAGACTGGCTTGACAGTATTGAATGACGTTAACGAAGTGAAGGCTTTCTTAGAAAGTGTCGCGTTCACAGGGGCTTATGCCGGTAGAGAGGTAGAAGGCTTCGTCATCCGCTGTAAGATATGCAACGACCCGGCAACGCAAGTATTTCAAGACTGGTTTTTCAAGTACAAGTTCGAAGAGCCATACCTCATGTACCGACAGTGGAGAGAGTGCACCAAAGCACTGATAGCTGGCAAGCAACCACGGTTCAAGAAGCATCACAAGGTCACGGAAGAATATCTGCTGTACGCTTCCAAGCGCCTGGCAGCAGATCCGAACCTAGGTCAACTATACAACAAAAATCACGGTATAATATCGTTGCGGGATGACTTTCTCAAGTTCAAAAATCTCAACGGGTATGACGCAGCATGCCTGGATAATTCAGATTCTGTCGTTATGAATGAAATTACGGCCGATGTAATTCTATGCCCCATTGCCACGATAGGTTGTGGAAAGACAACGATTGCCTTGGCCATGTCGCAACTTTTTGGGTGGGGCCATGTTCAAAACGACGACATAGCGGGAAAGGGTCGACCTCCTCGATTCACCAAAGCAGTTCTTGACCAACTGCGCGACCATCCTGTTGTCTTTGCGGACCGAAACAACGCAACAAAGGTCGAGAGAAAACAATTCATTAGTGACGTGAAGTTGCAATATGCGAGGGCCAAACTTATTTGTTTGAACTTTGTCCACGATAGGGACTCTATAGACGATATTCGGAACGTCACACAAGCTAGAGTCTTAGCAAGAGGCGACAATCACCAGACTATCCATGCAGCAAGTGACAGAGACAAGTTTGTTGGGGTAATGGAAGGGTTCATTCGCAGATTTGAACCCTGCACCCCGTGTGCCGGCCCTGACGATGGCTTTGACTTTGTCATTGACCTAAACCCTAAA
Source organism: Ustilaginoidea virens (assembly GCF_000687475.1). Taxonomy (NCBI): domain Eukaryota; kingdom Fungi; phylum Ascomycota; class Sordariomycetes; order Hypocreales; family Clavicipitaceae; genus Ustilaginoidea; species Ustilaginoidea virens. The sequence goes on from NC_057321.1 coordinate 1,882,115, forward strand.
ATAGGGAGTCGTCAAAATCTGGAAACTGTTGTGAGTAGATTGAAACAGCACTTTCCAAACCTGTTCGGGACTATGCCGTCTCCAGAACAATACGATGCTGCTATCAATACCGCTCTTGCATACCGACCCGCTTTTCGAGAACGCAAATCTGAAAATTCAGTGAATCATAGAAGCCAAAGGAAGAGAAGACTAGAATACATGTCTGTTGAAATCTCAAGTCACGAAGTCAATGACTTACTAGAAACGGCTTTCAACGAAGTGTCGCCAGAAAAAACCCGTTTCTATTTGCAATTAAAACGAACGAGACGTATTCAAAATACGTTTCATGTGACGCTCATGCACCGTGCAACCTCGAATGAGCGACCTGACCTCTGGAAGAAGTATGTTGACATTTGGGAAGCTTTTGGAGGTTCGAATTTGCCTCTTGGAAAATGCGACATATTGCTAGAAAGAGTATGGTATATTCCAGCTTTATCTTTCTCTCTGCGAGATGATCTGATTGTGGTCAAAGTGCCTAACAGTTTCACAGATTGTATTTGATGATCGTATTATGGCCGTTGTAGTGCGTCTAATTGACGACTCCGCTAATTGGGAATGTGTAAACCAAGTCGCACATATTACAGTGGGTACTCGAGATGATTCTGTGAAACCGAAGGAAAGCAATGACCTGTTGCAACGATGGATTGAATATGGGGCTGATGGTGAAGGTGTCAGCGAGTTGTTATTCAAAGATAAACCTACTTTTAGAGGTATTGTTAGAGGTATTGCCGCGAGATAATAGGATCTCTCGTTGCAATATCTCCAAGACCTCTTACAAGTTAGCGGCCACGATATGCTATTCAATTTACTGGTCGTAAAATTGATGTTTTTTTTTTTTTTTTTTCGGCAGCGACTCAGTAGCGTACATATTCGGACATTGCAGCGAACCTAAGCGCAACAGTGAACCTGAATCTCTCACATTCACGTGTTGTGTATGCACTCCTTAAATGGCATTTGCTAGTGAACTGCTCTATCTTTGCATTGTTATAAATACAAGATACACAATAGTCGACCAAAAGTTGCCGAAAAAGTCTGGTTATTCGTCATCGAGAATGCGACTCGCTATTCTCCCAACAAATGGCACTTCGTATCTGTAAATTGATCAGCTTTTGGGATATTGGTCGAGTATGGTCGATCTGCGTACCTGTCTAATACTTTCGCATCATTATACGCTCTCAACGTGAGCAAAGCAATAAGGACAATATCACAAAGAAAAACTAGCCAGCTAAGGAATAATGACCAAGAGATTATCAGGTGGAAAACAAGCATGGCCGTGAACAGCACCGCTGATTGCCAAGCATGGAATCTAGTCCATTATCAGATCAATTTCTTCAACAAAAACAATCCTGTGCGCGATATCATTGGTAGCACCGTGGCGTTGAATTGTGACTTTTGCAGGGTAATCTCACCGAACATAGTCGCTATTTCTCTCGACGATGAGTAGAATGATGGCACCGAGAGGCGGCAAAGCCAAATAAGCCAGGCAAGCTTCATAATCCAGCCGTAGACCTAGGCTTGTGTCAAACTCGCTGAGCTCGGCTGCTGGATGCAAGCTCGGCGCGTCAGCCCCTCTACGGACACCACCAGGCCATCCAACTGTTGATCCGTCCAGACCTGCCCATGTACGCTGCGGCTGTGGGTGCTGGAGCGGTGGCGGGCTGCGAGCATTTGCCGGCGAAAATGGTCGGCTGATAACCGCATCGTATGATTGTCGAGGAGAAAATGTGTTGCAGTCGGGCGATGTCACGCGAGAATGTTCGGGCGGCGAAGACTGGTACGGCGCGAAGTCCATAGTCTGTTAATATAATGGCACCTTTAGTGGCGGCGTGGTTCATAGAATTAATACGAAGTTGTCCACCATTACTGTGCAATATTCATAATACTTATCTTTGCCTCGAATCGTAAAGTGGCGACGCAACTCAATCACCATAGGGAGTCAAACTGCTAAGATGCCTGGTGTGAGGGGGCACTTCCGTAGGTAGGTTGTTCTGCGCTTAAAATAGAGAGTACCACGGAAGCTCACCGGAACCTGGTGTCATAGCTTCTACTACAGTATCTACATACTCTAGCTTGTTAAAGTGCACAGGGTAAAACGGAGTGTCAGCAGCCTAAGCCACGCTATATTTAGGGATCACGTAGGAAGGATTATAGAACATGCAATAGCGCTAAGCGCGAAATAGAGCCACGTACCTTCGCACATATTCTTCTATTGACAGCTAGATACTAACGTTCTCTTCTTTTTGCCCCATACATTTTTATTATTACGACGTTTGCCCGCACAATGGCCTTACAGCTTGCTTCACAGGCTATATCTATAATACATTATCATTATTACCAATAGAATACCAACAGCATTATCAACAGCACTATCAACAGCATTATTAAGTACGCCCCTTAGTAGCACATTGGCCGGCTACATCCCCTTAAATGGCTCAACACAACCCACTATTTTACACAACAGGAGCAGTACCTCAAGTTCCGCGCATTCTCAGCCCTAGACCAAGTCCCTTATCTTCGCAAGTAAATCAAGAGGTAGACTCTAGTCACCACAAAGGATAGGTATACTACAGGCCTCAATAGAAGCTCAACATTACTAAAAGTGGCATTAATCGCGATTTCCCTCCATATGTGCAAACTTTAGGTTACTACAGAAGGGATACTTTCCGTTTCGGGATTAGAGCCACTGCATGTTCGACATTGAGTCCTTCCTTGCCTGTCTACGTGTACGCTCCAGTTGTCAGGTGGACTGGGTGGCGCGCGAAGGTAGCACAGTTTTTCCCTCTTTAATAAGTGACAGGAGTACTGTACTAGACATTAGTTAGCTTAGGCCGACAATCTAGCGTAATTGATCATCACCATCCTATTGAAGTTACCAGAGGAAAGTAACGGCTATTTGTGTCATAAAAAAACCTGATTCCTTGAAAATGCCCGGTCAAGCCGATAGTGCTGCTGTATTCTTCAAAGGTGTCGCGAAACCACGGAATATGAAGTCATATCTCGATTTGATTCATGAAACGAATAAGTAAGACCTCGTTGTACATGTCATTTTCCCCGCCATACTCCTATTATTTTCATTCATTCTGCTTGCCTTTCTCTGCAAAGTGAAAGAAACAGTGCTGCCGAATATTTAGTACCGTATCTTCAGCTTTAACAATATCTAACCGAATTGCAGTTTCCCTCATTCGAATACCGCTGAAATAGAATCTGTAAAGTTGAGTTTACCAGAAGGCTTCTACATATTGGTTTGGAAAGACGAAGATGGAATTTACCCCATTGGCTATGTCCTTGACCGCGTGGTAGACAAGCTCAGGGAGGTACCTGAGCATGTGCGAGGTACGATGGAAATCAATCCAAGTGACAGAACACTGCAACTTTTTCGCTTTCCTACGGAGGGAGAGCGAACTGCAATGGCTGCAAGACTAGTAGCGTACTGGCGCGATCAACAAACCTTCAAACTACTGAAGGGATGGAGAGACGAACTCTGGCCAGTATATGGCAGAAGAGGCGAACTTCTTTTTAGCATTGAACGGGCAGCCATGGGTTTAATAGGAACGATGCGCTACGGCGCCCACATGACTGCGTATGTGGTCGAACCTTCTGCACCACATGGCCTTTTGATATGGGTGCCGAGGCGGGCAGCCGATAAATCCACATTCCCTGGTATGCTTGATAACACGGTCGCAGGCGGTTTGATGACAGACGAAGAACCCTCGGAATGCATTATTCGTGAGGCGGATGAAGAAGCTAGTCTGGCCCAAGATGTGGTACGACGCAATGCTCGGGAAGTTGGGTCCATCACATACATATACATCACGGACGAAAAGAACGTCGGCGAAGCAGGTTTCATTTACCCGGAGTGTCAATGGCTTTACGATATAGAGCTAACAGCCGGACTGGCACCAGCACCGAAGGACGGCGAAGTCGACGAGTTCTTGCTTTGCGACGTCAATCAAATCAATGAGTATCTAGCCCGTGGCGATTTTAAAAACAATTGCGCTCTCGTTATGATTGACTTCTTCATTCGCCATGGAATTATAACTAGAGAAAATGAGCCTGAAATAAGCCTTATTCAACAAAGAATGCATCGCGAGCTACCTTTTCCAGGACCACACCAGGCAGGTTGGCGGCGAGAGAGGTGACTTCGGGGAGATTCTCTTCCAGTATAAAGAATGAAATATCTAAAGACGGAGCTGATGAGCTGTGAAGGTGGCAAGATATGGTTTTTCGAGATTTGTGTATGTGAAAAGTGTGGTTCTCACCTATCCACGTCCGTATCAAGGAGGTTCGGAGATCGAAGCTGAACGTAGCAAGGGTAGTCAAATTTTCACTTCTTTATTAAAAGATAACAATTATCGACTCGCAATGGTGTGAGCTTCTTAATCGGACCTTGTAGAGACATAAGGAGACCCCCAAACGAGATGTATGCATTGCTGTAAACATACGAAATAGTATTAGCATAAGAAAAAAATTTGCGTTCCTTCCTTAATGGACTGAAGGGCTCAGGTCCAAAGAGACAAAAAAGAAAGAAAAGATGAGAGATTAGTTCGGGTGCTTACATAGTATTTCCATCGTAAGTTTCTTCAAACTTATAAATCTTGCCGTAACAGACATAGTCGTATAGGTCGGCCAATGTTGCAGGTGCATCTGCACCTTTTCCAATATCTCTCCAACCCTTGTCATCCTCTTTACTTCCATCTGGTGATAATGTTGTTGACAATACAACGTGTAAGGGATCGGAAACCGCACAGGGGAATAGTTCAGTATTAATATCAAGAAGCATGATTGTTTGTGAATCAGCCGAAGTACAAGAGATACGAGCAACACGGTCGTACTTTGACTGATCGAAATCAGTCACCGTAAAGCTTTCCTCAAAGAGTGTAGCATCACCACTATTATTAGCCATATCTTGCTAATAACTTATTAAAGTTGAGAGAGGATTGCACCACGGTCTAGGCTTGGGGAAAGGGACGATGAAAGTTTGGTTCACCCAAACAAACGGCTTGGCGCCAGGCGATGGCGCTTTATAAGCATATCCTTCAATTGAGGCATACGCCCCATCACACACATCCGAGATAAGGTAACCAATTTTCCAGGGATTTTACCCTAATAAGCCGCTCTTTTATACGTTGCGACTCAGAAAGCAAATCACAAAGGAAAACATGTCCTTCCGCAAAAGAAATGCAGTCATTCGTGATACAGCAGGTCGGACCTCAAGAAACATCGACAAAAGCTTGTCTCCAGGATTGCGCCCATCTCCCTTGGATGGCCGACTAACAACATCCACAGGCACAGCATCTCTAGATCAACTTCTAACCGGCCATTGGGGAATGCCATTAGGTAGCTCCTTGCTGATTGAAGAGCCCGGAACCACCGATTTTGGAGGTGCTGTACTACGCTATTTCGCCGCGGAAGGACTGGTTCAAGGTCACGAAGTTCATGTCTTAGGATTCGGTAATACTTGGCGACAAGAATTGCCCGGGCTATCGAATCAGGAACAAGCCAATTCGCAGGCTGAACATCTACCACCATCTAGAATGAAAATAGCTTGGAGATATGGGGCCTTGGGGAACCCGGAAACTAGACCAGGTAAAGAAAGTTCGATTCTTTTTGCGTAGATTTAGGCTCACAACCTTTAGCTGCTGAAATAACCCCTCAGTTACCGGAAATACTTAGAAGTCCTGGCTCATTCTGTCACAATTTTGAAATGTCCAAGAGGCTAGAGTCCCGGGATATACGTGGCCGACTAGTTACATACCCTTTGCACGGTATCTCGAATCACGAGTCTGCATGTCATTTCTCGAGCTTTATCACGCAGCTCAGAGTTAAATTAAATGGTTCTCCCTCAACAGTGTATCGAGTCATAGTGCCTAGTATTCTTTCGCCATCCCTTTACGCACCTGAAGCATGCAGACCACAGGAAGTCCTTCGGTTTTTACACGTTCTTCGAAGCATGCTGCGACAGTACTCTACTCGGCTCACTGCGATGGTGACATTGCCAACATCCCTCCACCCAAGAAATACTGGCATTTGCAAATGGATGGAACTCTTCTTTGATGGTGTGATTGAGCTTGTTCCTATACCTAAGCCAATGCAGCATGTCGGAAACTCGGATAGAGAAGACAAATCCCAGGGTTTAGTGCGCATTCATGCGATGCCCGTCTTTCACGACAAAGGTGGTGGTGTAGAAGGCTGTTGGACCGGAATGGATATGGCTTTTCGACTGAGCCCTTCAAGCGGTTTGCAAATATTTCCGTTTAGCCTACCCCCTATCGGCCTTCATGAGTCGACTTCATCAAAGGTCCCGTCGAATACGTTAAAACTTGAATTTTAAGAGCAGGTGTCAAAGATGGGAATATTTGCCAGGCCTCACTTGACGCATACTTCGTCTAGTGTCAAAAGCCCTTTTAAGACCCCGCCATTTAGCCCCACATTGCAACTTCCAAGGCCTCGGATTCTGAAAAAGAGTTTTCCTCCCCATTTCACTCTTTGCTGCACTACCAACGAATTGATAATCGAACGTTTGCTACAAAGCTCTAAGGTACGTGGCTCCGATTCCTTGTTCTCTAGAATACCTTTGCTTTCATGATTACATCATTGAATATCTGTCAATCCACTGAAACCTGGTGATGACACATTCATTATTTACGAAGACGACTTATGAATTGCTGCACGTCTCATCGCTATTTCGGACTTGGGAAGCTATGCCACTCTATGTACTAACTCAACACTTTAACAAGGAAAAATAAATAAATAAATAGGCTCTATGTCTACGGCACGTTGTAGCTCAGAGGAGGATCCTGATCTGATCAGAATTGCAAGAATAGCTGGACGATATCTTATTTTCGATCCCGACGCAGCTGGTAGCCTTAGGCGACATGAAAATACCAACGGAACCTTGATTGGCTCGACACCTCAGCAGCCAACGCAAAACATATTTCTGGGATTGCCAGTGGAAGTGCGTCCTGAGGAAGCAATAGCCTTAGTTCAGGAGAATAGAGCTTATATTGTAGAAGATTTAGTCGCTCACGAAACCGCGCTAGCCTCAAAGGTAGAACATGTAAGGAAACATTACATGGAGTGTTTGCAAAGAAGCAAACAAGCCGCATGTTTAGCTTTATCCGAGAGGTCTTCGGCGAAAGCGGTCAAAGTTGCTGCGCGTCACAAGCAAAGCAAGCAACATAACTTGAACACAAGCCGGAACAGCAGAATTAACGATGACAACCACGCTTTGACCGTACTTCAACGTGACCACGCAGCTAACAATGCGGGACTGCTGGCTGTAACTCCAGTGTCCAGCATACCCCTACTCGATCTTAAGGCTGGAATTACAACAACATTGGATAGTTCTCTTAAGTACACATTGTGTAAATTCCTAAAACAAAGGGGGTATTTTATGACGCCCGGTTTGCGATTTGGTTCTCGATACAGCATATATCCAGGTGATCCCCTTCGTTTTCACGCACACTTCATGGCGAATGAATACGAATGGGATGAGGAAATACCTATCCTTGACATAGTTGGGGGAGGGAGGCTAGCAACAGCAGTGAAGAAGGCTTTCTTGATAGGGGCACTACAGGCATTATATGAAAGTGAGGGCACATACCCAATTCAGGCATATAGTATTGAATGGGCTGCCATGTAACTAACTAAAGTCACCAAAGAGAGCTTTGGCTGATATGCACTCATTGGAGCCAAGACCACTCATATGAGGAGGTCATGTCAAGTTAATACGACATGTTGGGTGTGCATCAGACCATGAATATGATGAATTGAGTAGGCACCTATCAGGGTGTGTAGATGCGGCTGAAACTCAATACATCCCTGCGGCAACATACGCATTTATCAAATTTATTCCTGGCTAGCGAAACCCGGCAATCGTCGCATAGACTTAAGCAACGGCATGGCCAGACAATGATGGTGCGATTCGAACTGTGGCAAACGACACATGGTAAGAATTGGCCGGCTCCGTTATGTAAACCCCCTCCCGAACTGTCCATACGGCGACGTGTCAGAATAAGTTCTTCTAACATTGATTCCTCATCGATGGAACCGAGTCTAGTGCTGCGATTAGTTGCACCACCATCGTAATCGCCGAGAGACTCTGGTGGTAGCAGAACACGACTTCGACGAATCTGCTCCTGGCGGCGGAAGATTGACCTCGTCACAATGATATTACTTTGTAAGTGCCGGGACAAAGAGATTGCTTCTCCTCGCTCCTCGCTTGTCGAAGGGTTTAGAAGCCTAGCCAGGCTACTTGCATCCAGAACTGTGTCGCGGGACGGGCTAGTTTCACGAGTCCTGCTTATCTCCGTATTCAACTTTTGCTGGCCCTTGTCTTGTGAAAGCCAGCTCTTTCCCGTGGCTCCGTCATCGCTGGCCGTGGACGAAGCTGATATAACACTTGTGGCGTCCCAATCATCGTTCACATCCTCTGGGACATAGTCACCACTTGCGTCAGCCGAACCCCACCAGCCTCCCGACGCCCAGTACTTATATAATTCTTTATCAAGAACGTCTTCATCCTGGCTGCTGTTCAGCCTTCTGAATTCGGTCTCGACATCTACTGCTTCCATCTGCGGGGTCATACTTTCACTCAGTAATGATGATGTCTCCCCAGGCAAAAAGACACCTTTCCCGCTAGAGAGTTCATCATTGTCCGTGATCTTCTGGCGGCGTACCAACCACAGTAGCCATGCTGGTCTGGTTCTTATGTGAGCCCTGGCAAGCACCCAAAGAACTCCTGACGAAGCAGTTCGAGCGATCAATCCAGTAATGCTTAGCAGAAACTCTACTGCCATCAACCATCCCGAGCCTCTTTCTGATGCGCCCGTGCCAGTTCGACCTTTGGAGATCATTTGGGCCGCACGTTCTCGACTATATCCATTGGTTGATAATGCAGCTCCTTCCTTGATGGGAAGTAGTCCTATCGTTCCAGTTTGGTCATACAGGCAATTGATAAGGCGGAACCTGACTGCCTGTCTATTTAGCTGGTCTACTTCGCGTAGGCGTGCCTCTTCTAACCATGTGCGTTGTTGAAGATTGACGCTGCGCTCTTCATTGAGATAAACAGCTTCGCTTGCCATTGTTACCGCAGCAAATCCTGCTCGAAGGAGTGCGGTGTAGAAGTCCATATCTCTGGTTACCGGAACTTCAGCGACTGTTATATTTGCCTGCATGTTACTGTGCGCGTACGCTAATCTTTGACGCACAGTCATCGACGTCAAATTTGAGTTGGACGGTGGAGCTATGGCTGTTAATACGAGCGCCAATCCGTAAATCAAAAGGCATATGAGAATACCGGCGAGGACTAGGACGTGTGGTACATATCCAATGATGCAAACGGTTGGGAATCGTAGCAAGCTTTGTGAGGAATTATTTCCCGTTTCGAAATCGAATGCGCTCCAAGTGAGGGTACCCATAAAAAATACACCCCAGAACCCAGTATTCACCAACCTGTACCGGGACTGGGCATCAAATATTCCTAAACAGTGACTAGATAAATGAGTCATGGTGGTGAGAAACGCAACGAACAACACTTCAGGGGAAGTGTTGAGTTTGCCGAGGAGCATAGATCTTGTGATCGAATGAGCTGCCATATTCGTTGGACTTGAATCGGAGGTTAGTTGTTGAGTGGAGAATCTTCCCCATCTAAGATGGTTATTAACAACAGCATCTGCCTCTGCAAATGCTAGCGACTGTTCAAACAATGTCATTCCAGTTTCTGCCGATAACGGCCGGCCCTGGACAGCACATAATAGTGTCTCTACAAAGTGACTGAGACACAGAACCCAAAACAGCGGCCACAACATGGCTAACGATCCACGAAGTTGCTGATTGGTTGCAGCGGTGCTTGGTATCATGCCGACTGCTTCGCATGATTGGCTATCCCCCGCCCCGAGCAACAATATCGAGCTGAGTCTGTTCAGAAACGCGTAGGGTTGTGCAGAAGCCATATCGGAAGCTTTTGTTGTATTCTTCCATCCAAGGTGGCTGAAGTTTGGCGATGTTTGGCACTGGATGAACTGCAGGAGGGCAACCGCTTGCAGAGCGAGAAGCACTGAGGGCAAAAGGCGTACGAGAAGCCTTGTGTGCCAGGGGATTCGTAGTCGCCGCCTTGTGGCTGCAAGTATGTGGGTACGGTTAAGAATAATGGCCATGACTATGCAGGATACAGCCCATTTGCTGGTTACATAACTGAACACGCTCCCCAAGCCTCGGGCGCTGTCAATAGAGAGCCGTGCTATCTGGGCAGCACGATCTGTCTCTCCATTCCCCCCACCTACGGTCGAAGCAGTAGGGACAGCGTTGTCGACTTTCAGAATGTCAAAAATACTCGCGTCGGAAACCGCTTGTGCGAGAGTTTCGCCTCGGTCTGGTGCCAATTGCCTAGGCGCAGTCAACGGGTCCGAGTGTGACATGAAGGATCCTAATTTTGCGACAAAGCGAGGTCCAGCCCAGAATATATCCTCAAGAATTGTAGCATGGCGTGAAATATTATATGCCCAGGTAGTTATATTGTGCCATCTCGACGTCGCTGCTATTTGAGAGTTGCCATATTGTTGAGTTGTATGATACAGCTGTTCAGGTAGCTGCTGCTGCCTGTCCATAGTCGAATATGACGAAAGAGCTTCACGGCAAATGGTTGCTGATTATATACCATTTGTTTGTCGGTTGGGATGAGTTATGTGCCTTGAATGGCTAGATATGAAGTCAGAATAAGGACGCGGCAAGAACAGGTTGTACGTTATCCCATCAGCTCGCTAGACTTGTGGCGTATGGCTGCTGCCTCTTGATTGGCTGGGGATATCATTACCTGCTGTGATGGCCCTGAAACAGCGTAGAGTTAGTGTCAATGCACAGTATAACAAACAATCGTTTACGGAGTATTAGGAATTGAATATGATGAAGTCGGGAGTGGGGTAGATGTCAGTAGGGATCTCAGGTCTACTATATTCCGGAGGCCACTCACCAAGTCAAATATTATACTCCGTATGTTTCTTTTAGTCTGCAGGCTTCTGCTTTTCAAAACCTAATCTAGCCGAGAAATTATGTACAACATAAAACGCGAGGCAGATGATATCATGTGCGCAGCAGCAACTAATCCCGACTGGAAAATGCTCTCCGCCACACCTAATCATATATCAAATTTTCGCAGTCCCTGGCTCTTTAGCTTGTAGAAGGCACTACACTTTTCGTGACATTCAAAGTCTTATATTATAACCCGCGCGCTGCTAGGTAAGGTATGGATCATGTTAGTCAAGACGTGTATTTAAGACATTGTCGCGGAGGTTTGAGCTTTGTAGTAGCGGGATAACTCCAGATTCAGCAGAAATGCGCAGCATGTAGCCAGATAAGTCTGGATTCTATATATAATAGGGGTGGTACTTTTTAGAAAAAAAACCACAGTAACAAGTATGCTAAAAACGAATAGGCTAGGGCTTACATCGTCTGCGCTAAATGACTTCTTGAACATCATGTACAGTATCGCGCGTGAATGCATCATGATCATCAGCTGTAGGCGTAGTTGTGGCTGCGAGTTTACATATCCGCTGTCCGTAGTAGACACACCCTAAAAAACATCGGCACAGACAAATATTAGACAAAAAAAAATATATGCAGGTATATATATATATATGTATTTGTTTGTAATAGTGGTCACTGCTGCCTATGTTCGCGATACTCCGTTAGACAAGCGGAACTGCTTCACATAAAGTCTCTATTATTGTTTCATGCATGCCTTTGCAAACTGAAATCGCGCGAGCAATGAGAGATCGCCGCATAGAGGGATCGGGAAGAGACAAGCAACCTTTGTACCACAGATTCGTGACATCATTACGCTGTGTCATATAGGCCACACAACAAACCGCCAAGATGACCCAGTTCTTCGACCTCATCGGACCATGGACAATGAATGGTTCACCTGAAAGGCCACTGTCCATCACAATCGCTGCTACTCCCCCAGTGATTGTGTCGGCGCAATCGATGCCCGCATCAGCAATTGCGGCTGAGGCAACTGTGATACACCCACCCAATACCGTCATTGAATCCCAATCTTCATGTCCATCTTCCGGTATTGACTGATGTGCTAGGTCGCCTTCTATCACAGTTACTACCACATCAACACCGCTTTTTGGCCACCTCTCTGCAATAATAGCACCCCGTAAAGCTGTCTCCAAATGCATGCTCAAGTCACGCTCATTGGCATCTCTAAGGTAGCCCTTGCCTGATTTTGTGGCGAATGGGGCATATTTCACGAACGTTGAGAGAACCATGTGTGGAGAGAAAGGAGCTGACCGAGGTAGAGAACGTGGGCCATGTACAGTACAAGTCAGTTTCATGCCATACTGATCCATTTCCAGGTAAGCCGACCCGGATGCCGATGGCGTGACGCCAGTTTTTAGGTCTTGGGTTGTTGTCAGCGAATACGATGAAACGGGGTTCGAATTGCTTACACAATGGACTTGGTTTGGTATGTCCACTAAGGGATAGGGACGAGTTCTCGTCATAAGAAGGCGAGCAAGTTATGCCTGGTGGTCCATTCACTCGTCGCCGATCAGACATATTCAAAAGCCTTTCCCAATGAGGTGCTAGAGAAGAAATAAAATGAAAAGCCTGCCTTTTTCCCTGAGCTATGGTCGACGACTGCTTTGTCACAAAGATACTATTAGCTCGGCCCCTACCGAATCCTGAGGTTTGTAGACTTGGCTGGCTAATGCGTTATGAAATAGTGGAGCTGGGATAATCTTTTATTAGGATATCATTTATAATTGCAAGCGCATACCTCTCCTAACATCCACATCGCAATATTTATATAAAGTACCTACCTATTGCAAAAACTATCCTTTGTTTCCCAGATTGTACTCAATCTACGCTGCAACTATATATCCATATATTTATTATTTGGCTCTGTTGTGCAGATTACATTCCTGTCTTCGCCTCGGGATTGGTAAGTTTTTCTTTTTTTGCTAGACACCGCGGTTTGGGACACTATCGAGCAAGATACTCTTATGATGATGTACACACCACTGTTCCCGCGAACCCTGAGCGACGGACAACATGCACTACCATCTGACAGCCCCTATTAAAGCCGGATGCGACTCATCCCACATTCGTTATACCTTGCTAATATACAGTAACAGAGTTGAATCTTAACGTTCCTAGTAGTAAGGTAAGCCTTTTTATTTTTGGCCTACTACGTCTTCCTATTATGATGAGAATCCTTTCTATCCAGTTCTGCTACTGAATTATCATGTTGACCCTCACATACCATACCAAGATCTCTGAAACCTTTTAGAAGAGCATAGAAGAATTCATACTCGATTAACGCTATTTTATTCTCACTAACACCCCGGATTTTAACAGATTAATACTAGATCGATGCTTCCGACGACGGCGGCATCCATGAGTGAGCAGGAGGTACGATGAATACATGATTTCCCACAATAAGCCTGGGAGACGAGAGAAAGAATGATGACGCAAGTTCTATCCATTCAACTATTTCATCATTTCCAAGTCATCCTCCCAGACTCTAGGTCTCTCGGTGAAACTAATGACGAGTTGTGGAGTTGCAATATTGGCATCATTTGACTTTGTGTCTAACCCGACGAAAGACTCGTTCTGGGTCAGGGTCGGGCAGACCGGTAAGGATGACTGAGTAAACTGGCTTGTCTGACTTCAATTATCGTCTTTTAAGCGCATCATTATATAATATAATATTGATCGCAATTTTAAGAACTCCTGATTGCTGACATACTATACTTGACAGCTTCACCTACATTATATGTAACGTATATGTTAGATCAATAAATGAACGGTATATTGAATATAGATTAGTAAAAGCTGTGAGATGATCAAAAGGAACATTAATTTCTATATTTTCGTAAAATGCGGATGATCGGACTTCACCACCGTGATTTGAAGCCCGCCGCCTCACTCCCATCCCTTTGGCTGTGTTAAGGTGCAGCTTTTGTATCGGACCCACTCTTTGCTAAATACCTACAAGGTACCCTCTTGGCAACTGGCCTAGTCACCAAACCTTTATCACTAAAATCCTTATACTAGGGAATTCTGGCATTTTTAATAGAGCTAATAAGTGACATCTTAAGAGTCAGTAATAACGCCTTTCTATCTGCCCTTATCACTGCTAAGTTTGACAGCCTAATATTGTGGGAATAGCCTCACAGCGCTATATGCCTGGCCCTATAGGTGCGATAAGTGCGATGTAGCTCTTTGTAAATCTGGAAATTGCCGGTACTTATACTACTCTACTATTTACTAGTCTGCTAATGTACCCTTTAATTTACGGTTTTCTATTGGCTAATACCCTCCCTGGTCCGTTACAAAAGCTGCACCTTAACACAGCCAAAGGGATAGTATATTTCAGAACAAGCCACCTTACTATGATTAGCCGCGCGCGCCCAGGATAGCGAAAAGCAAAGTCCTCCCGTCCCTAATTAGATAGAAAGATAAACTCTACCTCAGGTTTCGACTTTAGCTAGAATCAGGGGCTCACGACTCCTAGAGTCTCTGTCGCTGATAGCATTGTCGAAAAAGAAGTCACTTATTACTAAGTATATCAGAAATCAAATGATGCGTATATATGCATCGTGGCAAATATCATCTAGGATGCTGTGCTTTCTTCAACTTGTCCCTCCCGAATTATTTGCTGACGTACTGGGCTATTTAGCTATTAAATAGTTCCCTAGCGTAATTATATAATAATTATAATCTTAGTAGTTGACCATTATAGCATAATGAATATAAGCTGGTACGTGGTTGAATAGACAATATTTCACGCTCGCCCGAATAGGTGGTTGCTTCGAGACAATCGGATTAATAAATTACTAGTAGACAAAAATGTAAAGCATAGCTAGCTAAGTGGACTATTATTGCTGTTATTTTTTGTATTTTTTACAGCTGATTACAGTGGGCCAGTGTTGTAATTTTCACTATAATTAATTATTTAAAGCATCTATAATGGGTCGAGCTTGTTTTTTTTTAGAAGTGCTGAGTATTTCCTAATGACCATCTCTCACGCGTGATTAACTATAATAATTATGGCGCCCGCCCGTGTAGGAGGGTGGTGGTGGAGGTATTCCTACACCAAACCCCGGGCCGCCAGGATGCGGTGGACGCCAGACAGGGTATGATGAAGCTTGTCTACCACCACCACGAGACCTGTGTTCCTGCCTATAATAGCCAGAACCCCTACCATACCTTATTTCACGATTTCCTCCCGTTATGACTTTGCCTCTCATAATTTCCATGTCACTTGGGGTAAGCGTCGGGCTTGGCAAAATAGCCCCTCGAAGCAGCACTGATCTGTGAATTTGGTGTGACCGTGGCATGTCGAAGTAAACACTATAATATATTATCATTGAATCAAAATATTAGCATTGATCTTCTTCTATCGCCACGGGCGCTTTCTTACCTGACAGAGTGGTCGTAATCCAGATCTGGCATAGCACCTCTCCCTAATGGGTAAGATAATGCCCCATGAGGCACGTAGCCATCCTGCTTTTCGATTTTCCCAGATAGGCCGCCACTGGCTTTAGAATCCAACTTGAATCGTAAAAATCCTTGTCGCTTTGAATAAAACTTGGTCAGGATGTCATCATAAAGACTCTCGTTATTATCCGAAAGAATGAGAACATCTCGTCCAGGAGCATTTCGTGCAGCCTCGGCTGGAGTAAGAAGTGGGTATTTGCTTTGTACTGCAGTCAACAGACGAGACATGTCAATAAAAGGTAGCAATGCAACTCCTTGCCAGGACATTTTTTTGCCGTTAAGGTCGATCTCGAACTCCTCTGGGTAGAAATCGATAATTTCGCTATCGTTTTCCGTCATGAGAGGGTGAAAGACTTCAGGTAGAGCATGCCGTGATGCCGACGGTAAGACACTCATCAATTGCTCGAATGGTTTAGATATTCGACCCTTTTCGAAGCATATTTCCATGCTCGCGAGATCCTTGAAGTCTGCAGCAAAGGGTGCATAATGATATGGGTAGAACCATTCCCAAGAAGGGCATCCTTGGAAATAGTAAAGAAGCACCCAGGCTAATCCTTCCACATAGGCCCTTGCTACCTCGTGTCGGAAGTTAAAATCACTGGCCGGGCGATGAAATTTCTGTTCGTAATACCGGTCGGCATATCCGTCCTCCCAAAGCCTCACGGTATCTACTGGGACTGCTGGTATAGTAATAGACCCTGATGGTTTGGTCGCCTGTTCAGGGCCAGAAGACACATCTACTTCTGTTGTAATAACCAAATCGTCTTCTGCTTTCCGCTTCCCGAGGAGTGCTGGTACCATATCGCCGCCACGCTCTGTGTCGCTGCCAGTTCGTAGCTGCTCTTTTATAGCACTTGCAGCGCTTCTATTTGCAACATTTGCGCTTTGAGCGCTGGTTCTATTGACGACCATATCGTGAGTAATAGCCCGAGGTGGCGCCTTTGGGAACTTCGCGATTGGATGAAGTGACAGGCCTTGAGATGGGTTTTGGTAGCCAACTTTGTAATCGTCACCATTCGCCCGACAAATAGCTCCCTGAGGTCGATTCTCATGTTGTAACTTTCTTCGCTTTGCATTTGCCTCTCGACGTTCTTCCTGTTCCTTTCGACGTCTAAAGATAGCGTCTTCTTGTTTTGATAGGCTATCCAGAATGCGTTGAGCTTTCTCAAGGTCTATGTGACCGTCTTTCGTCACATAACCTCCCATTGTGGGCAGATTAGTCCTCCAAATAGTCGTCAGCGTGTCAATACCATGCTCCCGAATTTCCAATGCGGGTAGATGAGGCAAAAAATCATTTCCCACGAAGCAACACAAGAAAACCCAATCATCGATTGCTCTCTCCAAGTCAAATCGAAAAGGCAGTCCTGGAACGGCCAATTCCACCGCAAGATACTCTCGCAAAATTGAGACATGTAACCAGATAAATGGTTTTGGTGTTAAATTACTGGAAGTGGCATCGGTGTCAGCCTTCTCTTCCTTTGCTTCGCCGCGACAATTCCGGGCCTCATGCCCCTTTTGTCCGCAGAGCTGGCACATTTTGCTTTTTCCGTCTTGAAAGAAGACATCCTCTCGGAGAACTCGGAAGTGAGGTTCATGTGTCGCCAGACCCAGCATGATGAGATCAGCATCAAGGCCATAAATAACATGCCGAGTATTTGGGTCATAGTCAGGGCTCGCCCTTTGCGATCGGATGAAACTCATGATCTTATGTTCACCCTCACCAGGAACTGTGGCATCGGAAATGAGAATTTTCATCTTGGCCCAGGCTGGATCGGTGTTTAGTTTATATCTGCACCAATAACGCAGGCTGGTGGCTAGAATATCCATGAATGGTGTCCCTGGTGTTATGGAATTGTTATCGAATGCCTTCTTCGCCTGTCCAGTATGTTCTGGCGGCAGGAGCCCACCATTCTGTTTCTTGATAAGTTTTAGGAATTCGACTTTATTTTCTTCTTTTTCCTTCGCCTCTTGTGCCGATCGAAATCGCCGGGATCGTTGTTGATTCATTTTTGCACGAGGCGCAACGCCGTCTTGCAGGTGATGGAGCATCAGCGTACTTTGTTACATTTGGCTATGCATAAGATTATAGCTTACCGACGGCTATCATGAGAAGCTTTCGAGGCCTGACCATGTTTACTACACGGTCGGTATAGTTGAAGATTTCGAGCATCATTGCCTCCTCATCTTGGGGGGCTGGCTTATCCTCAGGATGCGCACAAGGGTGGACAATGCCATTCATATCAAGATATAGGTTATCAAATTCCTCTCCGTTCGGGTTTCGCCTCGTCGTGTCAACAGGCAAAACTGAGCCATCTGGCATCACTACTGGCTGGTCTTCGACCACTGGTGAGATGATCTTTGGATACTTGCTTGAAAGCCATCGAAACGCAGCCGGAATACCCATATCGTCAGCGATCAACTCATGCCTCGAGTGATGGACCGTGCGGATCGAACTTGATATAGAGATGCAACTACCACGAAGGTTATTTCGAAGCAGGACATGAATTTACCACGTAAGAGTGGTGAAAATTCATTTGAAAGGTGACTGGAATCTCATATGATACTATCTTCTAAATACTTATAAGAGGTAAGCAACTCTTCCGATATATTGCGGATCCACTCTAACCATATTATCTTAACAAAAAAAAAATCATTTAAAACTTATATAAGTTATATATATAATATATATTATATATTATATTCTATTTTTATTTATGATATTAAAGATAATAACTACATCTCTATAGTAAAGTATAGTATAATATTAATTTTTTTTCCAATTTATTTGCATTTAACTACTAATATAAACTTATTTGAAGATATTAGAAAGCTAAATAAATTACTTATATTATTACCTTCTATCTGCTTATAAGATATAATTAAAATAATTTAAATTATAAATTTAAATAGAATATGTATATATATATATATATATACGCACTCTTCCCAAGCAATACCGCCAGATATGGTCCTGAGCGGTTGCGCACCCTACTCTCCCACGCACCGGATACCCGCCGCCCCTACTATAGGGCGACACACTATAGAAACTAAGAACGCAGAAAAGGTTTTCCTCCCGGTCGCCGGGTTTTTCCTTTCCGAATTACCCTAAAGAAGTACTAGATAGGTTATTTAGCTTCAAATAGCCTCTAGCGTAATTTAATAATAATAATATATGTATATATATATATATATATAGCTCCTACTACCTTTTCGGGGCCTTCTCCCCTTGCCCCCGGGCCAAAAAAACTCTTAGCAATATAGTAATATCTTTCCAGACGCGGGCTTAACGTTTTAGTGCTAGGACTTTTCTTTCTTTAAGGTCTAATATCTTTTAGGTTACCCCGGGGGCACTAAGCCCCCCTACCGTTGCTACTGCTACTACTATCGCCCTCTCCCGACCTTAAAAGGAAGACGCTTATTTAGCTCTTTACTAAAGGGTCTTATAATTATCCACCTAGAAATAACAACTATTAGCCGGCAAACCGCACTGCATACAATTCGGAAACGCACCTCCCCCCCTCCGGCTAATATCGCCTATACATCTAATAGTTCTTAGATTAGGACTCTATTTTCTAGGGTCTATTCTAGCTGCACATACGTTTTATCCGTAAGGGCATATAGGTAATATACCGTGCTGGTCCCTACTTATATTAGCTTTATCTTAGAGCAGGCGTGATCCGGTCTATATTGGGTCCTCCGACTGAGTCAAGCAAGGCTTACAAGGCTAGGCGTATAGCTCCTTGGGTTATTATATAAAGGTTAGCTGCGGCCCTATTACGCGCAAGACTCATACTCACCTCTTTATCTAATATAACGGATCTCTTAAGCATCTTAGTATTATTATTATTATTATTATCATTGCTATTACTATTGATATTATTATTACTGCTGCTGTTATTGCTATAGCCGCTAATAGGATTAGCATCGGCCCTATAATGCAATAAAGGGAATATTATATACCTAGTAAATGGCTCTATAGAGGAAAAGAAGAAAAAAAGAAAAAACTCTAAGCCGGGGGGCATCGCAGACCCTTATACTAATATAGTGTCTAAGGCTACCTGCTTTAACTCTTAAAATTAGCTCACTTTCTCCCTAAAACTATAAACTAATATAGCCTAAGACGCGCCTGGGCCCCTATAGGCACGCGTCTGACGGGTATATACCTATTATAAGTATGCCGCTAGCCCTACCCCTTTAGCCTTATTTTCCCCTTACTTTACGTTCGATAGAATACCGGCCTAGGCCTAATGCCCTAGAAATTCCCACTCACACTCTTCCTAAGTAATTCCGCTAGATATAGTCCTAAGCGGTTGCATATACTACCCTCTTACGCACTAGATACCCGCTGCTCTTGCTGCAGGGCGATATATAATGGAAATTAAAAACATAAGAAGGGTTTTCCTCCCGGACCGCTAGGTTTTTCCCTTCTAAATCATTCTAAAGTGTTAAAGAGTCGGGCTACGCCCGTCTCATACTAAGGGCAGCTCCCCGTGCGCGGGGCCAAAGGGGATATAGGTGTCAATTATACTAAGTATAGTAACTTAGTACAATACATACTCTTTTGTTTAGCCTAATTGTCGGAATCGCTGTCGCAAGGTGCCCAATTAGGCACATTACGACAGATGTACCGCGCATACTGCTGCGCACGATGTGGTCACTTCTGCCCCTTTACCCCTGAGCCCGGTAGGGCACGCGGGCAGCCCGGCCCGACTGCGCCGATGCACGTGACAACAGCACACGCACAAAAAGGCCACATCGTGTAATTATCCTCTTTTGCTTCCTTTCCTCTTTCTTAGATAGTCATAATCAAAGAAGTAATTATATCTTTGACCTATGACCCTACGGTACACAATACCACGCGCGCGACCCTACGTGCAACTGGGTACCCCTTAGTGAAACCAATACTAATCAGTGAAGTTGAAGTTCACTTTACAGATTAGCTAGGACAACAAGAAGAGACGATTTAAAAAGATCGTGCTAATAAGGAATGTGATTTAGCCTAATTCAGTCAAAACGGCTTATATATTACAGACTAAGGGATAAGCTAATTGTGTCTAACCTTCCCTACTTATCTATCACGAGGAATAATCGCTAAACATCATACTGATTAATTGTGTCAGTCAGTAATGATTGCTGAATATCACAATATCTTTGGTTGTGCCGGGAACTATAGAACGCCAAATCTATCGTGATACTATTAGCAGGCATAAAACGCAGGTTTTTACGCAAGTGACTCTAAACCGCAATAATATCTACGGTAAAGGACCTATTTACCGATATATAGTTAAATAAGCAAACGGAATGCCTATAATACCCTGCCCGACTATTGCTTCCTTCTTTACTTCCTTCCTTCCTTCTTTCTATTAATTACTTTCTTCTTTCTTCTATTAATTATATTCCTTCCTTCCTTCCTTTATCAATTTACTATCTTCTTTTATTAATTACTTTTTTTTAATACCTATACTAAACGCTCACTATCTCTCTGCCTTTTCCGCCTAATCCTTACCCCTATTAACATTATAATAGAAGCACTACTACCGGAAAAGCTTAAGCCTTTCGCTAAGATCATTATAAAAGACTAAATCGATTCGATAGACTAAGTTAACCCTATAAATACTATAAACAAATAGTTATACAATCGTATCGCCTACCTTATTAATAGTTACACAATAGGCGATGAAAAGGATAATAATCTATAGAAATAATTCCGTAAGGATTATAATAAGTGGACCAAAGAGATATTTAGCCGTATTAACAAACGGCTCCTATAAGAATTCCGAATAACCCTATAGGAACATAGGGTGTATATTAGAAGCATAGGATTATTAACAATTAAGACCCTTCTCGACTGTATATAATAAGAATATATACCTAAATAGCCTCAAGAAGAAATAGACCTCTAACTTGCACGCAAGACCTTTATATCCCGGTTAAACCTAGATAGGGAATAATTAATCCCTACGGCTTATACCGAACGGGAGATATAAATAAACCAGGATGCCCCCTCTATTATAAGCTTAAGGAATTCACTTCCTACTACAATTGTTCGAATACCCTTATAGATACCGTTATAAATACCCTTATGAATACCCTCGCGATTACCCTTGCGAAAACCTTTATAAGCCCCTTCGACCCCTAGGGACTTTATAATACTAATAGTATAATAACCCCTTATCCCTCTATCTATATTAAAGAAGGCCCCTATTCCTACTAAAGAAGAAAGGGGCCGGCTGCTATAATAAAAAGGGAAAGCGCCTATTTACAATAGGCCGCTATTTAAGATAGGAGAAAGCTCCCGAAAATAATAACAGCATATAACGGACGATGACTATAGCCCGACCGACTAGATACTTTACCCTAGGGGTTATACCCCTAGCCGGGCTAGCCGAGGCGGCTATCCTAATACCCCTCGGAATTATAATATGCCTATAAGAGCTAGAGGTCAAGTTATAAGACCCGATAATATGCTCCCCTTAATAAAGGGACCCGATGGTAATACGCTCGAAGTTATAAAGGACTAGCCCTAGGGCGACTGCAAATAGGCGTTAATAATATATATTAAATAGACTAAAGAGGAAAGAAAAGGATCCAAATAGGAACCTTCTATCTAGTCTATTTATATCCCGATCATAATACGTATCGGAGTCCTAGTATAGTCCCGTGACTCTATCTATTACCCTTCTTAGGCTAGATGCAAATACAGCCCGAGTCTTAGCCATATTATAGCGCGGGCGTAGCCCGAGCCTATAATATACCCCCCTCCTCCTCCTCAGAGTTAGAAGAATAAACTATCCGAAATTATCCCCTTTATATATCGCCCCCTAATTAAGACCTCTTATAGCCTTCGAAAATAACCTTAATTAGATATATAGGATAACAATCAGGCGCATAGATATGCCAATATATAACCGATATGAATATAGTATAGACTAGAGTCGGTATACTTTAGGCAGACGTAATAGAATCTTATCGAAGCCGGTTGTAATGCTATTAGCTAAAAGGAACCGTATTGCAACTATCGCAGAGTAGAAAAATTTTATCGCTAGCCGTTAGTTAAGAATCTATCTACACTAAGGCTTCTTTTTTTATTTATTTCTCTTTTATACTTTTTCCTCTCTCTTTCCATCCCTATGCCTACTATTATCGAGGCTATTATTCCTAGTAGTAAGTCTATAGTATTACTACTATCGTAAGAATCATCCCTACTAATAGAGTTACGCTATCGAAAGTTCTTAAATCGTTTATATCGGGTCTATATAGTAAATCGTCTAGTACTAATAGGTATTTAGGTCCCCCCCCCGTTTGCTATTACATCGGATTTATCGCTATATCGTCTAAAAGACTAATAGATAGGAATATACCTATCGCCTAAGGCCCTCTTATAACCCTATTAGGTCTATCCCTAGTATCTACTAGAGACCTTAGAAGTACTAGGCGTAGAGGAGGTTCCTAGCTAAAAATGCTATTATAGCCGCTATAGTCTATACCCTCCTTAAAATAATTGCGTATTTCCCCCTTTAGCTCTAAGCTTATTATTATTTCTAATAATAATAAAAGTTTAGTAGAGCCCTTATTGTCTAATATAAAGGCCCTATCGTCCCCTTTATATTCTCCCGCCCCTTTTTATATAAGAGTCTTATTATCGATAGGGGTAATATTAATAAAAACTTCTTCTTTAACGGCTATTATACCTAAAACCCTATCTAGAGCACTATTAGCTCCCTCCTCGTCTATATTTATACCCTAGATACCTTTATGCGTAAGGAAAATACCGCCTTTACCTACTATTAAATCGTTATATTAGTAGTTACGAAAGAAGTATACTATAAAAGAGTTCTTTATCTAAAGGGATTCTAAGGGATTAAGTACTAATAATATTAAGGAGGTAGAGTATACCTATATTACCTATATATAGTATATTATAGACACTAGAGAATATATCGTCTATATATAGTCCGATCGCTCCTAGGCTTATATTTAATACTATTAGAAATATAAGATATACATCTAATGCGAGTATATAATATCGATAAACCCCTAACTATAGTAGGTAATAAAGCGTATCGTCTATATAGTATAAAAGAAATAAAGTATTGAGGAGGCCGCCTATCTAAAGGTAGGAGATATCTTAGGCCGAAAGGCCTGTCTTCGCCTTAAGTTTAATACGCTATATCATTAATAGGATAAACTATAGGCTATAGCGTAAGAGTATATTATAATGGCCCTTTCCGCATATACCCCGGCTATTAATATCGGTAGGTCGACTCCTATTATGCTTATAACGATTATTATTCCTTCTGCCTTATCTATTAGGTCCTAATAAGCTAGCAGCAACTCTATAGCTTTTATTATATAACTACTCGCAAAATAATAATAAGATATATAGATTATAGTAAAGGCGATAACTAGCTTCGCATATTAGGTTACCCCCGTTATACCTATACTTTATACTCTGCCTACTTCCCTTTAAATAGTATCCTCTCTATATGCCGGTATAGCCTTACTTTAGGCCCCTATACCGATAACCGCGCTATAAGCTAAGACCGGTTCTATTACTACCAGCCTAGCATTATAAGTATATCCCCCTAGACCTATTATGCCCTATTATAAATACCCGAGCTATATTATGCCTAATTAATATTTACTAATTATACCGCTAATACCGCTACTACCTTTCCTACCCTATTATCCTATAGTCCCTCCTCTTCCCCTATATGCCTCCCTACCAAATCCTATAGGGAGGCAAAAGAATGCCAATAAGAGTAAGGGTAGTAAAGGCAGTAGGAATTAAGAAATATAGGAGCGGGGCTAAAGTTACTAAAAAATAAAAGATAAACGCTAAAACTTATTAGATTGCTTTACTAAAAACGAAAAGGATTAGTTTTTTTTTTTTTTTTTATATTATTAGACGATATTAAGGTTATAAGTCCGAAATCCGATTCTAAGGCTATATAAGTCTATTATGCGTCCGAATATCCCCCTATTTAGCCTTAAATGCCTTTTATATTATTATTTCTAAGAAGTTCTCTAGGGGTTCCTATATAGGTAAATCGTATCCTTTCTATTTAATAAGTATATTATAATTCCGCCCCCGATTTTAGGCATTCTTTATAGCGAAAATCTTTTTTATTTTATATTCTTTATATAGCTAATTAGAATCCTAAGGTAGTATAAATAGGGGACTAGGTTATATATTAATTACCTCCTAATTTAATAGTAGGTTAGAAACTACTTATTCGATTAGATTAATATAGAAAACTAGGTAAATACCTTATAGGATATTAAATCGAATATTAAGCGGAGATAGTATAACTATAACTATATACTTTGCTAAAACCTAATTAAGCTTCTTATAAGGCCGGTTTATCTTAATATTGCGTAAGGTAAGCTATACCTAATCCCCGATTTAAAAATATTTTGCTAAATAGCGCAAATAGTTAGTTACGTCCTATTACTACTACTATATAAAAGTAATAGCGGCCTAGGCTACTTCCTATCCCTTATAGAGGGTGGCTAAAAATAAGGCGGCCTGCCCTTTTAGGGTTATTAAACTTAATATTATATCTAGAGGCGATATAACTATTAGAATATTAAATCTATTAAAGAGCCGATTAAGACTAAAACCGGTTACTAATAATATCCAGTTATTCAATACTAATTAGCACGCTATAAGGTATTTTAGCTAATTATATTAGTTAAAGGAGACTATAATATATAAAATAGCCTAGACCTTTTAGTTTATCCGTTCTATACCGCTATTAGTCTAGGGATAATATATAATTAAAAGGAGTTATTTAATCCCAACTAAATTATAAAGTATAGTCTAAAATTATCCTACCTAATTAGATCTTTAGTTGCTAATAATTTCGTTAGGGAACCTATAGAAACGCTATTAGTATTATTAGAACTATTTTATATAATCTTCCGCTTTTATAGAGTATATTACCTTAAGCTAGATATATTTCGATAGGCAATTAATAATAACTATAAGGAATCGTAGATCGGATGCATTATATATAAAAAGATCTATTATAAAGTCAATAGAAATCTATAATTAAAATCGGTCTAAAATAGGTAATAGCTATAGTAGGCCCTAGCGCAATTATCGGCTCTTATATGCCCTATAGCATTAGTAATTCCGGATATATCTTGCTACCGCTAAAGATATATTATCGAAGTAGTAGTCTTAATATAATAACTAGAATATAGTATTCTTCCCTAGATAGCCTATAGTAGGTGATTTATAGTATCGCTATATAACTATAGTAGTTAGGGGTTTAAAAGAAGGGAGCTATATCCGCCCTTAGTAGAGAAGCATACTATAGGCATTTAGGGTGTAATTTATAATCTATTCCCTTATTAAAGCCTTAGTTAGAAAGCATCTTTTGCCTTTCGCTACTACTACCTAGTATATCCTATATATTTTATCCTTAGCTATAGTATAATCCTAAAGTGCCTAAAGGTAGAAGTTAGCGAAAATATATAAGCTATTAGGTAAGCTAAATCCTAAAAGTATAATTATAGGAACCAATTTAATAGTTAAATTTAGGTAGAGTATTAAAATCGATAGTAGTTTTAAGATCTAGCTAATCCTTAGTATTATACCGCTAGCTTCTTATTCCTATCGAGATAGTATATTAGGGTATTAAGCCTACAACCCTAGCTTATACTAAAAATAGAAATTAAAGAGCGCTAGTATTTCGGCCTATTTAGCCTACTATTCTAATATCTTATAGGGTTAAATAAAATACTCTAGATTCTTATAGTCTATAAGAATAGTAAATAGAGAGGCTACTAATTAGAGTTTAGCTAATTATACTTTAAGATAAAAGATAATAGTAAAAAGCTCTTTATTATAAATTATATAGTTTTATTCGGCATCTATTAGGCATATAGAATAGTATATAATAGGATAAAAGACTTTATCCTCCCTAATTTAAGAGAGGTAGCTACTAAAAGCAGTACTAAAGCTATCTACTTTAAGAATCATCTCCTTATTAAAGTCCTATTAAGTAAGAACCGGGTATAAGATAAAGTAATACTTAAGCGCCTAGAATATCTCTTCTTCCTTATCTAACTATTAAAAGGGAACCCCCTTCTTTATTAATTTAACTAAAAGTTCGGCGAATCGGGAGAAATTAAGGATAAAATTATAATAAAAATTTGTAAAGCTAAAGAAGCTTTAGACCCCCTTTAGTTTTATAAGGGCTTCCTAATTCTAAATAGTCTTAATCTTTTTAGGGTCTAAGTAGATCTCTTTTCCTACTATTATAATATAACCTAGATATTAGACCTTTATTATAGTAAAATCATACTTCTCTAAGTCTAGGTTAAGACTGGCATCTTAAAGTCATTAGAGTATATCCTTAATGCGTTTTATATAATCCTCCCTTAATCCTAAGGTATAAATAAAGATATTATTAAGGTATATAATCGCAAAATCCCTAAGTATATTTCCTAAGGCCCTATTAATATATTATTAGAATATTATGGGGGCTCTAATAAGGCTAAAAGGTATAATAAGCCACTTAAAAAGGCCGAATCGCATACAGAATACAGTAAGGTATTTATCGCCTTCTATAATATAGATTTTATAAAATACTACGTATATATCGACTTTAGTAAATTATTTCGCCTAGGATAAAGATCGTAAGGTCTCCTTAATAAATAAAAAGGGGTATCGGTCTTAGGCTATAACTTTATTTAAGGCTTAATAATTTATATAAAAATACCACCCTTTATTCCCTTTTCTCGCTAAGAGGACTAAAGCTACCGCTAATAAGGAACTCGCCTAAATCTATTTCTTATCTATAAGGTTAATTACCTATCTCTAAACCTTAAGAAGCTAATCCTATAGTATATTATATAATAGGCCCTAAAGTAGGTCTAGTATGCTTCTATCTAAGGCCTTCTTAAGCCGAATATAATAGTCTAATATACCTTAGTATAAAAAAACTTTCGCGATTTCGCCCGCACCTAGGTAGCGGCATAGAACCGCCTCTAAAATCAATTCTGATAATCCTAATCGCTTCCTCTCGTCCGTTTACCCCCCTCGCCTATAGCGCATCGCGTCTAGGGAGTAGGCGCGGCGGGCGCGAACAAAGTAATAGATATCGATAGAGGGAATAGGGGCGGCATTATATACAGCCGCTATAACCCTACTACTACGATCGCGAATAGCACGCAGTATAACCAGACCGAAACTAAGCCTGCCTAGGAGCGGAAGCGACCTGCTGCTATTATAATTAAAGAATCGATAAAAGAGCTTTAGGATTATATTCCCCTAATGGTGCTAGGATGAATGTAAGAAATTATAGAAACTGTAGCCGATGCGGCCCGCGGTAAGGCCACCTTGGACCCTATTGGCACCCTTATTGATATAATTTCGAAGACTATCGAAAAAGCTATTAAATCGGCCCTTTAGGATATCCTAAAATAAGCGCCGGCTACTACCTAGGCAAATATCGCAGTATAAGGACATGCCGCTACTATTATACCACCCTAATATACCGTCGCTCCCCTTCCGGTCCCGCTATATATCCATAGGGAAATTTTAATTAAAGGCAATAGTATCAGTAAGGTCTTATGCAACTAAATACCGGTTGAAATTATAAATACTGTTAATAGAGCTACTACTAGGAATGCCGCAATCGTAGTATATAGGCTACGTAGCGGCAATACTATCGTCACCTTTATAAAAAAAGTAGTAAAAAGTCTTATTGCCGATATAATTTAGGTCCGACCTGCCTTTAAGTAAAAGGCAGAACCAAACCGACGCTTATTTAGTCTTATTATTAAGAATTTCCCTACCAGCTATATAGTAAATATTGCAATTAAAGAAATCTATTGAAACCTTACTAAAGTAAATGGAGAAGGCTTTATTAGAGCCTCCCCCTGCTGCTTATATAGGACCGCTATATATACGCCCCTAATTATAGGCGTAAACTCTATTAATCTTGCTAATAAGCTCTATAAGTCTAGTATTATCTACTAGGCAAAGATATTCGAAGCTGAACCTTATAATAACGCCCTATACCCTAAATAGTGCTATAACTACTTTAAGTTTGGATATATTGCGGCCTACTGTATAGTGGCCCTGCGGTATAGCTGATATAGCGTAGAAAGGCACTTAGAAGGGGAGTAGGCCTACCTAATAGTCTCCTATAGATAAAGGGAGTTATACCTTAACTATAAAGGCCTATATTTAGTATAGTCTTGCCTCTATAGAACCTCGAATGAGTAGTAGGAGTTAGTTAAGAATTCTTATGCTAGCCGACCTAGGCTTTTTATAGCGCCCCCTGTAATATCTGTAAATGCTACTCCTATTGCGGAATAGAACCGATGTAAAGTAGCTAGTGCCTTGCCCCTAAAGGAATTAATTAAATATATTATCTTAAGAGGATCCTCCCTATATAAATATAGCTGCTGCCTTAGCCGAGGGGGCTCTATCTCTAGAGGAATATTTAATGCTAGACTAAACTATACCCTTATTGTATTCTTATAATTAGTTTTAATACTAAAATAGATTAGGATCCTATCGGCCCTAAAGTCTGCACCTGCTTTAGCCCTAACCTCTACCTCTATTATAACTACTAATATGCCGCTGCTACTAACCCTTATACACCTATCTATATAATATTAATCCTCTATTAGAATATATAGAAGAAAACCTCCTTTATATAAATAGCGCTCTACTACTAAAGCGAACTTAATATTATAGCGATCTAAGAACCTGCTGCGCCTAGCTATATCCTGCTAAGCTTAAGCCTTAGTAAGTATATATTAGTAGCCTATAGTGGATAAGCGGTAATATATATCTATAAGCGGTACGGTCTTAGTATATAGACTACTGAGAAAAGACCTAATTAGTATAAAGTCTGCCTTCTTAAAACCGATATTTACTCTATCTATTCTCTAGGCTATAAATATAATTAGACTACCCCCCTTATAGACCTTATAAAGCTCTTGCCCCGACCCTAAAGCGCATTTATTAGGGACTTTAATATATACTATCCCTTATAGGATAGCCTAAATAAAACCTTATTTAGTATTAATACCCTTTTCGACCTTATAATACGGTAGAGACTCAGCCTAGCGACCCCCTATAGCGAAATCATACGGCAAGCGCCAAATAAAAGAAATAGTACTATAAACTATACCTAGGTTATATAAGACCTTACTATTAAGTACCTCGGCAATATAGACCTTATTAGGTCCGATTATATCCTATAGCTTATTTATATCGATACTGGCAATCTATAAGCCGCTAAAGCCTACCTAAAAAATAGCTAGAAATCCCTTAACTAATACCTTATTTAGGCAGAAGCTAAAAACCGCTTTACGCCTATTGCTACTATAGCC
This sequence comes from Ustilaginoidea virens, assembly GCF_000687475.1. Classification (NCBI taxonomy): domain Eukaryota; kingdom Fungi; phylum Ascomycota; class Sordariomycetes; order Hypocreales; family Clavicipitaceae; genus Ustilaginoidea; species Ustilaginoidea virens. Next base: position 1,912,022 of record NC_057321.1, read on the forward strand.
CTGCTTAGCTCTCCCGAAGAAATAGATGTATATACTAAATAGCTTACTTACTAACTCTAAAAAATTATAGATATTATAGCCCTAAAAAAAACCCTTAGAGCCCCTGCTATAGAACTATAGTGGAATAACTATATAAAAATAGCTGCCGTTGCTATAAAGAAAGTATATCGGAAGTAGGCAGTATGCTATACCCCTAAAAACTATAGGGCCGCCTAAAATGTAAGAGCTACCTAAACCTGGGTTATATAAGAAGAGCGATAATACTCCTAAAGAGAGGCATTAAGGAAAGCTATAGTATAAAATATAGACCTTTAGTCCCTAGAATAATAGGCTAGATTATATAGCGGCCTCCCCCCTAAGTCTAAAGAGATCTTATTACTCGAATGCGCCAGCCTTAGCCACCCTTTAGCAATTATATATAGCGAAAAAGCATAGGTTTTCGCTTAATATTTCTTCCCTTAATCTTATGCAATATTTAAGGATATATTAAACCTAACCTTCCCCTAACTTACTAACGCAAAATTCCTACCGTATAAGAGATTTATATATGAAGAGGTCTATACCGCCTTTTACTATATAGTTAGCTAAAAGGCCCCTAGATTAGATAGGCTACCTATAGGTTTCCTTAAGGCATATAGCCCCCCCTTAATTATAGCTTTTACCCACCTTCTTAATAAGTCCTATTATACTAGGCATTACCCGGCTTAGTTCTAGGAGGCCTATATAATTATACTAAAAAAGCCGGGAAAAAAACTAGAGGAATATTCTAAAGTAGGAGGCTAAAGACCGATATTTTTACTTAACCTAACTAATAAAGTCTTAGAAGCCGTAGTAGCGCGCTAGCTTATTATTGCCCTTAAGGAGGGCAACCTACTCCTAGACCTTTAGATAGGAAATAAAGCTAATCGTTCTATAGATATAGCCTTTAGTACTCTCGTAGAAATAGTTCGTATAGTATAGCACTATAGTAGGATCGCCTTACTCCTTTAGCTTAATATATCTATAGCCTTTAATATAGTAAACTATATTCGACTTACCTATCTGCTTTTAGAAAAAGGATTGCCGCTATAGATTGCGGTATAGGTCTATAGCTTTACCGACTCTTATATAGTGCGAATTTACTTTAAGGGCAAATTAACTAATAACCTACCTATTACCGCTAGGGTCCTATAAGGGTCCCCTTTCTCCCTTATCTTCTTTTTAGTCTATATTATATTACTTTACGAGAGGCTTAAAGAAGTAGCCTTTACTATTACCCTAGGGTTTATAGATAATATTAATATTATAATATATAGGAGGAGTATAAAAGAGACCTAAACCCTATTTAAAAAGGTATAGACGATCTATAAAGAGTGGTTTAAGTAAGCTAGGCTTAATTTTAATCTAAGGAAGAGTAAGCTTATCTATTTTATATATACCTATAAGGTAGATAAGACGCCGGTCCGACTTAAGACTATAATAATTCAGCTAAAGTAATATGCCTATTTCCTAAGGGTTAAAATCCATCGAAAACTTTAGTAGCGTAAATACCGCATAAAAATAGCTAAAAAGCTCGAGCGGTAGTAATTCGCCCTTATGGCGATAGCGGCCTTTATATAGGGATATTAATATAGGGAGGCCCGATTGGTCTATATATAGGTTATTCGTACTACTATCGCCTTTAGCGCGGGAGTTTAATATACCCCTACTGCCCCCGGCGGGATAGTAAAAAGTATTATAAAATTATTAACTATAAAATAATTATTTTACCTTTAAATTATTATTAGGGCCTTTAAGGCTATACCGATAGATATCCTTAAGATTAAAGCAGCTATACTACCTATCGATTTATATTTAAATTATATCTATTAGCGATTTTTAGAAAGGATAATAAAGACTGGGATAACTAAGCGAATTAATTGCGCCTCTGCTGCGGTAGTAGTAATACTCCGATGCCGTTAGTAGAGCGACTATAAAGGACCCTAGATATATATCTTATTCTTAAAACTCGACCTATAGTAGCTAATAGCTAAGGAATACCTAGTAAAAGAGTAGCTTACTAAGTAGTCTAAATATTAAGCTACTGTAAGAGTAAGATAGCGGCAGTATAGGCCTATAGCGGTAGAGAGGGCCTTAGACTTCTAATCTATAGCTATAATAATTCAGCTCTATAATAGCCTCTTTAAATATAAATCGGCCGTACTTACCTAGCTTTATATAAAAAAGATCGGACTAAACTCCTTTTTCTACTAGTGCTAAATCCCTACTATGCCCTCGCCTTTCTGCCGATATAGGGAGGCCCCTAAAGACTATTATTATTTAATCCTCTCTTGCCTAAAATATAGATAATAGCGCTAATAGTTGCGTGGGATCGGCCTAAGCCTCTTCTGAGATTGCTAAGGGATCTCTATTACCTTTAATAAGCTAAGCCTCGCCTGCCGATTTATATACTAGATCTTTAGCCTCGACCGCTTTAACTAATTTTAATTCGCTTAATTGCTCTAGCGATCTGCCCCTATAGAGGCATTAGGCCGACCCCGACCACTTAATACTGCCCCTAATATCTAATAATAATATCCCGATATAGGAGAGAGGAGATGTAATAAGTGGATAAATGTAATTAATTTTTAGCTATTCTAAAGCTATAATTTTAATATTAGAGCCCCCCTTCCCCCCCCTTTCCCCCTCCCCTGCTGGCCCCTATAGTAGCCCCCCCTTTTTCTCCCCTTTCTCCCCTTCCCCTTTTGCCGCCCTCTTTTGCCCCTAAGAGATAAATAGCTCTAATACGGCCTAGATGCCTTCTAATATTTCTACCTTATACTCCTTAAGGTTTAATGCCTCTTGGGTCACCTTAGGAGTAATACTCCCCCCTACTATTACTGCTACTACTGCTACCTTCCCTTTATTGCAGGCAGTTAATACCTACCGCGCCTTTAACTAGAGGGCGTAGTAGTTATTGACCTGTCTATATTAGTACCTATCCTATATAGTCCCCGTACCTTATATATACCTCCCCCCCTGCAGCTAATACCTCTTAGGCACTTAGGAGGGCGTAAATAGACTCTTAGTTCTTAAGAGTCCATTTAAGGGGTTAATAGGTCTTCCCTACTGTAGTATATGCGAAATACGCCGCCTTAGGCCTTATGCGGCATTATACTATATTACTATCGTTCGAATATTAGTTAAATTAGGGTTTAATCGGTCGGGTCCTACTTTATTAAGAGTAATAACGATATTTAGGGTCTTTAGCCTATATTAGGTAAGGGTCGTAAGGCCAGCCTTATAGCTCGCCGGGCTAATAATAATAGGTTAGCAATACTAGCATAGTAGGAGCGGGCAATACCCACCCCTTTATCTAAAGATGCCGACTTTTTCGGCATACTACTGCTATTATTATTATTACTATTGCTATGGCTATTGCTGCTACTGCTATTGCTGCTGCTAATACTATTACTGCTGCTATCGCTAATGCTAATACTGCTATTATTATTACCGCCCTACCGCACGGGTTAGCATTATCCCTATAACGCTAGAGAATAGGGCTTAAGGGGATTATATATAGAAAAATAATAGCTATATAGAAAGGAAGAAAAAGGGATTAAGAAGTCGGGGGGCACTTATACCTTTATATCTTCGCCCGATTAGAGGCCCCCGCACCCTCTCTTTATATTTAGCTTACCTTAACCCCCGACTTAATACCGCTTGCCTTCCACTAAGCACCCCCCCTATAGCCGATCCGCTACCGATATAGCCCTAATAATAGAAAATTCCCTTACTCTTGCTCTAATACCCCCGCGCGATATATATGCCGTATAGCTGGCGTGCGTGCTATGCAGCCGGCGCTGCCCCGCTTATATAACCTTTACTTCACTTTCGAATTATAGCGCACTAACCTAGGACCACCCCTCCCCTATAGATACTAGACCCACCTTTTTCCGGACCTATTTTCTCTGGATTGCTTTTGCACTCTTCTTAGTACTACTGCTAGGTACGATCTTAAGCGATAGTATACCCACCTTCCTTACGTGCTAGAAACCCATTAGCCCCCCCGGGGGCCTGACTCCCTAGTTGTTGTAATTATACTAGTAGGAAGGGTTTTCCCCCCGGACCTTGGGTTTTTCCCTTCCGGATTATTTGCCAGAGTACTAGATAGGCAATTCTAGCTTAGAATAGCCCCCTAGAGTAATTTAATAATAATAATAATACCTTAGTATAAAAGAAGGCTAGAGGCCTTTTCCTTATTAAATAGGTCGCTAAATTCCTATAATTCTAGGGGTAATCCCCGCAGCTTCTATAGAGATAATATAGGGTCCTAATATAGCGGAAGCATAATACAGAGAATATATATTATCTCTTATAGGCTTATAGTAATAAAAGAGGTCGATTAATCTTTAGAATGCTTTACTTATTAAAGCATACTATAGAAGATTAAACTAAGAATATTAACTATAATAGGGCTAAACTATTATACTATTAATTCCTAGACGATAAAATTACCTACCGCTTTAATCTATATCTAATATTATTTCGCTTGCAATATAATATTATAGTATTCTATCTAAAGGAGACCTAAGATAATATTATAAGTAAAGCCTAAAATCATATAAAGTATAACTATAGAAGGCCAGCTATTAATATTAATATCTATGCGAATAATATATATAATAGAGGAAGTCGCTTCCTTATATTCCCCTAAATAGCTCTAAATCTCTACTGCTATTTTAATTTTCCTATATTATAGCAGGCGGATAGGTTAGAGACCTAACTATTATACTATTTTTTCGCTTATAGCGCTATAGCAATTATAACCCGAGTTAATTAAGGTATTAATAAAAGTATAAGATTTATATAATATTAATACTAAAAAGGGGTGCCTATCTATATATTCTATAATCTCTTTTATCTCCTTTATATAAAGTCCTTTTCATAATTAATTAAGATTCTAAGTATATATTTTAAGCCTTTTCGTAAGATTAGGCTTAAAGGCTAATCTTTTCCCTAAAAATCATTACTATTATTATCTTTAGCGGCCTAAAAGTCTACTATAGCTACCTTAACTATTTTTAATCTATAGGCCCTTTGCAAATAGTATTTCTATATATAATAGGTAGAAGCATTATAACGAAGATAAAGGTCCTTCTCCTATCGCTTATTAAGGACCTCCTATAAGACCTATTCGGCTATATATTACTTACTCTTTAAAGTAAGCTAGTTAATACCTATTATCTATATATCACCCTTTATATCTTAATTATTATTTTATCAATTATAAGAAGGACTAGAATAGCGCCTAATAGTTAAGCTAGTCTTAAGGTTAATAGCAATTTAACGATAGCGGTCGACTGCTATATAGTAGTTATTATAGGAGACCCTAAGTCCGATAATCTTATCGGCTATCCTAGTATTTAATATAGAATAGAGGTATTTAAGTTTTACTTCCTTAGGCTAGCTAATTCCTCCTATAAATACTAATTTTTCCTTAAATCGGACGAAAAAAGTAGTAAAAGGTTCTTTAGGGCCTTAGCGTAAAAAATACTTAAGTTTAGTAATCATATGGTCTTATCGATGCGGGTCCTTAAAGAGATATTAGAGGTATTTAAAGAACTTCGCTATGTTATAATCGTAGGCCTTACTATTCTTAAAAAAGGTTGCGATTTATAATTAGACTATAGAAGATAGGTTTTAAAAGATAAATATCTACTATATTTTTTCATCCTTAATAAAGTCCTTATCGACCTCGAGCTTATATTATATAAAGGTTCGCTAGGCGGTAAATATTATCTTTTTGCCGTTAAAAGGGTCCCCTATTGGGATCGGCTTACGCTTAGGTTAGGTATAAGCCGCATCGAGAGTAATAGGGGGGATAGGTCCGCCCTATTATATTACCGGGACTGGTTAGTATTCCGGTTAGGGTTTACTCGCCTGCTCTACAAGATAAGCCTATAAAGAGTTCATCTGCGATTGAATCTATTATATACCCTCGGAAAGTTGCTGCATTTAGGTATATATATTATATCGGGGGCGCTACTACCCTATGCTGTCTGCCCCTATCTTATTGGGCGCGCTCATTTCGATATCGTATAACGCTTACATCATTAGTTCCATAATATAGAGTTATAACAGCAAAGCTGAGAGAGTCTATTTAAATATAAAGGACTAGCCCTAAGGCGACTGCAAATAGGCGTTAATGATATATATTAAATAGACTAAAGAGGAAAGAAAAGGATCTAAATAAGAACCTTCTATCTAGTCTATTTATATCCTAATTATAACATATATCGGAGTCCTAGTATAGTCCCGTGACTCCGTCTATTGCCCTTCTTAGGCTAGACGCGGGCGCAGCCCGAGTCCTAGCCACATTGTGGCGCGGGCATAGCCCGAGCCCGTAACAGAAGTCACTAATATTAATATTCACTAATATGCCATTACCAGCAGTATAGGGTAAGCCCCTAATATTGATAAAATAGCTGCCCCTAATACTAGATATCACAAATCATAGTATCGCAGCTATAACCCATAGGCCTGGATGCCCTAACCATAGGCTTAAATGCCTTAACTACCGGCCCTAATGCCTCACCCGATAATGCTAGAGATAGGTATGGCACCAGACCCCTCCCGGTACTATCGGCCTACCTAGGCCGATAAATAGATAGTTTTAACAGGAGGAAATAAAGCCCCTGCAAATACAGGAGGAAATAAAGCTTCCGTTAATAGGGGAGGAAATAAAGCCCCCGCTAACTTCCTACCGTAAAGTAATAACCGATAAGCCGTTCTAGAATACCCTCCGGAATAATAATACCACTAAGAAGATCATATCTAAAGAGCCTATATAGAGGCTGGGTTGAATGACGTTTCGAAGAAGATATCTGACCTCCTATATAGCTATTATATAGAGGATAGATATAGCGGCAAAATGGATGACTTTTTTATACTAAAGGTAGTATTCTTTAAGAGTAAGTGCCGCCTTTTAGGACTGCCCAATTATACATTCGCTAAAGCTTTTTAAATCATACTAATTAGCGACGCTAAGACGTATTACTTTAATAATATTAAATGCATTCGTAATACCCTTACTTTCGATAATATAGTTCGTAAAGTTAAAAACCATTTTAAAAATAAGAGTATAAAGTAATTCTATCTATACTAATAGAATAGAATAACGCTCTAATTAACTATTGCGAAATATCCTAATAAGTCAAAGCTAGAATGCCTTAATATCCTACTAGAGGAACTTTAGCGCCTATATTGTAGTCTTTTTCCCCCCTTTATATTATTATTATTAAATTACGCTAGAGGCTATTTAGAGCTAAATAACCTATTTAGTACTTCTATTAAGATAATTCGGAAAGGAAAAACCCGGCAGCTAAAAGGAAAACCCTTCCTATATTCTTAAATTCTACTTTTTATTGCCCTATAGTAGGGGCGGCGGGTATCTAGTGCGTAAGAGAGTAGGGTACGCAACCGCTTAGGACTATATCTGGCGGTATTATATGGGAAGAGTGCGAGTAAGAAGTCCCGGAATATCGGGTCCGAGTCGGTAGTCTTATCGGGTGAGAAGTGAGGGGAGGGTAAAGCTGGGGGGGTAGGGCTAGCGGCGCGCTTGCAATAGGCGTGTTCTCGCCGGGCACGCGTCTATAATGCCCTAGGCGCTTCTTAGTATGCGTTAATTTTTTAGTCGGAAGAGAAAGTAAGCCAGCTCTAAAGGTTGAAGCGGGCGGCCTTAGGCACTATATTAGTATATAGGTCGGCAGTGCCCCCCGATTTTATGCCTTTTCTTCTTTTCTTCTTTTCCTTTGTAGCGCCAATTTCAAAATATATAATAACCCCTCTATTGCAGTATAAGGCCGGTGCTAACCCTATTAGCAGCACAGCAGCAGTAGCAATAATAATAGCAACTATACCAATAACAATAGCAAGAATAATAGTAGCGAAAATGCCTAAACGGTCGGCTACACTAGATAAGGGGGTGAGTATAGGTCTTATATGCAGTGGAACCGCAGCTAACCCTTATATAGTAGCCTGGAGAATTATACGTATAGCCTTACGGGCTATATCTAATATGCTCGGAGGATCCTAAGTATTAATGCCGCAGCTAATAAGGTAAGGACTGGGTCGTACCTACTCTCTGGCGAGGCTAATATAGGTAGGGACTGGTGCGGCCTACTATCCCTACGCCCTAGCAGGCAAGATATATATACCCCTAGAAAGGACCCCTAGGAACTAGGTCCTAATATAAGAACTCCTGGACGCATAGGAGATAATTGCCGGGGGGGTAGAGGTGCGTTTTCAATTCGTATATAGCGCGGGTTACCGGCTAACTTTGCCTTTAGGTGGACGACTATAAGGCCCTCTAGCAGAGGGCCAAATAGGCGTCCGCTTCTCGGGGGCGTGGTCGGGCGGCAGTAGTGGCGGCGGCGGCGGCGGTAGGGGGCCTTAGCGCTCCCGGGGCAACCCGGGAGATGCTGGACCTCGAAGAAAGGAAGGTCCTCGCCTTAGCATAATAGGCCCGCGCCCAAGAGGACATCGCTATATCGTTACGGGTTTTCCTGGCCCGGGAGGGGGGGGAGGGATTTTCCCCCCTTTATAACTAATATAGAGCTTTATCAATAAGTACTTAATGCTATAAGGGATACCCCTAAGTGTAGCCAGGCTATATATCGTTATGCCTCTATATTCGAAGGCCTCGCTGCTGACTTATAGCGATCCCTTTCTATCTATAAGACTACCTATATAACTTAATAGCATCAATTCCTTTAATAATAGCAGCCTTAATAATACTAAGATATTAAAGATATTGATAATAATATAGCGTTATTTATAGATCGTAGATACGGTTAATCCCGCCCTTAACGACGATTTAGCCTATAGCAGTAATATTAATAGTAATAATAGAATCGCGCTTTTCTAGCTAGGCCCCGTTAAAGAAGATGCTTCGTTTGCAATAAATCAGGATATTAGTCATCTAACAATACTGCCTAAAAGCAATAAGAATTAAAGGCATAATGGCTGAAGAACCGTTCTAACCGTACCGCCCCTAATAATAAGAAATTCCGTATTTTCCTATAGGAATATAAGGGGCCCGCCGACTAAGGCCTCGAAGATGCCGATTTTAATAATATTATTAAAGATATTAAAGTTATAATGGCAGGGGTTATACATTAGGAAATAGAAGATGCTATCGCACCGTAAATTATAGCCACTCAGTACTTCTTTACCCCTATATAAATAGAACTATCGTCTTCTTTATCTATTGAAATATTATAAGCCCTGCAGGATAAAATATACCGACATGCCTTCCTATAGATTAACCCTTTCTAAATGCCCTTACCCGACTGTAATTCTGCCTTTCTAGAAGAAGAACGCTATAGTAACTATACCTTCTGCGGAATCCTACCGGATACCAGCGCCTCTGGCCTATCTATAGCAGGCATAAGTTAAGTAAAAGCCCTAATGAGATTAACAAAATCTTTGACAATTAAGTCAATAGATAAGCAATATACTATTAATTTTAGAGCAGGTTCTACTATATCTTCTAGCATACTAAATATTCTAATAATATTCGGCAATATCCCCTTCTATATTTTTAATAGCAGTACCCCCTTCCTTTATTCTATTATAGATGTAAATAGGATAGGCGTGAAGCTTGATAATATTGATAACCTGCTTATTAAAGGGGATATTAAAGTCCCGATTATTAGGAAATAGGGATATCTATAGTAGACTCTTAATGCTATAGATACTATAGCCTTCTATCTATTGTCATAAGAAATCTATTAATTATATTATTGATTTAGGCACTTTTTCATTAATAAGCTTACCAAATTACTTTAATAGGCTGGTTATAATAATATTAACCGCAATATTATTGAAAGTATTACCTATATATACTATTAATACCAGATGAATGTAAAGGCACTTAGCCGATTCAAATTCATACTAAAGGATAACCGCTAATTTAACTACGAGATAATTATAGATATCTTTTATATTAATAATCGGCCGGTATTACATATTGTGGATGCCGCAATAAGCTTCTAGGCGGCTAGATTCCTTAATCTATAAAGATAGAAGGCCTAAGACGTTTAGAATGCCCTTAAGAAATATTAGATTGATACTTATTTTAGCCTGCCGGATTAGATAGTTTATAATGCGGGTCTAAACTTCGCCTCTGCTAAATTCCGTTATAATGCCCGGCTTTTATCTATTAATATAGATAAAATTCCTATAGAAGCCTATAATAGCATTAGCAAAGTCGAAAGATATTACGCCCTATTACGCCAAGCTTATACCATTATTAATAACGAAATAGGCGACCTAATAACAAAGGAATAGAAATTATAGCTTACTGTAAAGGCTATTAATGATTCCGCTGGACCTAATGGTCTAGTGCCTATATTATTAGTCTTTAGAGTATATCCTCGACTTACAGATGATTTACCCCCTAGCTTATTAGTATTATAACGTGCCTTAATATTACGAAAGGCTACTAATAAAGCTAGGAAATACCTCGCTAAGCGATAAATTCGTAATACCTTCGCCTAATAGAACGGCCTAGATATACGGCCTATCCACCGACTACCTTTATAATCAGATATATAGGTATAGAGAGAAAAAGGTGGATAGTATAGGCCGTACCGGTTAATCAGCCTCGATAGTGAGACCTATATCGTATAGATGCTATATAGCCCGGTTAAGTTCCGGTTAATAGTTATTAAGCTATATAATTACGACCTTAATACGGACGATCCTGAAGATATCGTTTATACTAAAGGCCCGGCCTGCCCCGGCAGGCTAGAAGTTAGGATACCGGCTGCAGCCACACCTCTAGCCGCGATAATACCTATAGTCGCGATATTATCGATACCTGCAGCCGCGATATATCCGTCGCTAACTGCTAGCACAAATTAAGTTAGGCCAGTATTACTATTACCACTATTAGCACGTATGATATCCGATGTTATAATCAATAAGAACTAAGAAGAAGCTCTTATTAATACTATAGCTTCTAATACCGTTATTAATATCTTTTTCCTTACCGCGAAAGAGTAAGCCGACCTATAGTTTACTAGCTAATTACGCTAGGAAAGAAAAATTATAACCCTAGGAGACCCCTTTAAATAATCTAACCGTATAGAGGTAGAAGTATTATAAGCCTGCGATATATTCCGATTTATTACCTTTAATATCGGTAAATATAGAGCCTAATACCTATTTAACTCATATATAATACGAGAAATTAAGGGCAAAGGCATAGATACGCCGTACGAGAAGTCTAGGCTTATAATATAAGGTTATAATGACGATAAGAAGCGATTAATATTAACTTAATCCCCTATAATTTAACGGGCGAGTCAACGGCTACTAATATTAATAGCTCCATTACTATAGCAGTTTCACAACCTCTTCCTTTAGATATAGGATATTACGTAGGCTTATATATAGTTATTAACTACCCTTAATCGGTCGATTATTGCTAAGCTACCTAAGTAGATAGCTCACTAATATCCTGATAATACTATTATGGAAGTGGTTAAGCTACTGTACGGAATAGCTGAGGCAGGCACCCACTGGTGGGCGATATACTTCCGGCACTATTGCGAGAAGTTAGGCATAACTATATCAACCTATAACCCCTATTTGCTGATATCTGCCGCTGATAATAATCCCAACTATACTAGTAATGCTATATGCTTTAGTATTATAGGTATATAGACTGATGATACCCTCGGCCTAAGTGATAATGCCTTCTTCTAATGGGAAGAATTAGAGCTTATTAAGGCAGGCTTTAACGCTAAGCCTAAAATGAGGCTATTATCAACCGTGCCCTTAATATTCAATAGGTGCATATTGACAGCTAATAGTAATAGTATGACCTTATGCTAGAAAGGTTAAAGTAAGAAGATTACAACTATCGATAAGAATGCGCCTATAGCCTAGTATATTTTTATTATTATTAAATTACTCTAGGGGGCTATTTTAAGCTAGAATTGCCTATCTAGTACTCCGGCAAATAATCCAGAAGGGAAAAACCCGAGGTCTGGGGGGAAAACCCTTCCTACTAGTATAATTATAACGACTAGGGAGTCGGGCCCCCGGGGAGGCCGATAGGTTTCCGGCATATAGGGAAGGTGGGTATGCTATCACTTAGGATTATACCTAGCGGCAGTACTAGGAAGAGTGCGAGAGCGATCTAAAGAAAATAGGTCTAGAAAAAGATAGGTCTAGTATCTATAGGGGAGGGGTAGTCCCGGGTCGGTACGCTATAAATCGAAAGTAAAGTAGAGGTTATGCAAGCGGGGTAACGCCGGCTATATAGCATGCGCACTAGCTATATGGTATATATATCGCGCGGGGGCATTAGAGTAAAAGTAAGGGAATTTTCTATTATTAGGGCTATATTAGCGGCGAGTCGGCTATAGAGGGGGTGCTTAGTAGAAGGCAAGCGGTATTAGGTCGGGGGTTAGGGTGAGCTAAGTATAAAGAGAGGGCATAGGGGCCTTTAATCGGGCGAAGATATAAAGGTATAAGTGCCCTCTGACTTTTTAATCCCTTTTTCTTCCTTTCTATATAGCCGTTATTTTTCTATATATAATCCTTTTAAGCCTTATTCTCTAGCGCTATAGGGATAACGCTAACCCGTGCGGTAGGGCGGTAATAATAGCAGCAGCATTAGCATTAGCGATAGCAGTAGTAATAGCATTAGCAGTAGTAAGAGTAGTAATAGTAATAGCTATAGCAATAGTAATAATAATAATAGCAGTAGTATGCCGAAAAAGTTAGTATCTTTAGATAAGGGGGTAGGTACTACCCGCTCCCGCTATACTAGTATTGCTAACCTATTATTACTAGCCCGGCAAGCTATAAGGCTAGCCTTACGACTTTTACCTAATGCGAGCTAAAGACCCCGAATATTATTATTATTCTTAAAAAGGTAGGACCTAATTAATTAAACCTTAATCCGACTGGCATTTGAACGATAGTAATATAGTATAGTGCCGTATAGGGCCTAGGGTGGCATATTTCGCGTATACCGCAATAGGGAAAACCTATTAACTCCTTAAATAGACTCCTAAGAACTAGGAGTCTATTTACGCCCTCTTAAGTGCCTAAAAGGTACTAACTATAGGGGGGGAGGTATATATAAGGTGCGGGGACTATATAGGATAGGTGCTAATATAGATAGGTCGATAACTACTACGCCCTCTAGTTAAAGGCGTAGTAGGTATTAACTGCCTACAGTAGGGGGAAGGTAGCGGTAGTAGTAGTAGTAATAGGGGGGAATATTACTCTTAGGGTAACCTAAGAGGCGCTAGACCTTAAGGAGCATAAGGTAGAAGCATTAGAGGGCATCTAGGCTATATTAGAGCTACTCGTCTCTTAGGGGCAGAAGAGGGCGGCAGAAAGGGAGGGGGAGAGGGGGGAGAGGGAGGGGGGGCTACTATAGAGGCCGGCAGGGGAGGGGGAGGGGGGGGGGGGAGGGGGGCTCTAATATTAATATTATAGCTTTAGAGTAGCTAAAAATTAATTACATTTATCCGCCTACTATATCTCCTCTCTCCCGCATCGGGATATTATTATTAGATATTAGGGGCGGTATTAGGCGGTTAGGATCGGCTTAGTGCCTCTATAGGGGCAGGTCGCTAGAGCGATTAAGCGAGCTAGAATTAATTAAGGCGGTTAAGGCTAAAAATCTAGTATATAAATCGGCAGGCGAGGCTTAGCTTATTAAAAGCAATAGAGATCCTTTAGCGGTTTTAGAAAAGGCTCGGGCCGGTCTTATATAGCTATTAGTACTATCGTCTATATTTTAGGTAAAAAAGGATTAGATAATAATAGTCTTTAAGGGCCTCTTTATATCGGTAGAGAGGCAAGGGCATAATAGGGACTTAGCGCTAATAGAAGAAAGAGTTTAGTCCAATCTTTTTTATATAAAGCTAGGTAAATACAGCCGATTTATATTTAAAGAGGCTATTATAAAGCTAAATTATTATAGCTATAGATTAAAAGTCTAGGGCCCTTTCTACTACTATAGGCCTATACTACCGCTGTTTTACTCTTATAGTAGCTTAGTATTTAAACCACTTAGTAAGCCACTTTTTTACTAGGTATTCTTTAGCTATTAGCTATTATAGATTAAATTCTAGGAATAGGATATATATCTAGGGTCCTTTATAGTTACTCTATTGATAGCATTAGAGTATTACTACTACCGCAGTAGAAGTATAATTAATTTGTTTAGCTATTTTAATCTTTACTATCCTTTCTAAGAATTATTAGCGGATATAGTTTAGGTATAAATCGATAGGTAGTATAGCCGCTTTAGTCTTAAGGATATCTATTGATATAGCCTTAAAGGCTTTAGTAATAATTCGAAAGCAAGATAATTATTCTATAATTAATAATTTTATAATACTTTTTGCCACCCTACCGGGGGCGGTAGGGATATACTAAACTCCCGTACTAAAGGCGATAGTAGTATAAATAACCTATATATAGACTAATTAGGCCTTTTTATATTGATATCCCTATATAGAGGCTACTATCGCTATAAGGGCAAGTCGCTACTACTCGAGCTTTTTAGCTATTTTTATGCGGTATTTATACTACTGAAGTTTTTAGTAGATCTCGACCCCTAAGAAACAGGCATACTACTTTAGCTAAATTATTATAGTCTTAAGTCGGACCGGCGTCTTATCTGCCTTATAGGCATATATAAAATAGATAAGCTTATTTTTCCCTAGGTTAAAATTAAGCCTGGCTTATTTAGACTACTCTTTATAGATTATTTATGCCTTTTTAAATAGGGTTTAAGTCTCCTTTATACTCCTCTTATATACTATAATATTAGTATTATCTGTGAACCCTAAAGTAATAGTAGAGGCTATTTTTTTAAGCCTTTTATAGAGTGGTGCGATATAGATTAAAAAGAGGATAAAAGAAAAAGGGGACCTTTATAAGACCCTAGCGGTAATAGGTAGATTATTAGTTAATTTACCTTTAAAGTAAATTCGCGCTATATAAGAGTTAGTAAAGCTACAGACTTATATTATAATCTATAGCGGTAATCCTTTTTCTAAAAGCAGATAGGTAAATCAAATATAGTTCACTATATTAAAGGCTATAGATATATTAAGCTAAAGGAGTAAGGCGATCCTACTATAGTATTACACTATATAAACTATTTCTATAAGAGTACTAAGGGCTATATCTATAAAATAATTAGCTCTATTTCCTATTTAAAGGTCTAGGAATAGGTTGCCCTCCTTAAGGGCGGCGGTAAGCTAATGCGCTACTATGGCTTTTAAGACTTTACCGGTTAAATTAAATAAGGATATCGGTCTTTAGCCTTCCGCTTTAGAGTATTCCTTTAGTTTCTTTCCTAGCTTTTTTAATACGATTATATAGGCTTCCTAAAATTAAGCTAGATAATACCTAGTATAGTAGGACTCGTTAAGAAGGTAGGTAAAAGCTATAATTAAGGAGGGGCCGTATGCCTTAAGGAATCCTATAGGTAGCCTATTTAATCTAGGGGCCTTTTAGCTAGCTATATAGTAAAGGGCGGTATAGACCTTTTTGTATATAAATCTCTTATATAGTAAAAACTCTATATTAGTAAGTTAGGGGAAGATTAAATCCAGTATATCTTTAAATATTATATAAGACTAAAGGAAGAAATATTAAGTAAGGACCTATGCTTTTTCGCTATATATAGTTACTAAAAGGTGGCTAAAGCTAGTATATTCGAATAGTAAGATCTCTTTAGACTTAGGGGGGAGGCCGCTATATAGTCTGGCCTATCGTTCTAAAGACTAAAGGTCCGCATTTTATACTATAGCTTTCCTTAATGCCTCTCTCTAAAAGTATTATCGCTCTTCTTATATAACCTAGGTTTAAATAGCTCTCGCGTTTTAAGCAGCCCTATAGTTTTTAGGGGTATAGCATACTACCTACTTCTAGTATGCTTTCTTTATAGCGGTAGCAGCTATTTTTATACAGTTATTCTACTATAGTTTTATAGTAGGGGCTCTAAGGGTTTTCTTTAGGGCTATAATATCTATAATTTCTTAGAGTTAATAAGTAAGCTATTTGGTATATACATCTATTTCTTTAGGAGAGCTAAGTAGGGCTGCAATAGCAGTAAGCATAAGGCGGTTTTTAGCTTCTACCTAAATAAGGTATCGGTCGAGGGATTTCTAGCTATTTTTCGGGTAGGCTTTAGCGGCTTATAGGTTACCAGTATCGATATAGATAAGCTATAAGATATAATTGGACCTAGCAAGGTCTATATTACTAAGGTACTTAATAGTAAGGTCTTATATAACCTAAGTATAGTCTATAGTGCTATTTTTTTTACTTAGTATTCGCTATATAATTTCGCTATAGGGGGTCGCTAGGCTAAATCTCTACTGTATTATAAGGTCGAAAAGGGTATCGATATTAAGTAAGGTTCTATCCAGGCTATCCTATAAGGGATAGTATATATTAAAGTCCTTAATAAATACGCTTTAGGGTTAGAATAGGAGCCTTATAAGGTCCGTAAGGGGGATAGTCTAGTTATATTTATAGCCTAAAAAGTAGATAGAGTAAATATTGGTTTTAAAGAGGCAGACCTTATATTAATTAGGTCCTTTCTCGGTAGTCTATATACCGGGACTATACCGCTTATAGATATATATCGCCGCTCGTCTACTATAAGCTGCCAATATATACCTATTAAGGCTTAGGCTTAATAGGGCGCGGCTAAATATAGTAGGTTCTTAAATCGCTATAATATTAGGTTCGCTTTAATAGTAAAGTACTATTCATATAAAGGAGGTTTTCTTCTATATATTCCAATAGAGGACTAATATTATACGGATAGGTGTATAGGGGTCGGTAGTAGCGGTATATCGGTAGTTATAGTAAAGGCAGAAGTTAGGGCCGGGGTAAATATAGGCTCTAAGGCTAATAGGGTCTTAGTCTATCCTAGTATTAAGACTAGTTATAAGAATACAGTAAAAGTATAGTTTAGTCTAGTATTAAATATTCCTCTAAAGATAGAGCCCTCTCGGCTAAGGCGGCGGTTATATTTATATAAAGAGGATCCTCTTAAGATAATACGCTTAATCGGTTCCTTTAGGGGCGAGGCACTAACTACTTTATATCGGTTCTATTCTATAATAGGAGTAGCATTTGCAGATATTATAAGAGGTACTATAAAAAGCCTAAATTAGCTAGTATAAGAATTCCTAGCTAACTCCTACTATTCGTTTGAGGTTCTATAGAGGCAGGACTACGCTAGGTATAGGCCTTTATAGTTAAGGTATAACTCCCTTTATCTATAAGAGATTATTAGGCAGGCCTACTCCCCTTTTAGGTGCCTTTCTATACCGCATTAGCTGTACCGTAGGGCCGCTATATAATAGGCCGCGATATATCCAAACTTAAAGCAGTTATAGCACTATTTAGGGTATAGGGCGTTATTATAAGGTTCAGCTTCGAATATCTCTACCTAATAGATAATACCAGACTTATAGAGCTTATTAGCGAGGTTAATAGAGTTTACGCCTATAATTAGGGGCGTATATATAGCGGTCCTATATAGGCGGCAGAGGGAGGCTCTAATAAAGCCTTCTCTATTCGCTTTAATAAAATTTTAGTAGATTTCTTTAGTTACGATATTCGCTATATAGCTAGTAGGGAAATTCTTAATAATAAGACTAAATAAGCATTAGTTTAGTTCTACCTCCTGCCTAAAGGCGGGTCAGACCTAAGTTGTATTAGTAATAAGACTTTTTACTGCTTTTTCTATAAAGGTAATAATAGTATCGCTGCTATATAGCCTATATACCGCGACCGCAGTATTCCTAATAGTAGCTCTATTAACGGTATCTATAATTTCGATTGGTATTTAGTTATATAGGACCTTACTAATACTATTGCCTTTAATCAAAATTTCCCTATAGATATATAGTAAGACCGGAAGGGGAGCGACAGTATATTAGGGTAGTATAGTAGTAGTAGTGTATCCTTATGCTGCGATATTTGCCTAGGTGGTAGCTAGCGCCTATTTCGGGATATCCTAAAGGGCCGATTTAATGGCTTTTTCGATAGTCTTCGAAATTATATCGGTAAAGGTACTAATAGGGTCCGGGGTGGCCTTACTGCGGGCCGTATTGGCTATAGTTTCTATGATTTTTTACACTTATTTTAGTACTACTAGGGGGATATAATCCTAAAGCTTTTTTATCGATTCTTTAATTATAATAGCAATAGGTCGCTTCCGCTCTTAGGCAGGCTTAGTTTCAGTCTGGTTATACTATATGCTATTCGCGATCGTAGTAGTAGGGTTATAGCGGCTATATATAATACCGCCCCTATTCCCTCTATTGATATCTATTACTTCATTCGCGCCCGCTATGCCTACTCCCTAGACGCGATACGCTATAGGCGAGGGGGGTAAATAGACGAGAGGAAGCGATTAGGATTATTAGAATTGATTTTAGAGGCGGTTCCGTGCCGCTACCTAGGTGCGGGCGAAATTGCGAAGAGTTTTTCTGGCCTCTACTCTGACCTTATTGATCGTCTACAGCCTAGTATAATTATATCAAATAATGCGCTTATAGCGCTTATATAGCTACGGTCTGCCAGCTTAAGGCCTCTTTTGACCTATTCATTACAGTATAATACTAGCAACCTAACCCTAACGATATCGCGAGGTTGAATAAACGCCTTTAATAGTAGCGCGATAACTAAGACCGTAGCTTACAGTACATCAGTCTGGCCCTCACTATAGCTAAGATCTTTATATTTATTAACAGATCCTTTGCCAATAATAAAGATTTAAGCTCCTAGATTGACTATATTATTATGCTAGGGAATGAGGCAGATACTACGAATAACGCCTTCTAGCTAACCGGTAATATCATTACTTATAGCTCTATAAAGAGCAAGCGTATAACGTATAGCGCACTTACTTCGGAGCTGTATAGTATAGTGTAAGGGGTTAATATCGCATATGCGATAGGTACGACCCTTAATATAATTACTAGCCGGCTGGGATTGCCGAAGATCCCTATAGTTATATATATGGATTCGTTTTCGCTATACGAATGCCTAGTCAAGCTAGGTACTACTAAGGAAAAGAGGCTTATAATAGATATTATGGCCCTACGATAGTCATACAAGCGCCGGGAGATTTATAAGATCTATTAGATTAACGGGAATAATAATCTCGCCGATGTAATGACTAAGAGAACGCCTAATAAAGCCCTTAAGACCTTCGTCGACTATAATAAGGCTATTATACATATTGAAGGGTAGGTAAAGAGGTCGGTCAATATCTGACTGCATTTGGAAGGTATTGGTGATATTATATATGGCAAGTGGGTAGATTTCCTTATGTTTAATATTGTATTTATTTTGGCTTATTTATTGCTACCCCTTTTCTTTTCCTTCGGCTACGATATTTAATATACCGGCTGTACGGTATAATGCCGGTCGCGCGGCGCGATAGCGTTATCGGCGGCATAACCAGCTAAGACCGCGCCGCACTTTCCTTTCTATATGTGCGCCTTATATCCTAGTGATTCCGATGTTTGCTTCTATAAAAAGAGAAGCTGCTAGTATTAGAATCGCTGTCGCAAGGTGCCCAATTGGGCACCTTGCGACGGATATGCCGCGCATACTGCTGCGCACGATATGGCCACTTCTGCCCCTTTACCCCTGAGCCCGGTAGGGCACGCGGGCAGCCCGGCCCGACTATGCCGATGCACGTAATAACGGCATATGCACAAAAAGGCCACATCGTATAATTACCCTCTTTTGCTTCCTTTCCTCTTTCTTAGATAATTATAATTAAAGAAGTAATCATACCTTTGACCTATAACCCCACGGTATACGATAACACACGCGCGACCCTACGTACAACTGGGTACCCCTTGGTGAAACCAATACTAATAGTCAGACAGAAGGTTGGGCTAAAACCTAGACGATATGCGCAGACACCCGCTTAGGGCCCAATTGGGCCACTTCGTTATATAGACCGACCTTAAATAAAAGGCTATCCGACCTCCTATAGGGACTACTATATAATATACTATAGGACTAATTACTTAAGATTTGAAGATAAATAACTAACCTTATAGATAAAGGATAAATCTATATAAGTTCCTTATTAACTATAGTATTAGTCCTATTAGCTAAGAAGGGGAATAAAAGGTGGTATTTCTATATCGACTATTAAGCCCTTAATAAGGTTATAGCTTAAGACCGATACCCCCTCCCCTTAATTAAGGAAATACTATATTATTATTATTAAATTACTCTAGAGGCTATTTAGAGCTAAATAACCTATCTAGTATCTCTATAAAAATGATTCGGAAAGGAAAAACCCGGCAGCCGGGAGGAAAACCCTTCCTGCAATCTTGATTTCTGCTTTATATCGCCCTGCAGCGGGGGTGGCGGGTATTTAGTATGTAAGAGAGTAAGATGCGCAACCGCTTAAGACTATATCTAGCGGTATTGCTTGGGAAGAGTGCAAGTATAAATTCTAGGAGTATTAAGCCTAGGTTAGAGTACTATCGGGTGCAAAGTAAAGGGAAGGTAAGGCTAGGGGGGTAGGATTAGCGGTATTCTCGCTTAGCGTACGCCTTTAGGGGCCTAAGTGCATCTCGGGCGCATTAGTCTATAATATATAGGCAAAAGTAAGCCGAATTTAAAGATAGGAGCGATTAGCCTTAGGCATTGCGTTAGTATATAGGTTAGTAATACTTCCTAGCTTTATGCCTTTTCTTCTTTTTCTTTTTTTCCTTTATAGCGCTAATTCTAAAGTATATAATAACCCCTCTATTGCGGTATAGGGCTAATACTAACCCTATTAGTAGATCGGCAGTAGTAGCAATAATAGCAACAGCAATAGCTATAATAATAACAATAAGAATAAGAATAGCAATAGTAGAAGTAAAAATGCCTAAACGGTTGGCGATATTAGATAAAGGGGTAAGTATAGGTTTATCACACTATAGAACCGCTTTTAACCTTTATATAGTAGCCCGGAGAACTATATGTATAGCTATATAGGCTATATCTAATACACTTAGAGGACCCTATGTATTAATACCGTAGTTAATAAGGTATAAGCTAGGTTATACCTGCTTTCTAGTAAGGCTAATATAGGTAGGGACTAAAGCGGCCTACTATCCTTATGCCTTAGTAGGTAAAACGTGCGTACCCCTACAGAGGACCCTTAGGAACTAAGTCCTAATATAAGAACTTCTAGATATATAGGAGACTATTGCCGGGGGGATAAAAGTGTATTTTCGATTTATATATAGCGCGGGTTACTAACTAACTATCTTTACTTTTAGGTAGATGATTATAAGGCCCTTTAGTAGAGGGCTAAATAGGCATCTGCCTCTTAGGGATATAGATAGGCAGCGGCAGTAGCGGTAGCAGTAGTAGGGGGCCTTAGCGCTCCTAAGGCAACCTAAGAGATATTAAACCTTAAGGAAAGAAAGGTCTTCGCCTTAGAATAATAGGCCTACGCTTAAAAGGATATCGCTATATTATTATAGGTTTTCCTAGCTTAAGAGGGGGGGGAGGGGGCTTTAAAGGGGGAATAGACTAAAGACGATAGGGATAAAAGGGGAAAAGGTAATAAAGGGAGTAAAAAGGGGAAAAGGAAAAAAGATACCCCTAATACTAAAATAATAATTATCGATTAGTTTTAGCCTATAGGGCCTAAAAGATTTACTTATTTCTAAGGCTCCTTATTCCTACTATAGGATTACTATAAATATTATATAGGGGCTATATAGAGGAGTTTAATAGCTCTTTTAGCTATACTATATTAAAGGGATTAAGCGAGCTAGAATTAATTAAATCGATTGATACTAAGTATTTAATAGGCGATTATTTATATAAAATATAGTTTATTAAGTGCGATAGATATACTATATTAGTCGCAAAGTAAGCTAGGGCTAAAATTAGGTCCGAAGAGTATATGCCTTTATCTATAGTACTTTAGGCAGGAGAGGATAATATAATAAAGGTCTTTTAGGCTTTCCCTATAGTAATAGAGAGGTAATAACGCTAAGGGTACTTATTAGAGGCAGAAAAAGGAGTTAAAGCCGATTTTTTCTGTTAAAATCCTATAGTAGCCTACTAGGCTGCTGGCCTTATGCCCTACTGGCCTACTAACCTTCTGGCCCTTATACCGCCTCTTGGACTTATGGTAGTATTACCTTAGGCCTTTGCCTTTTACCTTAAGGATTTTCAGTGGATTATTTACTGTATATTAAGTAAGGTAGGCCTTGTTGAAAAGATGTGGCATTGCTAAATTAGCGTGGTGGCCTACTAGCGTGGTGGCTAGTCTACTAGTGTAGTGGTTAGTCACTAGCGTGGTGGCTAGTTACTAGTACGGTGACTAATTACTAGTGCGGTGGTTAGGGTGGTTGGAAAGGTTGGATATAGCGGGGTTGCTGACGTATCATAGCGAGCATTACGGGGAGCCCTCTTACTGGCTTCCCTAGATGCCTGGGCCCACCCCTCCTTCGTGTATATATAGGATAGCTTTCCCCCTTCTTTCTAGATAGTAGAAGGGCAGCACAATCGAGTCTGTTAATGCACTATATGCCTCTTAACTTCTTACCTTCCCTGCGTTTTCTGGTTATCTTATATTTGCCTTGCCTTTACACTTGCCTTGCTTTATAGCACTTGTACAGTCTTAGGACTTGGTGAAAAATCTAGTATTTATACTAAGATTAGTTCACAGGTCGCAGACAGTCTTGTGCCATCTAGCTAGCTAGTAAGGCTTTGCTTTATAGTAACCTTGAAAATTGCAATATTTTCTATATAGAGTTAAGTAAATATTGCTAATTTATGCTTTTATAGGCCTTCGTGCAATTAGGTTATTTTCGCTATAGATTAAAAGTCTAATGCCCTCTCGGCCGCTAGGGTCTTATACTAGGGGTATTTCGCCTTTACTACTGCCCGATTATTTTACTATTAGTTATATTAGTCTTTTGCTAATTGCTTTTCGGCTAGGAGTTAGCTAAGGTCGAGATTAGGGAATAGTATATAGGCTAGGGGTCTTTAATAGCCTTTCCTTTATTGGCATTAAAGTATTACTACTACTACTACTAATGTGCGGTTAATCCTATTAGTTATACCTATTTTAGCTATTCTTTCGAAAAACCACTAGTAGATATAATTAAGATAGAGGTCAATTAGAGATATAGCCGCTTTAGTCTTAAGGGTATTTAGCGGTATAGCCTTAAAGGCCTTAGTAATTATGCGGAGGCAGGCTGACTATTCTATAGCTAGGGATTTTGCGATACCTTTTGCTACCCCTCTAGGGGCGGTAGGGGTATATTATATCTCTACGCTAAAGGCGATAGAGGTTTAAATAACCTGTATATAGATAAGGCGTGCTTCCCGATATTAGTAGCCTTAAGTAGAGGCCGCTATCGCTATAAGCGTAAGTCGCTACCGCTTAAGTTTCTTTACGATCTTAATACGGTATTCCCTTTATTTTAGCTTATAATAGATTTCGACCCTTAAGAACCTAGTATACTATTTCGGCTATATTATAGCGGTCTTAAGCCGTACTGGGGTCTTATCTGCCTTATGCGCGCGGGTGAAGTGGATAAGCTCGCTTTTACCGGGGTTGAAATTTAATCCTACTTGCTTAAATTAATCGCGGGGGGTCCTATTAACGCTTCCGACCGGGCGACCTTATTTCCGGGGGGAGGGCTTATATAGAGGAGACCCGCTAGCTACGCGGCGGCGGCCCTAGTCCGCAATAGGGATAGTATTAGCGGCTAATGCAATATGCGAGGCGAAGAGCCTTAGTCTATTACTATAAGAATTTCTAGCGTTTTCCTATTATTTATTCGCTACCTTATAGAGGCGGGACCACGCTAGGTAAGGTCCATAACAGTTAAGGCAGGATTCGCATTAATTCTATATTATAGCTAGGCAGCCTTATTTACCCTCTGGGTGGTATTCGGAATTGCACCGGCTATAGCAGGCTGCCGCTACGAAATATATAGCGATATAGCCGAATTTGAAGCAATTATAGCATTAGTGGGGGTATATAGCCTTATTATAAGGTTCGGCTTCGAATATCTCTACCTAGTATATAATACTAGCCTTATAGAGCTTATTCGTAAGGTTGATAGAGTCGACCCCTATAATTAGGGGCGCTTATATTATAATTCCCTTAGGGCGGCAAAGGGAGACCTTAGTAAGGCCCTCTCTATTAGCTTTAATAAGGTTCGACTAGATATCTTCTATCGCAATATTCGCAGTATAGTAGATTGGGAAACTCTTAACGATAATACTAAATAAGCATCGGTTAAGTTCTGCCTTTTAGCCGAAGGCGGGGCGGACCTAAGCTATATCCGTAATATAGCTTATCTTTTCTTCTTTAAAGGTAATGATTATATTGCTACTATAGAGCCTATAGGCTGCGGCTGCTACTCCTTTAGCGGTAGCCCTATTAACTATATCGATAATTTCGATTAGGGTATAATTTTAGAGGATTCCGCTAATAGTATTTCCTTTAATAAGGACTTTACGGTAAATATAGGGGGGTACTACTAGGGGAGTTAGGCTATATTAGGGTTGTATAGCGGCGGTATATCCTTGTATAGTAATAGATGCCTATATAGTAGGGGCTAGTGCGGTCTTTAGGAGATTCTATATAGCCTTATTGATTATAGTTTTAATCGTCTGCATTAGGGTTCCAATAGGGGTATAAATATTTCCTAGGTCGGTCTCCTGCTAAGCAGTTTCTGCCATAAAGTTTATAGCCTCTCGCATTCTTCCTAGCACCACTAGGGGGATATAGTCCTATAGCTCTTTTATAAAGTCTTTAATAATATTGGCTATAGGTTATATTTGCCCCTAGGTAGGCTCGGTCTCAATCTAATAATACTGTTAAAATCCTATAGTAGCCTACTAGGCTGCTGGCCTAATGCCCTACTGGCCTACTGACCTTCTGGCCCTTATACCGCCTCTTAGACTTACGGTAGTCTTACTAACCTTAGGCTTTTGCCTTTTACCTTAAGGATTTTCAGTGGATTATTACTGTATATCAAGTAAGGTAGGCCTTGTTGAAAAGATGTGGCATTGCTAAATTAGCGTGGTTGCCTACTAGCGTGGTGGCGGCCTACTAGCGTGGTGTGGCATTGCTAAATTAGCGTGGTGGCCTACTAGCGTGGTGGCTAGTCCACTAGTGTGGTGGCTAGTTCACTAGTGTGGTGGTTAGTCACTAGCGTGGTGGCTAGTTACTAGTGCGGTGACTAATTACTAGTGCGGTGGTTAGGGTGGTTGGAAAGGTCAGATATAGCGGGGTTGCTAACGTATTATAGCGAGTATTACGGGGAGCCCTCTTACTGGCTTCCCTGGATGCCTGGGCCCACCCCTCCTTTGTGTATATATAGGATAGCTTTCCCCCTTCTTTCTAAATAGTAGAAGGGTAGCACAATCGAGTCTATTAATGCACTATATGCCTCTTAACTTCCACCTTCCCTGCGTTTCTAGTTATCTTATATTTGCCTTGCCTTTACATTTGCCTTGCTTTATAGCACTTATATAGTCTTAGGACTTGGTGAAAAATCTAGTATTTATACTAAGATTAGTTCACAGGTCGCAGATAGTCTTGTGCCATCTAGCTAGCTAGTAAGGCTCTGCTTTTATAGTGACCTTGAGAATTGCAATAGGTTATAAGCCCGGGTTTTACTTCTTTGTTTTAACCCTACCTTTTTGTATTCACCCCTTAGTCTCTTTTACTTATTAATACTACTAATATAGCTATCCTTTAGTATCTTCGGCTTACCCTTATTAACTTCGGCTTACCTATTATCACCTTTGGCTTACCTTTATTACCTACGGTATTACCCTGCGGCAATCAACGGCGTACCTAATGGCAACTTACGGCGTAACCTCACAGCACTTTTAGCGTAACCCTACGTTATTTTCGGCGTAACCTACGGCACCTATGGATTTTATAGTGTGATATCTACCATACTATACCACTGTATAACACCTTTGCACCTAGTGTACGATACCTACTGTACTGTACGGCACCTATTATACTCTTCTACTTATAGCACTTTTAGTACGGCATTTACGGCACCTTTTATATTACGGCACCTATAGTACCTACGGCACCTACGGCACCTACGGCACCTACGGCACTTACGGCACCTTTATATTACGGCACTATATAAGCACCTTGAACACTAACGCTATAATACGGACTTATACAACGCCTATAGCATCCGTGCTTTTTTATATTGAGACCTGCCGCTATATTCTGCGGTTACCTTTTATAGTAGGCTACTAGCCACTATATTTACTAGCTATCTAGCTAGTTACTCGGCTATTTTACTAGTTATTCGACTATTTTGCTAGCTATTTAGCTAGTTATTCCTCTATTTTTACAACTATCGGCACCATTTTTCAACGGATTTTTAAACCCTTTTTGCCCACTATAGCAGAGTTAGGATCCTATAAGGTCCCTAAATCCGATACTGAAGTTGATACTAATATACAACTATAGCTAGATATAGACGATATGAAATCCCAGATAAATATACTAACTGACCTTATATAGGGCCTAGTTAGTAGGCAAAATAACGATATATAGGCTACCTAGGCTACTAATAAGAAGCCTACTAAAGCCACTGAAGCTGGACCTTCTACTAAGACTACTACTAAAGATAATAATAGTAAAGCTAACGTTATGGAAATCGACTAACCTTCTACTCCTATAAAATATAAAGGTAAAAAGCCTATTTATACAACGCTACTAATAACTATTACCAACCAAATTAGTGATAGGGCTATTAAGGAATTAGCTAAGACTGCTAACCGCTTTAAAGAGTCCCAAAAGCTAAAAAGCCCTTATAATTTCGACCAGTAGAAGCAGGCCCTTATAATACAACTTAGGGCCTTTAAAATAGCTAATTTTATTAACGACCCTTCTATAGCAAGGCACTTTAATGAGTTTGAGCAGGCACTTCTACTACTAATGCTAAAGAATAGCTGTAGTAAAGAAGCTATAGAGGCTATAGACTAGTATAATGACCTAGAGGAAGCCTACCTTTTACTAGTGGCCTAGTACTACCACTCACCAGAAGTACAGCAGGCACACTTATACCCTACGTTTCACACCCTTATATTTACCGGTTATAAAGGCACTTTAGAGGCTTTTAATAGCGAATTTAATAGCTATATATCTCGCCTTAGAATCTTAGGTTCTAAGATCGACTCTTTTGACTAAGTTAACCAGTATCTTTAGGCTATAGAGGGGGTATTTACCCGCTGGACTGAACGCTAACGCTCTATAATTAGGGCTTATAGCGCCTAAGGTATTATTAATAGCAGCAAATTTAACCTCTAGTATTTTATAGTTGACCTACTAGAAGAATAGCGTTCTAAAGGGTCTAATAAGGTAGCTGCTAATAATAACCCTAAGCAGCTTAAGGCTTCTAAAGACTCTAAGAATAAAGGGTCTACTAATACCGCTTCTACTAGTAAGAATAATTCTACTAATAATAGGAAAAAGAAGCAGCAATAAAAAAAGAAATAAGACTGCAGTAAATAGTAAGATATTAAGGCTTTTATTATAGGCAACTATAATACTCAGGATATTAATATATCTTATTTTTCTTCCTCTATATCCACTAATATAAGCTATAGTGCTAAATCAGGCGGTAGGACCCCTAAGGATGCCCTCCTTTACGATATAGGCTCTATTTATCATATTGTTAATAATAAAAAGTATTTTACTACTTTTCACCACTTTGAGAAGGATGATAAGCCTGTTATTACTACTAGTAGTGGCCCTATTTCCCCTATTAGTTGGGGCACGGTACGATTTATTATACTATAGGGCGTTAATCCCACCAAATGGGGTATTATAGAGCTTAAGAATGCCCTATATATTCCTACCTTGGATATTAATATTATTAGCGGTGTAAAGCACTATACCGCTAAAGGGGTATTAATTAAAAATCAGCTTTAGTCAGCAAGCCGTAAATGCATCGGCATTTTTAACTTTGAAAAATACGGCTTTTTCCTTCTATAGAAAGGAATAGACACACCACTACTATATCAACCATATAGCCATTATACTACTAATAGTATAGTAGTAAAGGTCCCTAGCCTTATTAACCCTATTGATTATAGTGATCCTAAGGATACTACTATTACCCCTGTTCCTGCTATTACAACTAGCGAAGAGCCTGCTATTACGATTAGCGATATTCCTACTACTGCGACTAGTAAGGAACCTATAGAGGCTATTAGCCCTACTACCAACTCTCCCGCTATTACGACTAGCGAAAATCCCATAGCGGCTACTAGCCCTACTCCTGCCCCTATAGCTGCTGACACAGAATATCAGAAGCTATTACAATTAGCCGGCATTTAGTATATGCGGCTAGGGCATATAGGTATTCAGCTGCTTAAAAAGACCTATGCTAATACCCCTGGTCTGCCTAACCTTAATAAGGTTAAAGATGCTGATTTTCGCTATTTAGCCTGTATATAGGCTAAGAAGGTTAGAAGACTTTCTAAAGATGCGATACCTAATCCAGCTAAATGCTTGGATATTATAGAAGGTGATACTTTTACTATATTACCTATGCTATATAACAAACGACCTATTGCCCTTATATTAGTGGATAGAAAATCCCGATTCCGCTGGCTTTACTTACTGCCTAATAGGGAAGGCACTATTATATTTAAAGCATTATAGAGCTTTATATAGAGCCTATAGGTTAGATATGGTAAAACGCCTATTGAATTCCACTATAATGGTGGAAATGAAATTAATAAAATGCTTAGTGATTGGCTTGTCGAATAGGGCATAACTTTTAATATATCTTGCCCTTATATTTACGAATAAAATGGCCTAGCTAAGCAGTCTATTAGGGTTATAGCTAATAGGCTATATGCTACTATAGCCTGGTTAAGGCTACCATCTAACCTCTGGTCTGCTGTAATTACTAGCGTTATTATGCTAGTAAATATAATAGCTGTTACTAATAGACCTTCTAGCCCCTATTAGGAGCTACTAAAGGATTACGATTAGATAATACCGGAGCACTACCCTGACCTTATTAACCTTAGAGCTATTAGAGCAGCTATTGAAGTGCTTATACCATACGAAAAGCGTGTAAAAAGCCGTAAATTAGTGCCCTATATTGAGCCTGGTAGGCTCTTTGCCACTCTAAGTAATAATACTTACTTAGTCTACCTTCTAAAGAAGAAAGTTATTACTAAAATAACTTTTATTACCTTTATCCACTAAAATAAAGGTATAGGCCCTATTTCTAATGGTCTAGAAGGAGACTTTCATAAAGGGCAAAATACAGGTTTAAAGGGGGTATCTAGTAGTAAAGAACCTGCTATTTTACTAGATGACCTAGAAAGCATTTCTGACCCTACTAACCTTACTAACATTAATAATACTAATGTTATACCGGATGACCTAGAAAGCATGCTGGACTCTACTAATATACTTTAGTCCCCGGCTACTGCAAAGGATAACCTTATAAATATCCTTACTAGCCTTAATCCTACCGACCTTACTGGCCCTGCTGGCCCTGCTAGCCCTACCAACCCTATTAGCCCTACCGACTTATTCCCTAATTAGGATTTATATCACCTAATATGGGATTCCTACTATACAGCTAAGCGTAAGCTAGTTAAAAAGGCCCCTAATAGCACGCCTAATAGCTGGAAGGATCTACTATGAAGCCCTAAGAAAGACCTTTAGATAAAGGCACTATTTAAGGAATTTAAGCAGCTTTTAGATACTAAAGTCTTCCAATTTATTCCTAAGTCTAGTATTCCTATTGATAGGAAAATTATACGCAATAGGCCTATTTTTCGGGTTAAAAAGGATGCTAATAATCAGCCTATAAAATATAAGGCTAGATTAATTATTAAGGGCTTTATGCAAGTCGAAGGAAAGGACTTTTAGTGTGAAGGACTAGCCCTAGGGCGACTGCAAATAGGCGTCAATAATATATATTAAATAGACTAAAGAGGAAAGAAAAGGATCTAAATAGGAACCTTCTATCTAGTCTATTTATATCCCGATTATAATATATATCGGAGTCCTAATATAGTCCCGTGACTCCGTCTATTGCCCTTCTTAGGCTAGATATAGGCGCAGCCCGAGTCCTAGCTATATTATAGCGTAGGTATAGCCCGAGCCCGTAATATACCCCCCTCCTCCTCCTTAGAATCGGAAGAATAAACCATCCGAAATCATCCCCTTTATATATCGCCCCCCAATTAAGACCTCTTATAGCCCTCGAAAATAACCTCAATTAGATATATAGGATAATAATCAGGCGTATAGATATGCCAATATATAACCGATATAAATATAGTATGGACCAGAATCGGTATACTTTAGGCAGACGTAATGGAATCTTATTAAAGCCGGTTATAGTACTATTAGCTAGAAGGAACTATATCGCAGCTATCGCAGAGCAGAAAAATTTTATCGCTAGCCATCGGTTAGGAATCCATCTGCACTAAGGCTTCTTCCTTTATCTATTTCTTTTTTATACTTCTTCCTCTCTCTCTTTATCCCTATGCCTACTATTATTAAGGCTATTATTCCTAGTAGTAAGTCTATAGCATTACTACTATCGTGAGAATTATCCCTACTAATAGAGTTATACTATTAAAAGTTTTTAGATCGTTCGTATCGGGTTTGTATAGTAAATCGTCTGGTACTAATAGGTATTTAGGTCCCCCCCCTATTTGCTATTACATTAGATTTATCGCTATATCGTCTAGAGGACTAATAGATAAGAATACGCCTATCGCCTAGGGCCCTCCTATAACCCTATTAGGTCTATCCCTAGCGTCTGCTAGAGACCTCAGAAGTGCTAGGCGCAAAGGAGGTTCCCAGCTAGAAATGCTATTACGGCCGCTATAGTCTATACCCTCCTTAGGACGGTCGCATATTTCCCCCCCTAGCTTTAAGCTTATTATTATTTCTAATAATAACGAGAGTTTAATAGAGCCCTTATCACCTAATATAGGGGCCCTATTGTCCCCTTTACATTCTCCCGCCCCTTCTTATATAAAAGTTTTATTATCGATAAGGGTAATACTAATAAAAACTTCTTTTTCAACGGCTATTACGCCTAAGACCCTATTTAGAGTACCGTTAACTCCCTCCTTATCTGTATTTATGCCCTAGATACCTTTATATATAAGGAAAACGCCGCCCTCGCCTACTACTAGATCGTTATATCGGTAGTTACGAAAGAAGCACGCTATAAGAGAGTTTTTTATTTAGGGGGATTCTAAAGGATTAAATGCCGATAATATCGAGGAGGTAGAGTATGCCTATATCGCCTGCACGCAGCATACTATAGATACCGGAGAATATATCGTCTATATATAGTCCAATCGCTTTTAGGCTTATATTTAATACCGTTAGAAACATAAGATATGCATCTAATGCAAGTATGTAATATCGATAAACCCCTAATTATAGTGGGTAATAAAGTGTATCATCCGTATAGCATAAAAGAAATAAAGCATTAAGGAGGCCGCCCGTCCGAAGGTAGGAGATATCCTAGGCCGAAAGGCCTGTCTTCGCCCTAAGTTTAATATACTATATCGTCAATAGGACAAACTATAGGCTGTAGCGTAAGAGCATACTATAACAGCCCTTTCTGTATATGCCTTAGCTGCTAACATCGGCGGGTTGACTCCCGCTGCGCCTATAATGACTATTATTCCCTCTGCCTTGTCTACCGGGTCCCAATAGGCTGGCAGCAACTCTATAGCTCTTATTATATAACTACTCGCGGAGTAATAATAAGATACGCAGATTATAGCGGAGGCGATAACCAGCTTTGCACGTTAGGTCACCCCTGCTATGCCTGCGCCCTATGCTCCGCCTGCTTCCCCTTAGGTAGCGTCCTCCCCGTATGCCAGCATAGCCTCGCCTTAGGCCCCTATACCGACGACCGCGCCGCAAGCTAAGGCCGGTTCTATTACTGCCGGCCCGGCATTATAAGTGTATCCCCCCAGACCTATCACGCCCCATTATGGGTACCCAAGCCATACTGTGCCTAGTTAATATCCGCCAACTATGCCGCCGATGCCGCCGCTACCTTTCCTGCCCTATTATCCTATAGTCCCTCCCCTTCCCCTATATGCCCCCCTACTGAATCCTACGAGGACTCGGGCTGCGCCTGCGTCTAGCCTAAGAAGGGCAACAGACGGAGTCACGGGACTATACTAGGACTCCGATATATGTTATAATCGGGATATAAATAGACTAGATAGAAGGTTCCTACTTAGATCCTTTTCTTTCCTCTTTAGTCTATTTAAATATGAAGGACTGGCCCTAGGGCGACTGCAAATAGGCGTTAATAATATATATTAAATAGACTAAAGAGGAAAGAAAAGGATCCAAGTAGGAACCTTCTATCTAGTCTATTTATATCCCAATTATAATACGTATCGGAGTCCTAGTATAGTCCCGTGACTCCGTCTGTTGCCCTTCTTAGGCTAGACGCGGGCGCAGCCCGAGTCCTAGCCACATTGTGGCGCGGGCGTAGCCCGAGCCCGTGACATCTAGTATACTTATGCTTCTACCTTTATCCCACCTACCTAGAGGGTTATACTGGCTTTAGCTACTAGTAATAATTAGGAAATAGAGCAGATCGACTTTATAGGCGCCTTCCTAAATAGCGAACTTTCTAAGACTATTTATATGGATATTCCTAATGGATTTCTTGAATTTATAGAGAGCTTATTGCTAACTGATAGCAAGCTTTGGTCTGATATTTAACGGCAATGGCTATTAACTTTACTTAAAGAAGCCGGCTTTAATCCCTCTATTAAGCAAGCTATTTTACTAAAGAAGGCCCTATACGGGCTAAAATAAGCACCCTGCGAATGGTAATACCGGCTAAAAGACCTAATTTCTAGTAAAGGTTTTTTACCTTTAGCTTTTAATGCTGCCGTCTTTTATAATAAGCAAATTAGTACCTTTATCGTTACCTATGTTAACGATTGCCTATTAGTTGGTCTAAATATAACTTATATTAACCAGCTAAAAAGAAAATTTTATAAGGTCTATGCTATAGAAGACCGCGGTCCGGCTTCTTTCTTCCTAGGCGTATAAATTATATAAAATAGGAAAGAAGGTCTATTATAGCTATACCAAGCCTAATTTATAGTAGAGGTCTTAGCTAAATTCGGCTTATAGGATACTAAACCTTAGCTTATTCCACTTCAACCAGGGATTCTAAATGAATCTAGTAGAAAAAATCTTAGCCCTACTGATCAGAGCCTTTATTAGAGCCTTACTAGCACTATAATGTGGCTTATAATAATAACTAGGCCCGACCTAGCATTTCCTATCTAATACCTTTCTCGGTTTATATCGAAAGCAACTAATATGCATCTAAATGCTGCAAAAGGCAGTTTTAGTTACCTTAAAGGCACTGAGAACCTAGCTATTTGCTTTAGTGCTACTAAAAGCAACCAATAGCCTATTATAGCCGCTTATTCTGATAGCGATTTTGCTGGCTGTAAAGAAACCTCTAAATCTACTAGAGGCTTCCTGACTACTATTAATAGTGGTCCTATTAGCTGGCGTTCTAAGCGAGCCTCTTTAGTAGTGCTATCTACTTTAGAAGCTAAATCTAATGCATTACTTAAGACTATTCACGAGGTATAGTGGCTTTCTAACCTTTGTAAGGAGCTAGAAATTAATATTTTACGCCCTATACCGCTATACTGCGATAACCAGGGCTCCATTTCGAATTCTAACGACCCTAATCAATACGCTCGCACTAAGCATACGCTATTAAAATTCCGGTATATTAGGGAGCAAGCCTAGCTGGGCTTGGTTAAAATTACCTATTTACCTACTAATAGTATGCCTGCTGACGGTCTTACCAAGCCACTACCGGGCCCTAAATTTACTAGGTTCCGCGAGTTACTAGGCCTTAGGGCCTGCTAACTTATACTAACTTACTAAGGTTTTTCCTATGTTTTTCCTTAGCACTTTTACTGCATTTTCTTTCCCTATTCTTTACACGACTAGCTTACTACTATAGTAGCTAATCAGAGGGGGTATTAAAATCCTATAGTAGCCTACTAGGCTGCTGGCCTAATGCCCTACTGGCCTACTGACCTTCTGGCCCTTATACCGCCTCTTAGACTTACAGTAGTCTTACTAACCTTAGGCTTTTGCCTTTTACCTTAAGGATTTTCAGTGGATTATTACTGTATATCAAGTAAGGTAGGCCTTATTGAAAAGGTGTGGCATTGCTAAATTAGCGTGGTTGCCTACTAGCGTGGTGGCGGCCTACTAGCGTGGTGTGGCATTGCTAAATTAGCGTGGTGGCCTACTAGCGTGGTGGCTAGTCCACTAGTGTGGTGGCTAGTTCACTAGTATAGTGGTTAGTCACTAGCGTGGTGGCTAGTTACTAGTGCGGTGACTAATTACTAGTGCGGTGGTTAGGGTGGTTGGAAAGGTCAGATATAGTGGGGTTGCTAACGTATTATAGCGAGCATTACGGGGAGCCTTCTTACTGGCTTCCCTGGATGCCTGGGCCCACCCCTCCTTCGTGTATATATAGGATAGCTTTCCCCCTTCTTTCTAAATAGTAGAAGGGTAGCACAATCGAGTCTGTTAATGCATTATATGCCTCTTAACTTCCACCTTCCCTGCGTTTCTGGTTATCTTATATTTGCCTTGCCTTTACACTTGCCTTGCTTTATAGCACTTGTATAGTCTTAGGACTTGGTGAAAAATCTAGTATTTATACTAAGATTAGTTCACAGGTCGCAGACAGTCTTGTGCTATCTAGCTAGCTAGTAAGGCTCTGCTTTTATAGTGACCTTGAGAATTGCAATAAATACTATATACTATTCGCGAATATAGTAGTCGGGTTGTGGCGGCTATATATAATACCGCCCTTATTCCTTCTATTAATATCTATTACTTCGTTCGCGCCTATTATACCTACTCCTTAGACGCGATATACTATAGGTAAGGGGGGTAAGCGGACGAAAAAAAGCGATTAGAAATATTAGAATTAATTTTAGAGGCGGTTTTATACCGCTACCTAGGTGCGGGCGAAATCGCGAAAGTTTTTACCTTAAGGAAATACTATAATCTTTATCCTAAGTAAGGTAGTTTACTAAAGTAGATATCTATATAGTATACTTTCGCGATTTTGCCTATACCTAGGTAGTAATATAGAACTGCCTCTAAAATTAATTCTAATATTTTTAATCGCATTTTCTCGTCTATTTACCCCCTTCGCTTATAGCGTATCGCATCTAAAGAGTAGGCGCAATAGGCGCAAATAAAGTAATAGATATCGATAAAGGGAATAGGGGCGGTATTATATATAGCCGCTATAATCCGATTACTACGATTGCGAATAATATGCAGTATTACCAGATTAAGACCGAGCCTACTTAGGGGCAGATGCGACCTATAGCCGATATTATTAAAGACTTTATAAAAGAGCTATAGGACTATATCCCTTTAGCGGTATTAAGAAGAGTACGAAAAGCTATAAATTTTATAATAAAAACCGCCTAGCAGAAGACCAATCTAAGAAATATCTATACCCCTATTAGAATCCTAATACAGATAATTAAAACCGTAGTTAATAAGGCTATATAAAATCTCCTAAAGACCGCTTTAGCCCTACTATATAGGTATTTATTACTATAAGAGGATATGCCGCTACTATACTACCTTAATATAGTCTAGCTCCTCTAATAGTACCCCCTTATATTTACTATAAAGTCCTTATTAAAGGAAATACTATTAGCAGAATCCTCTAAAATTATACCATAATTAAAATCATTAATATAATTAATAGGGCTACTACCGAGAGAGTAATAGTTATAGCCTATAGACTCTATAGTAGTAATATAATTATTATTTTTAAAGAAAAAAAGGCAAGTTATATTATAGATATAGCCTAAGTCTATCCCGCCTTCGGCTAAAAGGCAGAATTTAACCGATGCTTATTTAGTATTATTATTAAGAGTTTCCCGACCTATTATACTGCGAATATTATAATAAAAGATATCTAGTTGAATTTTATTAAAGTTAATAGAAAGGGCCTTACTAAGGTCTCCTTTTACTGCCTTAAGGGGACTATAATATAAGCGCCCTTAATTATAGGGGTTAACTCTATCAACCTTACGAATAAGCTCTATAAGGCTAGTATTATATATTAGGTAGAGATATTTAAAGCCGAACCCTATTATAATACTATATACCCCCGCTAGTGCTATAATTGCTTTAAATTTAGCTATATTGCTGCGTATTGCGTAGTAGTAGCCTACTATAGCTAATACGGCTTTAAATACTACCTAAAGGGTAAATAAAGTTGCCTAACTATAATATAGAACTAATGCAAATCCTGCTTTAACTATTATAGACTTTACCTAGTATAGTCCTACCTCTATAAGGTAGTGAATAAATAATAGGAAAACGCTAGAAATTCTTATAGCGATAGACTAAAGCTCTTCGCCTTATATATTATATTAGCCGCTAATACTATCTCTATTGTAGATTAGGGCTGCTACTATATAGTTAGTAGGTCTCCCCTATATAAGCCCTCCCTTTAGAAATAAGGTTACCTAATTAGAAGTATTAATAGGACCCCTTATATTAAAGCCGGAAGTAGTATTACTGCCTTTCCTTAAGCTGCTCCTACCCTAGACTATAATATGATTATGCCTACCTTAGGCACCTAACCTATAGCCACCCTTAATATACTGCTACTATTAACCTTTTTGCGATTATCTATATAATAATAGTCCTTTACTAGAATATATAGAAGAAAACTACCTTTATAAGATTAATACTTTACTATTAGTGCAAGCCTAATATTATAGCAATCTAAAAACCCGCTATGCCTAAATAAGCCCTATTAAGCCCTAGCCTCGGAAGATATATATTAGTATCGCACAATAGGAGAGCAGCGATATATATCTATAAGCGGTATAAGCCTGGCATATAGTCTAGCGAAAAGGGACCTAATTAATATAAAATCTCTTTACTAAATATTAATATCTATTCGATTTACTCTTTAGGCTATAAATTAAATTAGATAACCTTTTTTACTATATTTACTAAATTTCTATCCTACCCTTATAGTGCCTTTATTAGGGACTTTAATATATACTATCCTTTTTAGGATAGTCTAGACTAGACCTCGCTTAGAATTAATACCCTCTTTAAATTTATAACTTAATAGCGGTTTAGACTAGCTATTTCTCGCAATAAGATAATAAGGCAGGCACTTAGGAAGAGAAATAGTACTATCGATTATATATAGGTTATATAGGATATTATAGTAGAATATCTTAAAAATGCTAACCTTATTAGATCCGATTATATCCCCTAGTTTATATATATTAAGACCGGCAATTATTATATAAAAGCCCCCCCTATAAAGAATAGTTAGAAGTCTCTTAATTATTACCTTGCTTAGGTTAAAGCTAAAAACCGATTTATTACCTTTTACGCTAAGATCCTATTCTACTCCCCTACTAAAATAGATATATATATTATATAATTTACCGGCTAACTCTAGAATATCGCTAATATTGCGGCCCTAAAAAAGGCACCTAAAGCCCCTAGTATAAAGCCCTAGTAGAACTCCTGCACTAAAATAGCCTAAAATACTGCAAAAAAGGCCTACTAAAAATAGGTAATATACTATACCCTAAAGAATCTTAGCGTTATATAAAAGGAAGGGGCGATTTAGTCC
Organism: Ustilaginoidea virens; assembly: GCF_000687475.1. Lineage (NCBI taxonomy): Eukaryota > Fungi > Ascomycota > Sordariomycetes > Hypocreales > Clavicipitaceae > Ustilaginoidea > Ustilaginoidea virens. The sequence goes on from NC_057321.1 coordinate 1,949,794, forward strand.
TATATTATATAAAAGGAATAATATCGATTATAAAGAGAAGCCTTTAATAAAGCTACTACTTAAAATGCCGACCTATAGTCCCTAGAGAAATAGGCTTATTTATATAGTAGCCTCCCGCCTAAATTAAAAGAGATCCCTCTATTAGAATAAGGCAGCCTAGGCCTAAAAGCTATAATATATAAGGAAAAAGCATAGGTTTTTACTAAATAGTTCTTCTTTACCTCTTAAGCTACTTATAATAATATCCCCGACTTAATATTCCCTTAGCTACTAATATCGGGAAGTACGCCTTATCTATACGTAAGTTATCTAAACCTTTATTGCTTTTAGCGCAGGGGTATAATATACCCCTATTACCCTTAGAGGGGTAGTAAAAGGCATCGCAAAATCCTTAGCTATAAAATAGTCAGCCTGCCTCTATATAATTATCAGGGCCTTTAAGGCTATACCACTAAATATCCTCGAGACTAAGGCAGCTATACCTTTAATCGACCTCTATCTTAACTATATTTACTAGCAGTTCCTTAAAAGAATGGCTAAAATAGGTATAACTAATAGGATTAACTGCGTATTAGTAGTAATAGTAGTAATACTCTAATGCTAATAAAGGAAAAGCTATTAAAAACCCTTAGCCTATATACTATTCCCTAATCTCAACTTTAGCTAGTTTTTAGCTAAAGAGTAATTAGTAAAAGATTAATATAATCGATAGTAGAATAATTAGATAATAATAAAGGCGAGATACCCTTAGTATAAGACCCTAGCGGCTAAAAAGGTATTAGACTTCTAATCTATAGCGAAAATAACCCGATTATATAAAAGCCTATAAAAGTATAAATTGGTAATACTTACCTAATTCTATATAAAAAAAATCGGCTTTAACTCCTTCCTCTACCTCTAATAAGTACCTTTAGTACTATTACTTTTCTACTACTATAGGGAAGGCCTAAAAGACCTCTATTATATTATCCTCTCCTACCTAAAATACTATAAATATAGGTATATACTCTTCGGACCTAATCCTAGCCTTAGCTTATTTTATAACCGATATAGTTGTTACGGACTCGGGCTATGCCCGTATCATAGATTGACTGAGGCTCGGGCTGCGCCTATACCTTAGTCCGGAACGGATAACATAGGGTAGACGCGCGAGCCCATAGGGCAACGTAGGGCTCTAGCCCGCGCTACACACGGATGTATATAGACTGCGGAAGAGACCCGATTCGGGCTCTTCTCCCTTCCTCCTTAGTTTTATTAATACATCCGATTAACGCCTATTCGCAGTCGCCCTAGGGCTAGTCCATTATAATTAATAAAACTCTCTCAACCCTTATTGTTATATCTCATATAATTGCCGACAATAGATATAGACCCCTTATAGAATATTATAGGCTTAGATAATGCCTAATGCGCCCCCGCTCGATAACGGGCTATATAACTAGAATCAATTATAAATGCTATAGAAGTACTTAATGCGAGGTTCTAAGAATAGCTATCCTAAAGCCAAAAGAGTGAGCGCTAAATGCGCGCCTAGGCCGAGCAGATTAAGTATTAGATGCAGGCTCTTATCGACTAGATATAGTAATAACTATCGTTAGTACCTATATTAACCCTAGATTAATCCTAGACTGATTCTATCCTAATCCTAGAGAAAACCTAATAAAAACGCAAGCCGATACTAATTGGGGAACCCTTTAATAGCAAAAAGGCTATATTTACCGTATAGAAGACCTTTATAGAGCATAAGTTAGAGATCGATCGGGATTTTATTGGTAACGATAAGACCTAATAGATATTCATCTACTAAAACCTCTCGGCTATAGTCTAATCTTAAGTTATAGTATTCTTTGAGAATAGTACGGCCCTTTATTACCGCCCTATAGCCTTCTTTAATTACCTATAGCGACTCTTTAAGGACCTATATCGGGAGGAATATATAATTACTAAACTTAAGTATACCCTCTGTTAGATGCTGAAAGAATCCTTTTCTGCCTTCTTTATATACTTTAAGGAAAAATTAGCGTTAGTAGGGGGGCTTAGTTAGCCCGAATTAGTAAAACTAGAAATACTCTAATCCGCCTTTAACCCTTATATATTGGAAAAGATTATCGGCCTAGGGGTCTCCCATAAGGACTATAATATAGCTATCGTATGGTACTATAAAATCGCTATTAACCTAGAGATAAGCCTTACCGCAAAATACTATATAGATCCTTACTGGAATTATAATAATAACGCCCGGGATCTATAAATAACCGCTCGGGATAAAGATAGTAATACGCCTATAATAGGTATTAATAAGCTAGGTTCGAAGGGTAAGAAGAAGTTATCTACTAAAAGGGTAGTATAGGTTTTAAAAGAGGTCCTTAAGGAGCGCTACTAAAAATCACTTTATACCTAATATAGGGATACTAGCTATAAAATGCTAGAATGTAAGCTAAAGCCGGCCTGGCCTCTACTAAAAATAACTATAGCTTCTATAGACCTAAAAGCTATAAAAGCCTTACGAATCGCTAAGCTTAAAGATAGCAATAATAGCAATTCTTAGGGAAAAGACTAGCCCTTAAGCTAAATCTCGCAAAAAGGCTTAAAAAATACACCTAGCCCCTAGCTAAGTTACAATAGGAATACTATATAAAGGAGATTAATAATATTAAGGACTATATAAATAGATACCCCTTTTTAGTCCTAATATTATATAATAATTCTACCTTTATCGATACCTTAATTAATTCTAATTATAATTACTATAATGCAATAAGCGAAAGAACTATCTAAAGGTTAAGACTTTAGCCTATCTGCCTATTATCTCGTAGGAAACTTAAGACTATAGTAGATATAAAGAGTCGATCGGGGGAGTAATAGACTACCCCCTTAATTACCTATGCCGTCTATATTGATATTAATATTGATAGATAGCTATTAGCTGTAATACTATATATTATCTTAGGCCTTACTTATAATGTTATCCTAAGGTTGCTTTAGATAAAGCATTATGATATCGAACTATAAATAAAGCAATACTAACTAAAAATTAGAGCCGCTAGTAGCCTATTTATAAAGGAATCGACTATTTAATCCTTTAGGCCTATTATAATTAATATTCTTAGATCGGTCTTTTATAGTATACTATAATATATAGTATATACTTAAGATAACTCGACCTCTTTTTTCCTTATAAGCCTATAGGAGCTTATATATATCCTCTATATTATATTCCCGCTGTATTAAAATTTAGCTTCCCTTTTAGCCTAGCTGTAGATCCTACCATTAGAGCTCTAGGACTTCGCTAACCTCTTCAATAAGGTAAAAGCCTCCGGCCTCCTACCATACTAAGGCATGCTTAATTACTATATTAAGCTTAAACCGACCCTAAATAGGGGGCCACCCGACCTCCTATAGGGACCGCTATATAATATACTGTAGGACTAGCTACTTAAGGTTTAGAGATAGGTAATAGACCTTATAGATAAAAGATAAATCCGTATAAGCTCCTTATTAGTAGTAATACTAATCCTACTTACAAGAAAGGCGAATAGTAGATAGCATTTTTATATAGATTACTAGGCCCTAAATAAGGTTATAGTATAGGATTGGTATCCTTTTCCCTTAATTAAAAAGACCCTATATTCCCTATCTTAAGCGAAATAGTTTATAAAGGTAGATATTTACGCCGCATTCTATAAGATCTATATTACTAAAGGCGATAAATACCTAATTGCATTCTAGACCTACTTCGGCCTCTTTAAGTGGTTAGTAACCCCTTTTAGCCTAACTAGGGCCCCTGCGATATTCTAATATTATATTAATAGGGCCTTAGGGGACTTATTAGGGGATTTTGCTATTACTTACCTAGACAATATTTTAGTCTATACCGGCGGCTTATAGAAGGAATATATAGACCGTATTAAGGTTATTTTTAGATGCCTATAAAATGCCGGTTTAAATTTAAATCTAGATAAATATAACTTTATAGTAAAGGAGGTATACTACCTTAGTTATATCGTAATAGTAGGGAAAAAGATCTGCTTAAACCCTAAGAAGATTAAGGCGATCTAAAAGTAGGAAGCCCCTATAAAATTATAGGGTATTTAAAGCTTTTTAAGTTTTATAAACTTCTATTGCGATTTTATTTTAGACTTCTTTTACCTAGCCGAGCCTTTAATTAGACTAATATAGAAGGGTATTCCCTTTTAATAGCTTAAAAAGGAAGAAAAGGCTTTCTAAATACTTAAATAGTATTTTATTTTGTATTTAGTCCTCGCCTAATTAGACCCTAAGAAGGAAATAATCCTTAAGGTAGATAGCTCTAGTATAGCTTTTAATAGCTGCCTCTTTTAGATTGGAGAGGATAAAATATTCTACCTAATCGTATACTATTCGGCATAGCTTATAAAAGCTAAATAGAATTATACTATTTATAATAAAGAGCTGCTTACCGTTATTATATATCTTAAGGTATAGTCGGTAGAACTCTATTCTATTACTGCCCTATTTATAATCCTTATGGACTATAAGAACCTTAAGTATTTCGCCTAACTAAAGGAGATATTAAAATACTAAACGCGATAGGCTAAAATATTAGCCCTTTTTAACTTCCACTTTTAGTACCAGCCTAGCTTATAAGCCTAACGCCTTAATATACTCTCGCAATAGGAGCAAGAGGCAGATAGTATAGTATTAAGGTTTAGCTAAATCCTCTAACTACTATTTATCTCTGCTATAAAGGCAGACCCAATAAAGGTCTAGCCAGACCTAATAGTAAATCGGCCGACTATAGACTTAGGTATAATAAAGGATATATTAATAGCGGCTTTATTAATTAGAATCTCCCTACCTAACGGCTCTTAGGTCTTTACTAATGTATACCTATAGGCGCTTTAGGACCAGGCTATAGCTAAGGATAAACTATATTAGGCCTAATAGAAGGCTATAGTAAATAAAGAATGATGATTCCCTATAAAGGTAAAAACTAAAGAGTAGATTGCAGATTATACTCTAAATATTTATAAAGTGCTACTCTACTAGAGCTAGATTTAGCTCCCTTCGTTCGAACCGCTAATAACTATAGTAATCTAACGATACTATAACTCCCCTACCGTAGGGCACCTAAAGAAGAATATAACCTTCTAACTCTTCTAATAAAACTACCACTTTAATAGTATATCGTCTAAGGTGGCTTAGTTTATTTAGAATTGCTAATACCGTAGGGCGCATAAAAGCTATTAATTGCAATAGGGCTTACTCTAGCCTTTACCGATCCTAAATTGTTTTTAGTCTTAAATCTCTATTGACTTTATAATTAACCTTCTAGTTTATAATGCCTCCGACCTGTATTACCTAATAGTTATTACTAACCGCCTATCTAAGTACATTTAACTTAAGGCGATATACTTAATGCAAGCGGAAGATTATATAGAATAGTTTCTCGACTACTAATAGCAGTACTATAGGTTCCTTACCTAAATTATTAGCGATAGAGGCTCAGATTAGGTAGGCCTATTCTAGACTATAATATATAAGGCTATTAGGACTAAATAACTCCTCTCGACTATATACCACCTATAGACCGATGGTAATATAGAGTATATAAACCAAAAGGTCTAGGCTATCTTATATATTAAAATAGCATTCAACTAATATAACTGGCTTTAATATTTTGCGATTTATTAATATACTCTAAATAATTATACTTCCTTAGTTACTAGATATAATCCGAATTGTCTCCTAAATAGCTTTAATTCTTCTATTATAGCTCCTCCCCCTGATATTATATTAAATTTAACGACCCCTAAGGGGCGAACGGCATGCTTCTTAGCTATAATATAAAAGGGGGGCGAACTCGCTTAGGCTACTATCGCCTTTACTTAGCAGCAATAGCAGGATATAACAAACTATTCCTAACGCCCAATAGAATGCTACTAAATTGGGGACTAAATCTAGCTAAGCCTATAGAATATTAAGATTAACCGGCCTTATAAGAAGCTCGACTAGGTATCTGCTAAGTATACTATTATAGCCGTCCTATCCCTACTTAATATCCGACTTAATATTCCCAATGGTATCTACCTAGTTTTTTATATTAATCTTATAGAATATGCCGCTTCCGATTTACTACCGAGCTAAATACTTATAGATACTAGGCCCGGCCCCCTACTAGTCCTACTAAAGGACTCTAATACCCCGCATAAGGAATTCAAGGTCGAGGAAATACTAGCTGCTAAAAACGCTTAGGGCCATAGCGGCAAACGTAATATGCTGGTAAAATAGAAGGGGTATAACTCGCCGACTTAAGAACCACTAGAGAACTTCAAGGATACTATAGCGCGGGAGGCATTTAAGGTTAAATAGGGGGATATTCGGACATATAATAGACCCGGTCGAACCCTATAGTAACCCCGATATAAAACGGATGAAATTTTTCCTAGAGAAGGGGGGTATATTACGGACTCGGGCTATACCCGTGTTATAGATTGACTGAGGCTCGGGCTATGCCTATGCTTTAGTCTGGAATGGATGATATAAGGTAGACGCGCGGGCCTATAGGGCAATATAGGGCTTTAGCCCGCGCCATATATGGATATATATAGACTGCAGAAGAGACCCGATTCGGGCTCTTCTCCCTTCCTCCTTAGTTTTATTAATATATCCGATTGACGCCTATTTGCAATCGCCCTAGGGCTAGTCCGTTACAATAGTATATCTATTATATTCGATAAACTATACTTTATATAAACGATTGCCTATTAAATACTTAATATCGACCGATTTAATTAATTCTAGCTCGCCTAATCCCTCTAATATAGTATAGCTAGAGGAGTTATTAAACTCCCCTATATAGCCCCTATATAATATTTATAGTAATCCTATAATAGGAATAAAAAGCCCTAGGAATAAGCAAATCTTTTAGGCCTTATAGGCTAAAATTAGTTAATAATTATTATTTTAGTATTAAGGGTATTTTTTTTCTTTTCCCCCTTTTTACTCCCCCTATTGCCTTCCCCCTTTTTATTTTTATTATCTTTAGTCTACTCCCCCTTTAAAGCCCCCTCCCCCCCCTTCTAAACTAGGAAAACCTATAATAATATAGTAATATCCTCTTAGGCGTAGGCCTATTATTCTAAGGCGAGGACTTTCCTTTCCTTAAGGTTTAATATCTCTTAAGTTACTTTAGAAGTATTAAGGCCTTTTACTACCGCTGCTGCTACTACCGCCGCCTATTTACGCCCCTAAGAAGTAAATGCCTATTTAGCCTTCTACTAAAGGGCCTTATAATTATCTACCTAAAGGTAAAAATAGTTAGCTAATAATCTGCGCTATATATAAATTAAAAATATATCTTTACTCCCCTAGTAATAGTTTTTTATGCATTTAAGAGTTTTTATATTAAGACCTAATTCCTAGGGGTCTTCTCTAAGGGTATATATATTTACCTACTAAGGCATAGGGATAGTAAGCCGCCCTAATCCTTATTTATATTAGCCTCGCTAGAGAATAGGTATAACCCAGCCTATACTTTATTAACTATAGTATTAATACTTAGGGTCTTCCGAGCGTATTAGATATAGCCCGTATAGCTATACGTATAGTTCTCTAGGCTACTATATAAGGGTTAAAAGTGGTTTTATAGCGCGTTAGACCTATATTTACCCCCTTATCCAATATCGCCGACCGTTTAGGCATTTTTGCTTCTACTATTACTATTCTTATTCTTATTATTATTATTATAGCTATTACTATTGCTATTATTACTATTACTACCGATCTACTAATAGGGTTAGTATCGGCCCTATACTACGATAGAGGGGTTATTATATACTTTAGAATTAGTGCTATAAAGGAAAAGAAGAAAAAGAAGAAAAGGCATAAAGATAGGGGGTATTACTAACCTATATACTAATATAATACCTAAGGCTAATCGCTCCTATCTTTAAATTCAGCTTACTTTTGCCTATACATTATAGACTAACGCACCCGAGATACGCTTAGGCCCCTAAAGGTGCGCGCCTAGTAAGAATACTACTAATCCCACCCCTTTAGCCTCACCTTCCCCTTATTTCGCACCCAATAGTACTCCGACCTAGGCCCGATACTCCTGGAACCTATACTCGCACTCTTCCTAAGCAATACCGCTAAATATAGTCCTAAGCGGTTGTGTACCCTACTCTCTTACGTACCGGATATCTGCCGCCCCCGCTATAGGGCGATATAAAGTAGAAATTAAAATTGCAAAAAGGGTTTTCCCCTTAGCTGCCGGGTTTTTCCTTTCCAAATTATCTCTATAGAAGTACTAGATAGGTTATTTAGCTCTAAATAGCCTCTAGCGTAATTTAATAATAATAATTAGCCTAAATAGGAGATATAATTCTTCCTCTTAGTCTTATAGCTATTGCAATTCTTATAACTGCATAATACGCTTACAAATAGTAAATGCAACCACTATAGTATCTAAGAGGGTTGCTGCCTTAGTTAGGGTATTTATAGTAATATTTTATATACTTAATTATATTGGGTTCTCCTACGAGGCGCTTATAGATCTTATAATATAGGGTGATATTTTAACCTTAGTAAGCCTAAATGAAGCTTTAGAATTATAAAAGTTAGAAAGGCTAGGTAGGGTCAATCTAGTATATTAGACTTAAGCTTAAGGAGGGATCAGAAGTATCCCAGACTATATGGCTATATATACGTGAGTCTGCTATAACTCGCGGCTAGTTTACAGGGTCTACGCCTCTACTATAACTCGCAGCCGGTTTATAGAGTCTGCGCCTCTATAGTCGCCGACTACCCTTATATCCTCTTCCTAGGATTATAGGTCCTGTCCTACGTCCTATTCTATAGTCACGGGGCGGGACCTTATAGTAAGGTAGGCTTTAAGATAAGATTTATTAAAAAAGTGGTTAGTAAGGCTGGATTATAGTGAGGCTGCTGATATGGCATAACGTGGCATAACGGGCATTATAGGAAGCCCTCTTATTAGTTACTTTAGATGTCTAGGCCTATCCTTTTTTATATATATATAAAATAGCTTTCCCTTTTTTTTTAGATAGTAGAATAACAATATAATTGAATCTATTAATGCATTATATGTCTTTTAACTCTTTTTTATCTTCTCTGCGTTTCTAGTTATTTATACTTGCCTCGCTTTTATACTTGCCTTACTTTATAGCACTGATATAATCATAGGACTTAGTAACAAATCTAGTATTTACACTAGGATTAAATCATAGGTCGCGGATAATTTTATATTATTTAGCTAGTTAGTAAAGTCTTATTTTATATTAACCTTTAAAATTGCAATAACTATAATAAGTAACCCAAATATTTAAATTTAACTATTATATTATTTATGTATATTTGTTAAGGATTTGGGCTGTGACAATAACTTACTAATATATATATATATATATATATATATATCCCCAAAAAAGTACTAGATAGGTTATTTAGCTTTAAATAGCTTCTAGCGTAATTTAATAATAATAATAATATATATATATAGCTATAATATAATACATTATAAGGGATGGAATATGTAGCAATAATATTAACCTGAGTAATAAAAGGGATAGCCATGACATATCATAAGTACCTATCGTATTTATATATCTATCTTTATTTACCTCCTTAAAACGTCGCGGCTCTTAGATGGGCCGACACCCGAGGTGCAACGAGTATAGGCAGGTCGGAAGAACGTGGCTCACATTGGCCCGTCTGAATATTTCAATGGCGTATCGTTCCCGGCAATATGTTTTCGATTTCGACTTTGCCCGCCAAACAGTCTGTTAGCGAAACAATAACCGTTCTCAGCAGACGCCTGAGTTCCGCAACTCTTCTCGAGGATCGAAGAGCGGCGATTCTTGGCCTGCGAAGCTTTGCTAAAGACTTCCCAGCATCTGTGGCCTCCGGAGCATTGAGAAGCCTGATCGGAAGCCTAGCTAAGGATAGCGATGATGTCGACACGGTGAAGATAGTCCTGGAAACGCTGCTATTGCTTTTCAGTCCCAATAAGAATAGCCCTGAAGCCTCCGACGAGATAGTTCTTTGGCTTGCAGATGAATTCACGCAACGCCAAGACAATATAACACGTTTGCTAGACTTCGTCGAATCGAACGACTTTTACTCTCGGCTCTACTCGCTCCAACTTCTTTCTGCCATCCTTTCAGCGCGTCCTTGCCGAACTGAAGAATGCTTGTTCACTGCGCCGCTAGGCATAAGCAGGCTTGTCGCTGTTCTCGATGACAAACGCGAGGCGGTACGAGATGAGGGCGTTGGTCTTCTGATCTCACTTACGCCAACATCGACAGAATTGCAAAAACTTGTTGCTTATGAAAATGCATTCGAACGAATATTCGCCATAATAGACGCGGATGGTTCGCTTGTGGAAGGAGGAAGAAATGTGGAGGATTGTTTGATTCTGCTGGCCAACCTGCTACGTCGAAACGCCTCGAATCAGTCAGTTTTTCGAGAATCTGGTTGTATCACTAAGCTATCCGCTTTACTAGAAGGGTTGCTACAGGCCCAAGTTCCCGAAGCTGACATCAACATCGCGCTTTGGGCTAAAACCCAACGTGATCGCAATATCTATGCATTTCTCGCCGTTCTCCGCCTTTTCTTGTTACCCGGGTCGGCTGGAGTTGTACTCAACCAGCAGGCGTTTTGGAAACAAGGCGTTATCTACAACCTTCTTCAGCTGGCCTTCTCTCACGAGGAGCGACAGATTGCCATAAAAGCAGAGGTATGTGTACATTGTTCGAGCCTTTCAGAAATTGAGCTAACTTTAATCCGCCGTATGCAGGCTTTGGTCACTTGCGGTGACATGATCCGAGACTCGAAAGCTTTGCAGGAGAGTTTTGCTCAGCTCATGGTTCCTGCTCCTTTGCTTGTCGATGACTCAGGCGGGACCCCGACTGATGGGGTGGGAAAGACCTACGTTATCGACGGTTTATTGGACCTGACACTCAACTGGTACGATCAGTCAGTGTTCAATCTTCGATATTCGGCCTGCGAATGCCTCAAGGCTTACTTCTCGAAGCACTCAGAGATAAGGCTTCATTTCTTGTCAAGAGCAATTGATGGGTATATGGCAGGAACTGAGGAATCCGCCAACATCTTGACTGTTCTGTTGACAACAGACCAAACGAGGCTCATTCGTGACCCTTACCGTCAATGGTTTGCTTCAGTGATTGCCTTCCACCTGCTTCAGGATAATTCTACTGCAAAGGCGAAGCTACTCACTGTAACGGAAGGAGATGCTTCCAAAGGAGAAGAAGTTGTCACCTGTATACAAACAATTTCTGCTCATTTGATTACAGGAATTTTTCGGGGGGACAATGCTCGAGTTTTAGTAGGGTATCTCATGCTGCTCCTGGGCTGGATCTTTGAGGACCTCGATGCTGTCAATGACTTTTTGGCGGAAGGGAGCAACATACAGAGTCTCCTTGAAATCGTCTCGCGGCCCGTCCTATCTGAGGGGGAGGGGGAGATAGTTCAGGGGCTTTGCGCATTGCTGTTAGGAGTCGCCTATGAATTCTCAACAAAGGATTCTCCACTTTCGCGAACAAGTTTTCACGCAATTTTATCCAACAGATTGGACCGGGAGCATTACCTGAATATTTTAATACGACTTCGAAGTCATCCACTGGTAAGAGACTTCGAAGTGACCCCGCAAAAGCACCGTCCGTCGACTGGTAACAGCCTCCCGGACATCTTTTTCGATGCACTGTTCCTTGAATTTCTCAAAGACAACTATAGCCGTATTGCAAGATCGGTTGACAGAGCGCCAGAGCTGGAGATCTCCTTTGTCACCAACGGTGTTCAGAAGGGAATATCGAGAGAACTGGTAGATACACTCCGTGGTAAAATTGAGGAGAAGGATCGTTCTTTGGAAGAGTCAAATGTCAAGCTAGTGTCTCTCGAGGATGCCCTTCATCGGCGTGAGGCTGAGCATCGACGATCAATTCAAGTTGCGGCTCTTGAGGTCTCCAAGCTGAAGGCAGCACTGGATGACGCAGAACGAATCCACGAAGAAAAACTTAGGTACGTCTCACTTGTCAGTTATCGGATGTGCTGCTCATACGAGTAACAGACTTTTGAGTCTACAACAAACGGGGAAAGACGCGGACTACGAACGACACATCGCAACTGTAAAAGCCCAGTTTGCTTCAAGTGAGATCCAACATAAGAACGAACTTTCACAAGCACAAGAGGCAGCTCGATCAGAAGTTGAACGAATCCAGTTACGAGCCGAAGCAGAGGCGGCTAATCTTAAGGCTTCAATCAATCGTCTCGAGGTTGATTTAATCAAGGTATATCATGCGACGTTGCTGTGGAAATTCCTGGTTTAATACGGTCAAGTAGGCTGAGAAAACAAGATCACTCGAGCTACAAAGTCTCAAGGAAGAAAACGCTACGCTTCTAGCCCTCGAAATTGGCAAGAAGAGGGAAGCAGAGGAACGATGCATAGAATTGCAAGAAAAGCTTGGCAAGACAGTTGTCGAAAGAGATGGGTTGCAAGAAAGGATTCAATCAGTAAGTGCCCAGCAGCTCTGGAAACAACGCATTGTGCTCCAAAACATCAAGAAGAAAGCTAACTTGTTAGATCGAGACAACGTATAGACGCGAGTCAGCGGCCAGGGCCTCAACGCAGTCTGAGCTTGATGACTTGCTGATCGTATTTGGCGACTTGGAAGAGAAGGCTGCGAAATATAAGGTGCGTAGGTTTGAGTAAATTATGCTGACACTAGCTGACGGCATCTAATGTAAAGGCCCGGCTTCGAAAATATGGTGAGATCGTATCAGATATTGAGGATGAGGGTGAGGATGAGGATATGGACGAAGCCAATGAGAATGAAGAGTCGGATTTGGCCGCGGCAAATGGTCGACGACATCGAAGTCTGGACGCATCAGATGACGGAGTTGATTAGGTACATACCTTACCTACCTAGGTAGGTTTCTGTTAGGCAAACACGCAAACCTACCCCGTACAGCGATGTTCTATATATCAAGCCCCGTTAGATTGCATCAGAGGCAGGCCCCTCCCCCCACCACCACCCCACTTGAAAGACTTAACGGTGTACCAGACCCAAGCTTGCAGTGGGACTTCCAAATGATCAAGCAGGACACAAAACCATATTTTCTGGTTAACTATCTAGTGTTTGTTTACCTGAGTGGAGAGGCAAAGAGAAATCAGTGTTAGTAGTTATGGTCATAGATATCTCTCTATAGAGGAGAGCCTTATCCAGCCTTATCCTTTATGAAATATGTAGTAGAAGACATAGACTAACTTAAACTTCGATCTTTGAGAAAGGATTTATCGTCAAGAGACACCGTCTCCGCAGCCGACTGCCAGAATGGAGCACCAGATTGAGCATCAACCCTCACCATCCTCTAACTCCGACTCCTCAGAAGGGAGCAACTGGCTTGATGTCGAGCCTGACATGGAATGTGTCAAATATATATCCCTCTTTGATGCGAACTCGTTCAAAACGCTCCCCGAAATGCTTGAATATTGCAAGCAGCAGCACAATTTCGACCTCATGGCAAACGCTCGTCGCCTCCGGCTCGACTTCCTCGGGACCGTGAAGCTGGTGAATTTCATTCGCACCTACATCGAGAGCCAATCTGCACTGCCGGAAAGAATTTCGGCAGAGGACATTGACAACGAGCGCTATCTGAAGCCAGTGCTTGAGGATGATGCGGTTCTCTTCTCTCTTGATGAAGTATTGGAAACCGCTGGTGAAGACGAGAAGTCGGCGTCATATATAGTGAATGACGCAGCCAGTGACCTTGAGCGAAGCAAGGCATTAGAAGCGGAACTACAGTCCATTCGCGAAAATTTCGCAAACTATCGACTTGCGGTAGAGCAGACACTAAATCGTCGCTGGGGTGTCGATGATACACCCAAGGCATCTCTTGGTTCCAATTGCAAGGATCCGTCGGGCTATTACTTTGAGTCGTATGCTGCGCATGGTATGAAGCTCCAAATCTTTCGATGATCCTTAGTGCTGATTTCAAAATCTAGAGATTCATGAGACAATGTTAAAGGACTTTGTCCGCACTAATGCGTACCGTGACTTCATTTATCAGAATAAACAACTCTTCAAAGACAAGGTAGTGCTGGACATTGGATGCGGGACCGGTATATTTGCCCATTTGTTTTCTATCTTATGTGACCTTGTTTTTTAACCGGCCCACAGGAATTCTGAGCATGTTTTGCGCGAAAGCTGGTGCAGCTCGCGTAATTGGCGTGGATAAATCCGACATTATTGACAAAGCTCGAGAAAATATTTTCAACAACAACCTGTCAGACATTGTAACCTGTGTAAAGGGTAACATTGAGGATATGACGTTGCCTGTCGACAAAGTCGACATCATCGTCAGCGAATGGATGGGATATTGTCTACTGTATGAAGCCATGCTGCCAAGTGTTCTCTTTGCCAGGGACAAATATCTGCGGCCTGATGGCATTTTGATTCCTAGTTCTGCAACACTCTGGATTGCGCCGGTAAGAGACGAAATTTATATCTCGGAGCATATATCATACTGGCGAGATGTCTACGGCTTCGATATGAAAGCAATGCAGGAAGGAATATATGACGAGGTTCGGATTGACACTATGCCAAAATCCTCGCTTTGCGGCGAACCGTTTTCTTTCAAGGTTCTGGATTTGTATTCAGTCAGTCCCGAAGACCTGTCTTTCAATGCGGAATGGGCTACGGAGATGAATGCGGTGCCCGGGGGGGTAGACGGGTTTCTTATTTGGTTTGATACCTTTTTCTCGCCCTCCAGAACTGCCTCGCTACCTCAAGCCATGACGACACCTCATACTTTTAGCCTTGCTGGTCCAGGTAATGTAGCATTTACTACTGGTCCGGACGGTCCAGAGACTCATTGGAAGCAAGGCCTTTTGCTAGCAGAGCCGCAAGAGTCCACTCAACCCATATTGACGCTGCACCGCCTGGTTGGGAATATAACTTTCTCTGCACATTCTGACAATGCACGAGCTCTCTCGCTTCGTATTGCATGGTCCACGGAGCATGGCGAAAATGTTCAGACGTGGGAACTAAAATAGGCGACATCGCAACTATATGTAGACATGAGAACTGTTCGCATAATCTTTTCCCCTTCCTAACCAAACTTCAAAGGTCGTGTGCCTTCACAGATGAGGTACTTCGAGACTCCGAAGTATCAAATTCACAATACTTGTAAAGCCTTCCCCGAGAATGAAACCCTTTGAAAGTTAGCAATCTCAGTTAGAAAGAAAGAAAAGGAGCAAAAAAAAACAGACAAGGGAATCCTACAGATGCCAATATAATGAGTTGCAAGCTCGACTTCCTTAAACGGCTCGTCCAATACCAGCAAATGATACCGCCTGCGGCTCGAGCCAGAGTGAAAGAGGGTACATTGTATATCCCTGTGTACAGTTGGTATACCATCCTTTACGTTTCGCAGAGAAAGACCAAGACCTACCGACGGCAACAGCAATTCCACCAGGAATCCATGGCCGCCAAGACTTATTGGCCCCCACTGTGCGTAGCAAGGTTGTGATGCTAAATATGAGCGCAGCTGCAATGGCCCATTCTCTCGCCATGGATGGTAGACCTTGCCCAGTCACTAATCTCGCTGTGAAAATCCACACATAGGCGGTAGGGACCTGGAAAAGATCACCAGGAATGGTGTAAACGCTAGTCATCAAAGATAGTGTCAACTACAGTATAATATAGGTAATAAACAACTGGACGTCAAAGCTTACGCTGTGTACACCTGATAGATAAACGCACTGAGTATTGCCCCAGCGGTAGCGCCTATAATCTGTCCCCAAAATTGGGCGCTGGGAGCAGCTCCAAGCAGATGGCCAGTCTTGAGGTCTTGCATCAAATCCCCTGCCTGTAATGCGCCCTAGATAGAACTTCTGGTCAGGTTGAATGATGGTTCGCTTGAACTTGCCCGACTTACAGCTTCGGACTATGCATCAGTTAGCAAGGATACATATTCTTTCTACATGAAAGTAGCATCAAACAAGACATTCGATTAACCAAAGAAGGGAGGGAAAGTAGAAAAGGAAACGTCATAATGGAATGACATGGATTTCTAGCCTCTTAACTGAGATAGAATGAAAGCCAGCTTCTCTTACCACGGCACCTGCAACAAGATTAATGAGGACACTGGATTTGTTGGATTGCGGAATAATGACAGCGAAAAAGAGCTGAGCAAGCTTGCTAATTCCCGAGACTGGGTTGAGATCCGTCTCTCCTAATGCGCGCACACCCATTATACTCAGAATCATAGCCATGAACACCGCTATGACTGTTGCATATAGGGGGACTAAGTCTCCGAATACGAAATGTGTTGTTCCGATGCACAGTAAAATCGATATGACCAATCCCACAAGAACCTGTTTCCTTCCAATGCGCTGCTGAACGGGAGCATCGATTTCGGAGTCGCTTTCTACGTCGCTAGCATGTTGAGACGTCTCACTTAGCATCGACGGTGATTGGTTCGGTGAGCCTTCGTCGTCGTTGTGCAGCAGCGAATACCTCTCGGATTCTTGCCCAAAAATAAACCTCCCTTTTCTGTGCAGAATGCCGCAAAAGCTGAATATGTGCTCGGGCATCGATGTGAGCAGGATTGACTGTAGTCCCACATATCCAAGGCTAACAACAGCATCAGCCAACATTATTGCGAGAGATATCCAAACAATCCAGCCTTTACTGCCATGCTCCCAATCATCTACTAGTCCAGGAGCCCAGCCTTCATGCTTTGCCAGAGGACTAAGCAAACCCCAACCGATGATAGCACCCAGAGTCATATGCAGCGTAGTCTCCGGTCCCATGATCATGCCTTGACCGACATAGGCGAGACTAGGGTTGAAAGTCCACAGCCACTTGTTTGCAGCGACTGTGCCAAAGATGGGAATGTCGCGAAGAATCGGAATAAAATAAGTCAAGATTGTCAAGGCACCCGAAAAGAAGAAGCAGATGAGCAAGAGACTCATATTTACCCCCTCATCAGACAGCTCAGCAGTGCCTGAATCGGTGTCGCTCTGGGGTTCATAATCGTGGTCACTCTCCTCGGTCAAAGGACTTTGCAATCTTTCCCTCGGAACAAGACTCGCGAAACCACCTCGCGAAACCCTTTCGAGTTCATCTGGCTCGGATAACTGACCTCCTTGGCCGTGAAGCACGGATATGAGTATAGCAGTACTGAAGCCACTTGGGAATTTGAGTCTTTCTCGGATAATGACTTGTCGCCGCCTGTTACATATATAAAATTTGGATCGTTAGCGAAGTAGCACCACCTAGCAGGGATCACCGGATATCTTGAATAAAGCCTAGGGCTCCTCTGATGGCGCATGTCTCACAATGGTACGGCGAACACGACCCCAAAATAACACAATCCCAAGGACCAGACTATAAGCTGTGTAGTGTCGAGAGATATAGGCCCATTCTCTTCACTTTTTAGGAGATAGTTCATTGCCGGAATCTATCGATGGAACCGGTCAGTCAGTGCCCTTCGTTTGGAACAGAGTTCCCATAAACCTACCACTCCTACAAAGCCGCAGCCAAGCGGCATGATAGCCATTCCGCCGGCGACGCTTTGCAACAAAACATTCTCCACCGGCATGAATGGGAAACGCAGGCGAGGTTGTAGGACCTTAAATATACCATACCCCATAAGGCTGGAAGGCATGGACATAATAGATACCCAGCCAGTTTGTAGCCCAAAATAGACATTAGCAGCACAGATGATAGTGCCCACGGCCAATCCAGCCAGCACACTACGCAGCGTGAAACTCTTTCCAGGAACCATACTATAAATTCGTTTTCAACGGCAGGGAGAAGTTAAAGCAACATGATCAGTTGATCAACGGTACGGGAGTACAGTCCACTACCGGGTCGTGGTGGTGGACCTGTGGTCCTAAACTCGTTAGCGCCATTTACCGTTCCCCCTCCTAAAGAGAGATGGCTTATCTAAGAGATGATAATACTCATCACGTGGTATACATACCCTTATGTATAATAACCCCACTTCGCTCGTTACTTTCCGGCCCTAGGGCCACAAGCCCTTCATTCAATTTTGGTAGGTTTGCTAACCCGCAAACATCACCAACCGTTCACGACGAGGTCACCAGATACATCAGTACGTGTCGCGACACAGAGACTCCTTCCCAAATATTGCTGAACCGACGGCCCTGATCTGTGAAACTGACATATAGCAGTCATGGCTGGAGGTAAACCTCGTGGTCTAAATGCGGCGCGCAAGCTGCGAACAAACCGAAAGGACCAAAAATGGGCCGACCTTCACTACAAGAAGCGTGCTCTGGGTACTGCCTTCAAATCATCTCCTTTCGGTGGATCTTCCCATGCCAAGGGAATTGTTCTCGAAAAGGTTGGTGTAGAGGCAAAGCAGCCCAACTCTGCTATTCGAAAATGTGTCCGTGTTCAACTGATCAAGAATGGCAAGAAGGTCACTGCCTTCGGTACGTCCTAAGCGCAAAGTGCCCAGTTAATGCGTCATTTTCTAACTTATTCATCAGTTCCTAATGACGGGTGCCTGAATTTCGTGGACGAAAACGATGAGGTTCTACTTGCTGGTTTTGGTCGGAAGGGCAAGGCCAAGGGTGATATTCCCGGTGTTCGTTTCAAGGTTGTCAAAGTCTCTGGAGTCGGTTTGTTGGCTTTATGGAAGGAGAAAAAAGAGAAGCCCCGCTCGTAAAAGGACTGGGACTTGTTACAGATTCGACGTATTGGGTCATATTTTCGGCATAAGGAGTCATCGTCTTTGGCTTGTATTGGCATCACGGGTTGGGCTTGGACCATATGAGGCCAGAGTGATCCGTTAGACCTAAGAATAAAAGACTGTTTCTTTCTGAGTGGTTATGAATCGCGCAGGTTGCTAGGCCTTCACAAAGGTGCATACAAATGATGTACACATAAGGTGTCTATTTTACATCTCCAATAATCCACTACCCGATAATAACTTGACTACCGGTTCTGCGGATTTTCAGAGTCGTCTTCAGATAGGCGAATGAGGTAGTCAGTAGCCAGTCCCAAGGTGATGCTGCCACCCGTGATCCAACAACCGTTTACAAACCACCACCAACAATTTTTCACATCCTTCAAATTGACCCTTTTGATCATAATTCCCAGGCTTAAAGCAGCTCCACCACAGCTCACGACGAAAAAGGCTGGTCCGGCACCTGAGGCTAAACCTGCGGCTGTGAGGAGACATACTTGTGTCGCACCCAGCCCTGTCAGAATTTTCTTGGTGTTAGCATTATGCTTCAAAGCTATACTTTTAATGCCAGCTTGAGCATCGTCTTTGATATCCATATGCGCATATATCATGTCATATATGACGGTCCAGGCAATGTTGGAAGTGTAAAGGCAGGCCGCGGTGGTAAGAGCTGCCCAGTGTGAAAACAGGTCCACACCTAAAGCTGGAAATCCCATGATTGCTCCCCATGAGAAAGTCAGACCGAGGATAAATTGGGGGTAGTTGGTCACTCTCTTGGCTAGGGGGTAGCTTGCCACGAATAGGAGACTTGGTATGCCATAGAACAGGCAGGTAGCAGGGAATTGAATCAATATTCCCAACCCGGCTAGAAGTTGTATGCCAGTAAAGACTACACCTTTAAATGGAGAGATAGCACGACGAGCGATGGGTCGAAAGCGAGTACGTGTGACGTGAGGATCAAGATTTCTATCCCAAAGATCGTTGATAGTACATCCGGCACCACGCATGATCAATGCGCCGGAAAAGAATAGCAACGATGTTCCGAACACTGCATTCATGGATGCAATTGGGGATGCCATTGGAGCTGCCATGAGAGTTGAAAAGAGGCAAGGGAAATAAAGGTAATAAGTGCCCGAAGGTTTGTCGATTCGGATGAGCTCTGCATAAGGAACCCATGATGCTGGGATCATTGACAATAGGCCAGATTTTGGAGGCTCATATTCTGAACAGTGCTCCTGGGTATCTGGTATGTTCGACGGCCCAACCGCCGATGTCTGCGGATGAAATGGTTGACGAGGCAGGGTGAACTGCGGTCCGGATTTCCAACGCTTTTGAAAACGACAACGAGAATGCAATTCAACAGCAAATGCAACACGCTGTGATGCAGCTTTGCAGACAATTCCGCCAGAGGCTTTAGGTAGCGTGGTATGACCCTTCTTTCGCAGAAGTCCATGCCTCATTGCTAAAGACATTGTGTCGCCTGTCCACCTCGAGTGGGTTTGGTCACGACAAGTTCTGAGATAGTGCTGCATTGATGAGTGTTGAAAAATGCGGCATTGAAATATTGTGAGTAAGCCCAACGTACGAAGCGGGTACGGGGTAGTTACTGAAGACTACCCACCTCCTATTACCCAAAACTGTAATAAGTTTCTTTCCACCTAATTATCATTAAAAGTACTTTACATACTATACATACATAGGTAGTTTATTTTATAAAAAGGGATTTCACGCACGAATGCATCGCCTGAAAATCACAATCCTGGAAATTTAATGCGCGATATGCAAGAAGTGCCTTTTTGTTGGTCCTTAACCTAACCTATGTCCTAGAGGTAGGAAAAGCGTGGGAACATACCTATTCCGTTTCAGGCCTAGTTGCTACTACGTACTTCTGTATTTCCAGGTTGAAAAGGCCACGTGACCATTATAGAGCATCCTCGATAACATACTTGCAGACTTGTTTGGAACCGGACTGCCTTCCGTAACGACCTCCCATAGATATCTATCCTCACTGAAAAACCAAAGGTTACTTACGGCTTGCAGCCTGCCTTAAGTACTTACATTGTATTGTACGCATAATATCCGTCACGAGGGACGGGGCCCGTCAATTTCTGTCCAAATACTCGAGAGCTGCAAAGACCTGTTCACGATCAACACGCACAGATCCTTGTGAGATACAACTCACTCGTTTCCAGACTTTCCAGTCCGACTTGGAGGCCAGTCCCTGCATGCTCTATTCCCGCTCGCAGTGATTACAGTCATGCCTACGTCACTCCATCCGCAAGCTAAATTCGACCCGTTCCCGCCCGACTTGGATCTGTATAGCTTGGTAGATCGGACGCCAAACTTTAACTGGGTTCAAAGGGTATCGAGGGCGCAAATTCGCAATCTAGGCCAACTAGAGTTCGAAAAACTTATTCAAATACACGTCATCGCCGGAGGCAAGCCACTCGTCATTGATGGCTGGGATGCCGCATTGCCCAAGTGGCTATTTAATGTTGAATGGCTAGAGAAGACGTATGACAAGAAACGTCAGTTTTTGCCCTATTCTGTTCCTGTGCTGTTATTAATTTTATTTCACAGAGGAAAACGTACGTGACATAACGGCCGGAACCGACATTCCCATGACAACTGGTCATTATCTCAGATCGATGAAGCAATTGACAAACCAATGGACGCCGCAAAATTTCAGAGACGAACGCAGACAAAGACTGTATCTAAAGGACATTGACTGCCCAGCTGAATGGCGGGACGCTTTGCAGAAGACTTTGCACCCGAATCTGTTTTATCTGAACGAAAATGTGACAACCTACTCAAGTTCCAATCTGAGTAACATGGAACCCACCGGGGAACAGAAAGGTAACGGTGAACTTGACAGTGCAATTGCTGCCGCCCCAGCAGGTGACCTCATGTCAAGTCTTCCCAAAGAAATGCGAGCAGAAAACTTGATGTGCTATATTGGTCACGAGGGAACGTATACGCCGGCTCATCGGGAAATGTGTGCATCCATCGGACAGAACATTATGGTCGAGGCTTCCGGCGATAAATCCGGAGAGAGATCTGGAAGCTCCATTTGGTTTATGACCGAAAGCAAGGAACGCGATGTAGTCCGTGAATACTTCTTGTCAATGCTGGGCCATGACATTGAGATTGAAAAGCATTTTGCGCAGATCAACGCCTGGAAAAAGGCACCCTTTGATGTTTATCTGGTTGACCAGCGACCTGGTGATTTTATCATTATTCCTCCTCTTGCAGCCCATCAAGTTTGGAACAAGGGCACGAGGACGATGAAAGTGGCCTGGAACCGCACAACACCTGAGACGCTTCGCCTCGCACTGCACGAAGCGCTTCCCAAAGCGAGATTGGTATGTCGCGATGAACAATACAAAAACAAGGCCATCATCTATTACACACTTGAAAAATATCACAATTTGTTACAAGAGATGGACAAGCAGGAAGAAATTACCCAAAACAGCTTTATGGGTTTTGGTCGAGACATCGTGAGGAGCTCCCCGCATGCCAAACGGTTGTCTGCAGATTTCAGATCTCTCTTCCAGCTTTTTACGGAGATTCTTATTGACGAGGCTTTCGCTTACGAAGAAAAGAAGGTGGAGCTAATACCCTTCGACTCTTGCATCACTTGCTCATACTGCCGGTCAAATATTTTCAACCGGTTCCTCACCTGCAAAAATTGTGTCAGAACCCTCGTGGATGGCGAGGATGATGCCTACGATATATGTATGGAATGCTACGCCATGGGAAGATCCTGTGCGTGCTTATCTGGTCTACAATGGTGTGAGCAGTGGCAATGGTCAGGGTTGATGAAGAAATATGAGTCCTGGCACCATATGATCATTGCGAATGATGGTTTTATCGACTTGCAAGACTCTCCTCCACCTTTCGAGGTAGCACGGCAAATTGCTGGGAAGAAATCTGTAGCGCAAATATGCCAAGAAGCCCTGATGAGACGCCCTTGGAAGGATATCACAAAGCAATATTATGACAGGGAACCGAGTGATTCGGATCAGTCTAATGTTGATGACAAGCCACCGAAGAAACACAGAAGAAAGCAGAAGAAAGGCGAGGTCAGGCGTTGCCACGTATGCTGCCACAAAGATTACAGTTATCGTGTTCACGAGTGCTCTAATCCGGAATGCGCAGAAGCATACTGCTATGGCGTGCTATACAGGGCATTTGATATGATGCCACAGGCAGTTCTACAAGAAGAATTTTGGCAATGCCCTAAATGCTTAGGAATTTGCAATTGCGGACACTGTCGACGTGCAGGCAACACCAATCCGTATACTCCTAGGAACACATCCCTTGGTCATGACACCCGGCCAATTGCCGACGACCGCAGTATCGAAGCACTTGTTGACTTCCGTGTTCATAATCTTTCATGGCTCAAAGCTGCAGGGGAAGAAAGCAGAAGCAAAGACAGCAGGAGAATGCAACGGTTGCGTCAACAGGCAAAAAACGCCAAGGCACGGAGTACGTGGGAAAGTCTAGACACGGAGACTGTTATCCAGGAAGACGCGGAGCAACACAGTGAAGCGAATGAGGCGGCCATGACGAAGACAAATCAAGAGAGCCATTTTGACGAAGGCCATCAAAGCCAGGACTATTCTGCGATATCATGGAGTGGTCATGATGCCACAGAAGTGTTGAATGAAGGCCCGGAGGCTAAAGAAAGCGACCAGGCGACATTCACCGCTGCAGCTGGCAGTCCACCTGGAACTTCCTATCCTGATCCATCCACAAGTTCCGGCTATGGAATCGGCATGGGATACTACGAACAAGATGATACGCCTGACAAGATCTTGTTCGACCCCTACAAAGCGCCGCCCGCCGGCGCAATGACGCTCAACAGCCTCGAGGTATCCGACTTCGTGAAAAGGTCCATTCGCGCGGCGAAGAGAAAAGCAAAGCGAGAGAACGAGGATCCAGACTTCATTGTGGGAAAACCGCATCATAAGAGGGTCCGCCATCATAGTAGCACAGAGATTATGGATAACATGGATCCGGCTCTCGTTGATCCAAGTCTATCTTTAGCACCATCGAGTTCAACCCAAAAGCGACATCAATATAACAATGCAGGCGATGTTCGTGGTGCAATAGGACTTGCCAGTCCCTCTTTAGTACAGGTTGAACGGCCTGTTGGATCTCCTTATACTTCCCACGAACCCTCGCTTCGCCATGCCAAACCACTAACGCCATACGTGGAAGTAGACGATTTGGAAGCAGAAGCTGAAGAGGCAGAAGCTGAAGAGGCAGAAGCTGAGAAGGCAGCAGCTGAGAAGGCAGAAGCTGAAAAGGCAGAAGCTGAAAAGGCAAAAGCTAAAGAGGAGAGTGCCTGGAGGGAACCACAAGACAACGATCAGGTGTCCAAAAACCTCTGCAATATGCATTCAACAAATGCAGATGCGGACTCAGATGACTTGGTCCATGCTAGCCTTCCTGTATATGAGCCAAGACTACGATCAGCTTCCGCCGGATTTGCCTCGGAACAGAAATCGAAGAAGCGTGGCCGGCCTCGACAGTTACCCCTGCAGCCGCGCACATCCCACGAACCAGACTTAGGTCACGAAGGAACATCCTCAACAAGTATTAAAGTTGTTAAGAGAGGCCGTGGCCGACCTAGAAAGTCCCACAACGATACCGCCGCATCATCAGTTCTGCCACACAATGAGTCAGCATTCTCTGACCATGATAATGCAGACCATTATAGGAGGACCTTCAACCTTGGGATATCGTCTCCCGGCTCGAAACCACAACATCAGCACCATGGTAGGGCTTCGCAAAGAAGCACTCCGGTTGCGGAGTCGGACGTTGGGAAAGCTCAATTGCATGAGAAGGATGTTGAGTCTCGTGGGAGCTCAAATAGCAATACACCCTCACCTAGACGACTGGTGCTTAGAAACATGCGGTCGAGCTCAAAATCGCCAAGTCGCGGAAACGAACAGTTTATGTCAATGGCGGAACGGCTAGCCCTTCGAGGTAAAAAGTTCCGGATTGGTCGACGAGGCACTGGTAGCTCCCTAGCGAGAGGAAAAGGCGCTCCGGGAACTGTATCCCAAACTGCGAAAGTTCATGGAAGACATTTCTTCGGTGATAGGGCAGAACGTGGTCCTGGGGAACGGCTTCCAATAGAGAAATCGTCGTTAAACAAGACTGAAGTCAAGACATCGGATCCTAATCCTCTGGAAAGCGAAAAGAGACCAGACTTTGATCAGCCAGCAAACTCGGGCAAACGGAAAACAATCGTGAGATTGACAGACTTGGTACCGAGCGAAGACGAGTATAATAGCACAGTTGAAGAAGGACGCGTGGAGTCATCGAGTGATACCAGTGGTGACAGTGATGACAGTGACATTCCTGCGAATAGTTCAACTACTTGGCGTTCAGCCGTATCCAACTCGCAGGTGGCTATTCAGGGACGAGGCAGGGGCAGAGGAAGAGGTCAACGCAGGGGCAGGGGTAGAGGGAGGGGCAGAGGAAATGCACAAGGGCGATTAGGGGGTCGAGCAAATACCCGACTACATAGTACTTTATATTAGAAAACCTTGATTTTCTTTTAAACTATTTTAAGCATTTTTATTTTAATTTTTTTTACTTATATATTTACGCTTTTCACCGACCCGGGCCTGATATCCCGCGGGAATTCTTTAATTATTTTTTTTAAGTAAATGAGAAATAAAAACCCGAGTTTTAAAGACGACTTAGTTAAAGGCAGGAAAAAGTAGCGTCGTTATGAGTTGACAAACACCTGGTATGCCATAATCATAACCCAGACCAAGAAGACTAAGCCGGTTAATCCCATAGCAAATATTAAGTGCCAAGATTGACCTTGTAAAATGTCAGCCATTGACCCCCATATAACGGCCTGGTGATGATGATCTAGCTCACATATATTCTTCTGTTGCAGCCAAGCCAAAGTCTCTTGATTAAGTCCATGAGGATTTCTATTGAACACCTGTAGACTGCAAGTACTCTGTATAGAGCCGTCTGGTCCCCAAAGCTGTACAGACACGACAACCAGTCCTACGAGCCACATGACGAAGAGCACAAAGGCGCCAATCATGACAATGGCCGGTAATAGGCGGCGGTTGGCGATGAGCCAGAATATCCCGCCAATAAAGAGAAGGGCAATGCATCCAACCGTAATATAGTAAGGGAAATACCTGGTGAGACCTCGTTAGCAAATATAAGAAGGAGGGGGAGGAGGAGGAATGTCTCGAAAAATACCACGGTATTGGCAGGTTCAACTGCAGCTGTATCTGAACAAAGGTGGAAAATACTCCGACGATGCTCGCAGACGAGATGAGCATGACAAAGATCCAAAAGTTGAGCTGAAGCGGCGGCCAGTTATACGTGCGTATGTGACTGATTGCTCTTCGCGGGTGCGCAATCGAGCTGCTGGTCAACGCCGATGCAGCCTTCATGATCACCGTGGTTGGGTTCTGCAATAGCATATAAATGCAACACCCTCAAAGACAATATCGTAGGTACTGGGGAAACGCCAGGCGCCAATGCCCAATTCAAATATCAGCCAGCGGAAAGCCAGGTCAAGCTCTATGGGGTGTTGCTCCTACTGCCGTGGGGATACGCTTCGTCTCGTCTAGACGGAACCAGTCCTTGGTTGTCCTTTGCCCCCTCCGTAGGTCAATCTCGATGACTGCACGCACCACCGCGTCTTTGGTCGTTGGCGCCCCCGACAAATGCTTGAGACGGAAGAGTGCTGTTGATCCCTCGTGCCGCCTGCCATATATATATATATATATATTCCTTTCCGTTGAAAGGTTCAATGCCTTCCGATATTCGGGCTCGGGCAGCGCACGGCGGTGACGCTCGGGTACTCGGTAGCCCAGCGACAACTGCCATGGCATCCACAATTGTGCCCGAAAGGACAGACGGCAGCGGCTCAGGTCCAGCCTCCTGCTGCCACGTCGAGTAACTCCTAATAGTGACGGGGGCACCCGGTTCCTGTCAAATGGCTTTCGCTGCCGTAAACCCGGTGGGTCAGGAGCCATGCATTGTATGGAGGAGTCTGCAGGCTGCAGCGGATTCGGCTCAATGCACTCCGTAGAACTCGGGTGGCTGGGTGCTTGGCTGTCTTGGATCACGGATTACATTACAGCCTGATCGGGGCGGCTGGTGCAGAGTAGACACGGTCATGAATGTATTTGCAGAGGGGATGATGTCGTTGGACTCGGTAGGAGGTAGTTAGTGCCCAAGCTGATAGCGACAGCAATCATGTTGTTTCCTTGGCTCGGTTCGGCCCTTCCGCGTGCGTCACCTTCCACAATTAGCAGTTGGCTACTGCAACAAGTCGCACCGGATGTTGACACTTTTCTCACAGTGAAAAGACCCCCTAGACACAGTTGCCCAATATTAGACCGACTCAGGGAGCCAGGTGTTCATGGCGGCAAGTAGGTAGTCCGATGACAACGTCGAAGCAATGAGCACCGGGGATTGAGTGCCCATACTCTGAGTCCGTTTCATTGAATGTCCAAGCCCTAAGATTGTGCTCGACCCAAAAGAAGAAGGCAATAATCATCAAGTGATGAAATAAACTCGCCATACGCCTAGATGCCCTCTTTTTAGTAAGGGTCATTAGCAGCAAGCATCCCCTTTTCGCTGCCGAGCATGCTAATTGTGTGGCGCCGGTGGCGTACATCCGAGACCGGATCTTAAATGTACCTTCCTATGCATTTCTATGTACAAGATTACTTCTAGCGCATAATTATTTGCTCAAGTTCCTCTGCATAGAGAGGAGGCTTACTAATAAGGAAATTTTGCTCAGCGCTATAGACTTCACTTATAAGAAGATTGCATAGCGAGGTACTAACTGCTATATAATTTGCTACATAGCAGATAGAGAGAGTTGCGTCTGTTAAGCCCAGCATGGTCTTCAGCCAAGGATGGGGAGATGCTCAACCCTGTGTTAGTAAGCAATTACTACATATTGATTTTGAAATAGGTAGGATAGAACGCTACGTCGCCGCAGTTCTGGACCAACCCAACCGTCCCGTTGCTTCCTTCTTCCAAGTTCTACTGCGCAATAGCAAGCGAGGCTGGAACTTGCATCCGTGCGAACTTCCTACCGGGAACACCAAACACGGGCCGCAACGTGCATTAGCTCGGCTACATCCAGCGGGCGGTTTACGAACTTGCAATTAGGACAGCGGTGTGGGACCCGTTCTCGGCTCGTTCCACCAAACGGCCCGCACAATGCGTCACTGACAGGTACACCAGGCTCCGAACCATGGCTAGCTATTTTGCGGCGACGCCTTATGCTGTATTTAATGACGGTGTTCATCATCTCGACACGCATGCGCGCCTGTTCGATTCGGTGTCAACTTGGTGTCGATGCAAGGTACTATTTACGTATCGAGACATCTATCGCAAGGCTTTGCGAAAGATGCCAAGTGACACGGGCTATGCATGTGTGCCTCTTGGACACGGGGCATCCATTTTCGCCCCTCAACGGTGTCTGCAGGCAATGTATACAGTACTTTGGTCCAAATTCCTGGGGCTTCTATCCTACTGGTTTATTCTCACGTATAATATCAGTTCGTCGCCAACCCTAACTTTGGACAAACAACAGTTGCGCCGTCATCGGTCCGTCTGGTCATACATACATCTCGACAGTGGATCAAGTCTAACTGTTCTAGGCATTCTTCCGTGCCACCGTAACATCAAAGCATACTGATTGTAACCCGAGGTGTCTGTTGTCGGGTCATTCATTCATGAAGTTGTTGGTCGGGATTGCAAATTTCTTCCTCTTCCTCTTTCCTTCTTCTGTTTTTTTTTTTTTTTTTTTTTTATTTTTTTTTTTTTTACGCGTAGCGGTAGCTATTGTTGTTTCATCCTGGTTGTCATCGTTGTTGGGTTGGCTTTTGACATGCTCGAGTATGGATAGCCCTTACAACAATGTCTCACCCAAAGCGCAACGTACAAGTGAGCAGCCAGCTCTCACTGTCTCCTGAGCACCAGCCTCAGTTGTAGCCAAGCTGGGATTAACCTCAACAAGATCAATGGCTACAAGGCTGCCAGTCTGGTGCACAGCTTCGCAAATGTAGTCGCCCTCGCGAAGGGTCAGACCGCCACGGACAGGAGTGCCGGTGCTAGGAGCCCACATGGGATCAAGGGCATCGACATCGAAGGATAAGTGGATCGGAGTATCGGCGCCAATATAAGCGAGAGCCATTTCGACGACACGGCCAATGCCATAGCTACAAGCACGTGACAGGAATTTGCGTCAGTTCGTCTTTGCTGCCTGCCTACTACACAAGAATCCGGGCTGCTGTGCTGGTGGGTTTCCAATGGCGCGCCACTTACCGATCAACATCAAACATGCTAAACGCCTTGATGCCCTTGTCACGAAGGATTTTCTTCTCGGCTTTGTCGACATCGCGAAGACCAATGTAGACGAGCTTCTTCACATTGAGCAACATGTCGTCCTTGATCCAGCCAAAGTATTCTTCCTTGTCGCTCTTTGCAATGCCAGACGCAAATGCAACGGGCATGCCATGAATATTGCCGCTATCGCTGCCCTCGGGGGTGTTTATATCGGCATGGGCATCGACCCAGATTAGAGCGATTTCACGGTTTAGACGCTCGCGAACAGCCTTGGCACTACCAGTGACAGTGCCAATGGCAACACTGTGGTCACCACCAAGAGTCAGGACGAGTCGACCCTCCCTGGCGTGCTCGTAAACCTGTCGCGAGATCTGGCGGTTGACGGCCGAAACAGTGCCGGGATTCTTCATGCCACGATGGTCAGGATCCGAGGCGGGCATCAGCTCCTCGTATTTTTGGACTTTGGCGTCGCCATGGAGCTTGTAGCCAAGTTCGCTCTGGATTTGGGTAAGAAGCCCGGACGCGATGAGAGCTTCGGGGCCGGCATCGACACCAGCCTTGGGCTACGAGTGGAAATCGTAGTTGATTAGCTCCAAGAACCGCTGAGACAGGCGCTGATTCAAGCTGTGGCGTTTGGGTCCAAGGTGATGGGCCGGGGTTGGTGTGGGGGGGGGGGGGGGGGGGCAGGAACTGTCAATAAATAATACACCAGGGTGTTGATTGTGCCCACCGCCCACCGCCCACCACCTTGACTTTTTAGGAATTCGAATTTGGCGTTGCTTTGACTTACTTGGCCCTTTGAGAAACCAACTGCAACAACACCGAGGTCTTGCGGGTTGGACAGGAAGCGGCTCTGAATGATGTCGGTATTCATTGCGGAATCGACTACAATGTTAACACTTTTTTTTTTCCTTCTCCCTCCTTTTTCCCAGTGTGATATGATGTAGATCCACTTGAGTTGAGCCGCTCAGGGTAAAGGGTAAAGAGGTGCGTCGGGTGTTGGGCGCAGGGCGTACGTAGGGCGTAGGGCGTGTGCGAGAATAGCGCCGGGGATGGATGCCGGCGAAGATTCCTGGAGGAGGGACAAAAAAGAGGAAGAGGGCTTTTTTTTTTTTTTTGGTCTTCGAGAACAAAAACAGAGAAGAAAAAAAAAGAAGGGGAAGGGGGCCAGAATAGGGCAAGATAAATAAACGTGTCCAAAAACAAAAAACAATGGGTGGGTTGGCAAAAGAAGGGAGAAAGGGGGGGGTGAGGCTGTCAGAGAAGTATGGAGACGGAGAACGAAATACCGCGTATGACGGAAATAAGAGAAGGAAAAAAAATTTGGCTCGGCGCGAGTCGGTTTCCAGTGGGTGAAGCTAGAGATGTTAAGCTATACTTCTAAGTGCAGGTACCATGAGAAGGTGGTTTACGGCAGGGGTTCGCCGCGGGTGTAACGAGACATTAAGAGATGCGCCACCTGGGGCAACGAAAGAGGCCAGGCGGAATGTCTCTTGACAGCAATATAGAGAGGCGGCTTCGGGGCAACGGGTTCTCGCGCAACTTGTACGAAGTATCCGTACAAGGACATGATAAATGGCTTGATGCGGGCAAAGCTGCGGCAAAGCAAAGCCCAACATGCTGGCAGACCAAAGTGCGCACCTTGCAGAGACGAAACCCCACAGCCACTATGAGGGCATTTCCCGCCGTGACAAGTAACTGGTAGAACTGGGATGGAGGTACCTACCAGACCTATACGCAGCCAGTCAGTGTTTGCAGAGTCGGCTGAGACTGCTGCGGGCCGGCAGCCATCAGGAAACTTTGCCTTGGACGTGGACGAAATGGATGCGAATCGAGATAGGGAGCACAAGCAGGGAAGGAACGACAGCGACCACATGCACGACAAAAAGTCCGGATTCTGGGTCGCCGTTGCATCTGCAACAATCAAAGCCTTGACTTCCCAGAGGGGCCGCTCAACTACCCAAGTACCTACCGAGTACTCACCTGTGTAATTTTGAGGAAGTGTACACGCTGGTACCTAAGTAGATAGATAAGCATTTCCTCAGCTGCTATGCCTAAAATGGAAGATATACCTCCCTGTACCTTTTTTTTTTCAATATATAAACGCACCTCTGACGCGGGTATAAACGGTAAAAAGCTTAAGCAGTCTCCTTACAGGGGAATAATATAGAGAGGGACACCTTTAAAGATCCCACTTCCTTTTGGGTACAGATCCCGTTGCATGTTTCAGAATCGCAGCTGTTGGTGTTCAGTTGCTCGTTGTGGATACACCTCCTGCCGCCGCCCGGTACGGACCAGCTCCACTGGCGGAACCAACTTAAGAGGGAACCGGCCGGCAAAGCCGGCACTAACCACGGTGGTGCCACACGAGCAAGAGCAAGCACATGATCATGGTGATCCGTTGCATCCCAGCCGTATTTCGTAACCAGCCCAAGGTGAGTTTCCTACGTGCCGAGCTTGGCCAGATATCCAACCCCCTATCTCAGAATCTGAATCAGTTAACGAGGGTGGGTACCCTCCACCCTGCTGCGTTGGTTCCTTTCCCTCCAGGCCTATAAAAAATTTAGGAAAGATGGGTAAGTGTTGTGATAAGGAAAAAAGAAATAGAAACATAAAAGGCGTCAAATTGGTTAATGCAATTCGGTCTATTTGGTCTATGAGAGCGCTTTGCATGACAAAAAAAGACGAGGCTGCTTCGCCGTAAATACCCAACCCGCGTCAACGGCTCCATCTCATACATGTGCCTTGTCATTTCATTATATTATTCGTGTCGTCGTGCCATTGAGTGTCATGATACCATTCGTTTTAGGTCGAGAGACAGGTATTTGCTGTCAACCGGTGTTTGAAGGAGTACAAAACCGGGTCTGCACCAGCCGCAGACGCAAATATATAAATCTCAGCCACCACCCTCATGGATCGAAACTTGACTTGCCGTCAACCACGTGCCTCTCTCGAGTTTCATGTTCTCGAGTTGACAGTCCGCGCAACCGCGCAACCGCGCAACCGCATTCCGAGTCTCGAGAGCTTATGCCGAATCCATCTCCATAACCTCCATCGTCCAGTACGGCAACTCGCGAGCCAGCGGATCTGCACTGGCAAGTTCCTCCTCGCCAGAATCGGGCTCGTCGAGCTCGTCGATTCGTGGAGCAGGAGGGTCCTGAAACATCAGGCTGACACGATGTAATCGCTTCGGCATCCGCCGCGCACTCGACCCGACGTCGTTGACGTCGAGGGTCCCAGCGTCAGAGTCATCTGAATCGCTCAATTCACTGTGCGTTCGCTTGCCAAAACTGCTGGACATGCTAACCCTTCGGTTCCGTCTCATTTCCATTTGTCTTTGGTGGAACAACATTTCTCCGTCAAAACCGGCAGGGGATTCGTCTTCATTGTCGGAAGTCTCGTTGCTGCAGTTGAGATTTTTGAAATCTCGTACCATGCCTCCATCGAAATCCTTATGGCGAGATCTGGATCGGCTCCGGTTTGATTCAATTTCAGTGGGGTGAAGTATCTCAAGCCCCTCGCATCCACTATCCATTGCGTCGATTTCTTCTATCACGAAATCGCAAACCAGGGTACTGCTGAACGCCGAGTCGGCCCAAGGCTGGTCGCGTGAAGTTTCAGCCTCTGAGTCAGCTTGCGACATGGATTCCGATGCAGATTCCGTCGCCAGTCGAAGACCGAGTCTTGAGTGTACCTTTTCATCCTTGTCTTGTTCTCTTTTATCCTCATCAACCCCATCTTTGGCTTTATCATCGTTGCGACTGTCATTTTTACCAACGTCGCAGTCGTCGCGGTCGTGGTCGTCGCGGTCGTCGTGGTCGTCATATCCGTTATCATCCTCATCATCATACGTATCACCTGGGTTCGTATCTGAATCGCTTTCATCGACAGATGATTCGGCGACCGGCGGCCTCGCCACATTCCGTGATTGCGCAGATTTGGAAAGTGAAGACTCTGCATCAGCATTGGAACTTGATGATGAGGATCGAGGGCTCAATTGTTCTGGACCAAGAACCCTCTGGTAGCTGAACTGATGACCATTACCAACAGGCCTGATGTTGGGGTCTTGAGCTAATGAGCGAGAATAGCGGAACAGGGCAGCTGGGTGCGGTGGCATGCGGGCCATGTGTGGCGACGTTGTGGGGGTGTCTGGCGGTGACGTTTGTCCTGTGGCAGCTGTGGAATGATCGATGTGAAGATGCTCGCGGGAAAGCTTAAGGCTAGGAGTCGACTGTTGATGCCGTGATTGATTGAGTCTGATCATTTTCGCGGCTCATTCACAGGAAAAAAAAAACGTATATATTGTGATCAACACAACTCTGTGTGCAATCGGTGGTCGGACTTTTCTCAATTTTGATTTTACCGCCCCTGGATATAAAGGGGAAAACGTGTGTTTGGCTGGCTATATCGCCGCCAGGCCTTTCGCAGCAGTAATCCTATCAGCAGAATGGGTGCGAACTGCAGGCCCTGCCTGTGGGGTAGGAGCTAGATCGTTTGATAGTGAGGGAAGTACTCCGTAGAGGGTCAGCAGTGGCGGAAACCCAGTGTCGCCCAGTGCCGCAAGCCGCTTATTGCTTCCCGGCTAAGTGGTGCGGGTGCGGCGCCCAGCTGAGTGGGGAAGAGGAAGGCTCCCAGCAGAATAGTAGAGGTTGGCGGCTCCTGGTCAGGCCTCTGGACTCAGGGGCCGGACAGATTTGGAAAGCAAAAAAAGCTCTGCAGAGAAATAACCGAGGGGAGGGGGGATGTTGGCGGAAATGCACCAACGCACCAGAGCACGCAGCACAGAATCTGCTGGTGGGTGCCTGGCGGGAAGACGAAACTATCACTGGGATTGCCGTTTTGCCGCGCCGTTTTGATGTACTGTCTGTCTGTTGTTGAATAGCAGCACTGGTTCGGGTGGTCTTGTTGTTATACGGGTGGACCGGCAATGAATGTGTCGGCGGCACAATCCAATTGTGTGGGAGTTGGGCAAGTCAAGGCGTCAGCACCCAAAGGAGGAACCTCCAGCACGGAGAAGAAGAGGCTTGATTTGCTTTAGGTATCATGTTCAGATGCTGCTGATGCGGGTTTCGAGCGGATCGTTCTTGAGCCGCAAGCCAATTCACGACACCTTGCAAAAGGCCAGAGGGCAGTCTCGTCTCGTCTGGCACCAGTATGCTGAGCAGGTCAGATAGTGGCGACAGAGGCGAAAAAGTAGACGGGAGGATCAGGATGAAAAGAAGATCCCGACTCGGCAGAATCAGGTCGGGAGACGAAGGAAGGGCGCACCCAGTACGAGGTGAGGGAAAATGAGGCGAACAGACAAGACGCTGCAATTGGCAGGTCTCCAAGATCAAGCAGAGAATGAATAGGAGGGAGTCGGGGGGCTTGAGGAATATAAGATGTATGCACTCGGTCCTCGGCGCAGATGGCGGTGTCCTCTCTGGTTTCAGTTACCAACTGTTGGGAGCCCGCAAGATGGATACAGACCAGTTGACCTTGTGAACCGCGCAGCGCAGCACAGCGCAAAAGGTCGGAAGCAGAGGGACGTGCGGCCCACCAGCTGCTTTTGCCTGTGGTTGTGCGTTGTGCGTTGTGCGTGTGCGTGTGCGTGTGCGTGTGCGTGTGCGTGACGCGAGCGCGAGTGCAGGTGCTGGTGCGGGTGCGGGTGCGAATACAACTGGGAGTGTATGTGAGCGAGGATGGAAATAGACGAATCAGAGTCCAAAATAAGACGCAGAGGAACTCGCAACGATGAGACAGGGGACCCGACGATGTCTAAGTCACCGGGATATAATTTTATATCTTTTTTTTTTTTTTTTTTTTTTTTGTACATAGATATAACAGTATGCCTAGCGATCTCTGTCTTGGGTAATGGCGGATAAAGGATCGCTTTTTGTGCCGAGAGGTTCGCCCGTACGCTAATGAGATGATTTGTCGGCCTGTATGTACAACAGCTGATGCTTGCTTGTTCATGCAAGGAAACAAACAAACCTACCAGCCTAGATGATTCTGTCCTGCTCAGTTGTCCTCGGCAAAAACCAAGAGCCAGATGCGCAAGGAGATTTTAGTATTTAAATAAATAAAAAAGATAAAAGAAAAATAAAACGAGGTTTGACAAATTGGTTTCAGGTCCGTTCCGGATGAGAAATAGACAAGAAAAGCACCACCAAGCAGGGATGAACACGAGATGAAGAAAGCAAGGTCGGCTGGCGATCTAGCTTCATACCACGTCTCATTAATATAAAATAGCCAG
Source organism: Ustilaginoidea virens (assembly GCF_000687475.1). Lineage (NCBI taxonomy): Eukaryota > Fungi > Ascomycota > Sordariomycetes > Hypocreales > Clavicipitaceae > Ustilaginoidea > Ustilaginoidea virens. Next base: position 1,985,126 of record NC_057321.1, read on the forward strand.
TGGTTGTGCGTTATTTCAAGGCGTCCTATCTCGAGACTCGAGCAATGATGGTCTTGATCGCAGTCCCGCAGATGCGGCCCAAAGTCTCATGCGGCTTGGCTTGTCAGGTACCAAGTGACTCCTTGAGCCGGGGCGGTATGGAGTCTGGACAAGGTTCTTGTGGTAAGAAGTCCGTTAGACGGCAGGCTGCCTGCAGTCTAATATGCGTAACTACCTAGCGCAGTTTGCCCAGCGTCTAATTCAATATTACCCGACGTCTCGAAACAAAAAGGCTCGTCCCATCATCAAGGCAAAGCCCACAAGAAGTCTGGTCGTCTTGTTCCAGACTCTTTCCAAAACCTTGCCAGTGCTAGTAACTAGGGCACATTCTGCTGTTGGGTCTTTCTCCAGGGCAACACCGCCCAGGCTGCCCTGCCCTGCCCTGCCCTGCCCTGCCTCCAAAATTCCACAGGGAGAATGGTCGTCAGTTGGTGTACGGAATAGTTGAGACGATACACAGACGTAGGTGGACCGTGGGGGGCCACCTTTCCAAGTCGACGTTCAACGCCTCCTCTCAGGCTAATCTTGTGCACGTTTCATTCGGACAGGGTCACAGGAAAGATTTTTGCAAGCGGAGAGCTGGACGGGACGGGACACCTTTACTGCCTCGCATCTAGCCAACAGATAACCCTGCTTGTGCCTCTGGGTGATTCGTGCATGACCATCGTGGACCACTGTTGGGCAGCAATGCTCCGAGTGCACGCCGCTCCATCGTTACCCTCGGCGGCGATCCAGGACGAAAAACTTTTCGACCACCTTGGAACCTCTTAGCACCGTTTGTAGTTCACGGAGTGAATGTGCAAGAGAAAATACCTCACACCCCAAACGTGAGCCCTAGCCTCAGTGAACTAAACATCCACCAGCCTCCTCGGGCTTAGACTTGATAGCTCCATGTCGACCCATTTCGTCCTGGATCCTGATTTGCCGGAAGTACTCCAGCACTTGCATCGTCACATGACTGTTTATCGGGGTGAAGAGGTGCGGTGGTTTTCGTTGTTTTCGAACAGCCAGTGATGCAAGGCCCTGGCCTTCAAGGTCATGACGGTCTCGTCATATGATGGTTCTTATACCCAAAAGAGTGGCACCAGCCTTGTTAGTCATCTTGGTACACAAGCCTTCCTTCACTACTCCGTACAGCCAGTTGGGCCTGGGCTTGCTCAAGATTACAGCTATATGCACTATAGCATCCACTCATTTGCGAGGTTGCATTCGCATCGAGGTTGTTCCCCGAGTCCAGGAAATGAAGGCGCAAGTTTTGGTATATTCGGAGCGACTATTACAGGAGTAGATTTGGGACAATATCTACCGCAGTACGTAGTATATATATTAAGCCCAATAGAACCGCCCTTTGTGTGTGGCATCATATTTTAGGGCAACAGCATTCCCTCTAAGCTGTGTAGGAAGATGTACGCCTTGACAGTTGGTTAGGCGTGCTGCATAGTTGCAAGCGGCCGCGTCCCCAATTCAAAATCACAAAATATCTGGTTACTGGTGGTTGCTGACACGACAGCCACCTCCTCCAGGTACCTACCTCCTAAGGACTCAGCTAAGGTGAGGCAGGCACAAAGAAAGCCACATTCCCCGCGCCAACAACCTTGGAAGGTGGGGGAGTTGGTTGAAGCAGCCCTGTTAAGTAAGCAAGGAATACGGAACTACGTTTAGCCTTTTTCGGGCGCCGCCAATTCGCGGATGTGACTCCTGGTCTATCAACAACCATCAGATGATCAACAAGTGAGCCAAGGAAAACCTTGGTGGAGACCCACAGTTACTTCAACATCTGCCCTTGAATTTGGATATCGCGATCGACTTACGTTCATGAACGTCCATAGCGACTGCACTCGCCAGCTCGTCGTTCCATCCACAAGTTGTCCCACAGCTGCAGACCGCACAGCTTAGCAAAGGCGATGCAGAAGCAACCTGTATGATAAAACACATCTCTCTTATTTCAATCGAGCGAGAAATCGCGGTCCAAAGATGAACCCAGCACAAGGACAAGCTCAACAGCTGCCGTCACAAGGGCAGGCTGGATCTGCCGGCCAGCAGCAGCCACGTCCGCCTCCTATGTACATGCCAAACCAGATCAGAAGTCTTCCACTGCTTACCGAAGAAGAAAAGAACAAATACGAGCAGGGTCTTCAGGGCTTGTGGAAAAAGGCAAACAACCCCCAAGCAACCAGCGCAGATCAACTCGCGGCGCGGCAAAAGATTATCGAGTTCTCGAAGATGCTGATAGGAAAGATTCAGGCGCGACGACAACATGCGCAGCAGCAGACTCAACAGGGACAGCCTCCGCGGCCGCCATCTGCCCAGCAAAACCCGTCACAGTCCTTGGGAGCACCTGCTACGCAAACACAACCGCAAAAGGCCCAGCAATCACAGCCGACGAATACTCCTCTTCAGGGGCAAGCACCACCACCACCTCCTCCAAGCGGTGCACCTCATAGTCAGAACCCTCAGGCTACCACGGCTGCGGCTTTGGCTGCGGCTTCGGCTGCCACTGCGACTGCCACGACGGCAGCCCAGCGCAAAATCTCCATTTCCGAGAGCATTATGCAGCACGTGAATAAAATGGTTTTCCGCGCCCCGGCTCATTTGACGAATAAATCCGCTGCTGATATCAGCAATTGGGCCGAGGAGATGAAGGAGAAATACGCACGCGCGCTTGCAACAATGGAAAGTACCAAGAGCAAGGTTGCGGCTATGGAGAAGATGGTCAAGGACCGTGCCGCCGCAGGGAAACCGCTTCAGGATGAAGAGCATCGGCAATATACGCTGCGAAGGGATCAACAGCTCAAATTCTACAACGAAGCTCACAAGTGGGTTGAAAGCGTAAGGAAACAGCAGGAAGGCATCCAAGCTGGAGCGGGAACGGGTCAAAACGGTGCTTCGGGAACAGCAGCAGCAACCCAACAGCCTAACAGTGCACCAGTTGTCGCAAATCCTGCACAGAGCACGGCTCAAGCTGCTTCGCAAAACGTCACGGCGTCTGTCAACGCAGCTGTGGAGGCTGCCAGGAATCAGCAACAGCTGGCAGCTGCGAATCGCCAGGCCCCAGCAAACGGAACGTCAACTCAAACACCTCATCAAACTCAGCCAAGGCCTGTGCCGCAGTCTCTTCAACAAACGCAGGTCCAATCTCAAGTGAAAACCGAACAACCACACCCTCCACCCGTCAACACAGCTCAAGTACATGCTGTTGCCCAAGCTGCGAGGATCCAGACTTCTCAATCAGGGACCCCTGTTACCGCGGGAGGTCCTACCCGTGCTCTTAGCCACTCGGCAGCCATGACTCTTGCTAATCAGAGAGCGTCGAGTACCCCGGGAAGTGTTCCAATTCAAGGTCAGCAGCCTGGCACTACTGCCTCAGCAGCTGTCGGGGCGGCGAATCAAGGAGTTGTAGCACCCGGCGTGGTGCAGCAACAACAACAGCAACAACAACAGCAACAACAGCAACAACAACAACAACAGCATCAACAGCAACAACAACAACAGCAGCAACAGCAACAGCAACAGCAACAGCAACAGCAACAGCAGCAACAGCAACAACAACAACAACAGCAGCAGCAGCAACAGCAAGGGCATCCGCATGCTCATCCGACACAAACCCAAACGGGTTTCCAAGCGAAGATGCCGATTCCTAAACAGCTACCAGAGAAAGCAACAGCAGTTCCGCAGGGCGTTACTCTCGGCGGAGGCATTAGCGCTGGACGACCGACAATGTCCCAAGGCACCGGCACGCTAGGTGGTGTAATGAACCAACCCCCCATTGCCAGAATTCCCGCTTACAGTCACGACGCCGAGGGCGATCATGTGCTGAACAAGAAGAAGCTAGATGAACTGGTCCGGCAGGTTTGTGGAGGAAGTGGAGATTCACAAGATGGGCACCTCCTGACACCAGAAGTTGAAGAGGCAAGTAACGCAGGCAGAAGCATGTATAATCTCAAGAGAATGACGGAAGTAGCTAACCATATCCTCCAGAGTGTGTTGAACATGGCGGATTCGTTTGTGGACAATGTGTTGCATGCTGCTTGCCGCAATGCCAAGGAACGAGGCTCTAAAGTCCTGGAAATTCGCGATATTCAGCTCGTACTTGAGAGAACTTACAATATCCGGGTTCCTGGTTATTCATCGGATGAGCTGCGAACTGTTCGTAAGGTCCAGCCCTCACCGGGTTGGATAGCAAAGATGAGTGCCGTACAGGCCGCCAAGGTAATGCCCGGGAAGGGTGACCCTTGATGTGATGAAGAGAGGGCTTGAAACCGAGAATCGTCTTTAAAACCGTCAAAGATACCTCAGCAAGGTGGGAAATGGGGCGTTTTTCTGGAACAGTGTTACTTTTGGGATGTCCCAGGCTGTCGGCGTTTTCTTTCCGCGGACAATCCGCTCAGTAGTTTTTGTTTTCAATAACCACGGCAGGGCATATGTTGCATCCGCAGTGAAACTTGGGGAACGACTAGCCTACGCCTCATAGATTACCGTGGGTGCTTGTCGTGATTGACACGTAATGTGATATGTTATAGAACTTGGCAAAGGAAGAGAGAGAGAGAAGGTCATGAGTAGCTAGCATTCATCAGGAAAACACTATGGGCGAGAGTCCAGTAGTGTATTGTCATATTGGATACTCCTACTTTGTGGATTTTCTGACTGAGAATAATCTTCCAGCCGTAGCAAAGTAACTTGTCTACAAATAATGAGTCGCTTTTTCTGCATTTTTGCTCTTTTCAGTGTACCGATTTTTTTACTGGCCCATACTTCCTAGGTTCGTCAAGAAACGGGTCGAGACTGGAAATGGGATGACTCAGACGGCATTTTGCCATTTGCTGTCTGCACGACCTCTCGATGCTTGTGATAGTTGCCTATGGAACTCGTCTAAACAAGCCGATGGCTAGAGGTAGTCACGATGATGCAGAAGCCCATGCTGTCTTGAAGATGGCCGTCGACCCTGTACGAAAGGAGGACCTCGTCGGTCCGGATGCAGGTAATCGAATTAAGAAGTCTAGTCGATCATGCCAAGCCTGGCATGTGAACACGCCGTCTACTCGCACAGCTTGCAGGTTGACAAAAAAATTTATCATGATGTGAGTTCACAGGATTCTGGAGACCGAGCTGCTGCTCAGTGTTACCGGAGAATGTGCAAAATCATGCTAGATTTTCCATGCTCGCTTATTCTGGGTCCTCCGGGTTCGTGTGTTCTTACATGAGCTACTCGGCGACTGTTAACCGAGAGGGTGCTCTACTCATAATGGCATCTTCCGCCTGGGGATGACATTGCACACAAGCGCTGCTCAACCTAGAACTACTTGTTCTTGTCGACTTGGTTGTCCTGTTCTTCCTATGTCATCGCAGACCAAAGTCCTTCCGAGTCCGGGGAGCTTAAAAGGGTTCAGTACTGCGCCATCGAAGCGGAATTACCTTGTCAGCCTTCGGCGCTTGCCGCCGGTATGGTTTCGTCCGCGGCCCCTTGGACAGCTGGCCATATTGGCGGTACTGGCGATAACACCCTCTTGCTATCGCCCTGACGAATGAACATCTTAACGATGGTCTATTGGGCTTTACTGCCTTTGCGGCACAGGTGATATTCCTGCATCGTTCGAATTCAAATTCCATGGACATGGAGCCTCTAAGAAGAGTTGTTGGCTCAGCTGCGCTAACGCAACCCTTGGTTCCCGAAATGACGGTAGCGCTGAGCAATATTCTGCCAGCAGGAAAAGGTGAGCATCCTCTCCCGACTTTCACCTGGCGTTGATGGCGGCTCAACGTACCGGGATATAGGAAGGTAGGATGGGATGATTATGACCCCATTCCGAGATTGGCCGCAGTCGTATATTGAATCAACGCGCGGGTTTTTTTGACTAAGAAATCTGTTGAGACAATAAGAGGCCCAAAGTGATAAGGGCTACGTGGTCGAAGCCGTTCACGGTTCCGACAAGCTCATGGAATCTGTCGTGTCGAAACGTAGGGCTGCGGCATGTACAAAAGTACAAAAAGTCAGAAGCCGCCTTGCCCTGACGATGCCGACGAGAGGTTTGAGACAGCTTCAAGAGATACCATAGAATGCGGTCCGATGACCTCGGGCGTTTCCACCACAACCTGGATCGGAAAGTTTACAATTTTCCATCTCCTACTTCGCTGTCAATGACGGATTTGGGTGGATCGCAGTGAGGCGAGCGGAAGTGCAGCTTGATCACAATACGGCATCACCTCACTGCGGGCATAGAAATGTACAAAATCAGTGCGCACGGAATACTGCTCCAAGAGAAGAAACGGCGCTATTGCGTAGCGAGATGGCAAGCTATTTATTGTCACCATTCGGTGCATCTAGTAGACAGGACGGACGGAGTATGTGAAACTTACGATGACTAGGGGCTTCATTACCTGGTTTGCCTTCTCTTTCCGTGGCTGGGGAATACCAATTATTATTGTTATTATTTTTTTTTCGTAAACATCAAGAAATGGCTTGGGGGTCGAGAAACGTCCTTGTGATGCAGTGGACTTTGAGGCTGGCCAGCTGGTGCACAGTGCACACTGAGGGCAGGACGAGATATTCCAGCCAATGCTTAGGCAGTGGTCGACAAGTCGCCTGGTTGTTCGGCCAGTGCATAGGCACAGTACGTGCTTGTGTGGTAGGCAACCAGGGTCTGATGGGAAACGTCACTCAGTGCCGCCTGGGAGCGCCGCAAATTATGTCGTCCAATGGCAAGCCAGGTTAGCGAAGTTGGGCGTTCCGGTACCTGAGATTGCGTGCATCTTGCAGCTTGACCTGAAGTATCCCTTACGTCCCAGACACCATACTGCATCGGCGCCGCTTTTCCGTGACCCAAGGCGTGTCTGGATTCTGGCACCTCACAATCTCATCGAAGCTCGAACCTTCCTCGCAGTTGACCCAAAGGCCTTATCAATGTCCACCACAACTCTCCAGATACCTCAACTCACTACTTTCGTCGGCCCAAACGCATCGAGTTGCCTTGCAATCAAAATACCCACCCACACCCGGCCACAGAATTGAACGCTTGTCTTACGCTCTTTTCCAAGCCTGTGTGTGCACTGCTCCTTCTGACCATCCGTCTGCGCGGCTCCCTTGGTTTTCAGGGATCGCAAACGTCCTGGTCGAGCACGTCACAACGCGCACTCGGTACAAATCGCTGATTCCGCCTTCGTGTCGTCATCGCCGACTACCCGAAACTGCGGAGAGCTGGCTACATCCGTTTTTTTTGCCTGAAAATCTTCAATACTCAGCCGCAATGCCCAGCAAGACGCCCAATAGCAACGGCAACAAGCCTATCGAGAATGACACTAGAAACAAGGGTGACGTCGAGATGAAGGATTCTGGAAAGACCAGCCCTAAGAAAGGTGCCAAAGATGGTGATGATGAGATGACAGTTGTCGTTCCCATCACAAAGGCATCGAAACAGTCATCAAAGCAGCTTCACGATGCTGATGGTGACGTGTCTATGGGTGGTGAGGAGAATACTGCCGGTGACGGCGACAAGGTTGATCCTGTCGTGCAGACAGTGGCAGGTAAGCTTTCAAAAACCTTGACATTGAGAACGGCATGCAATATCTGGAGCGTTGGCGTTTTGTGCGCTACGAAAAGGCATACCATTCATGTCTAGAGAACTCTCCTTCTTTTCCCATGCCCGGAGTCGCATATATGGATTTCTGACACTCGAGTTTCGTCTCAATGATGCAGATATCAAGAGCAACTTTGCCTTGTTAGACCGAGCCGTTGCATTGTTCGATCCGAGATTTTCCCTGCGCGCCCTGCGCTCCATTTCGCTTATTCGTAAACGACTGACACCGGACATTATTGGTCAAGTAATTGTCGATACCTTCCCAGCTACCGTTACGTCAGGCAACATTGCCAAGGGCCTTCTCATTGCTGTTGGTCGTGAGAGCATGCCCTTGGGTCGCCATGCTAGTTCAGAAATGGAAATCGACTCGGCAGAACCCAAATCGACCAAGAACGGCAAGAAGGAAAACAAGGAGATTATCCCCGAAATTGACATCTTCATTGGCATCTTGATCCAGGTTTATCTCTTTGACTCTCGCAAGTTTAAAGATGGCGCCGAGTTCAGCAAGAACCTGTCCAGGCGCATCCAGGCTTTGAATCGTCGCACTCTTGACTCACTCTCCGCCAAGGTTTACTTCTACTACTCTCTCTTCTGTGAGCACATTGCGCCACTACCACCATCCCCGGAGTCTCCCATAGTTTCCATCAGACCCACTCTGCTTGCAGTTATGCGAACCGCCGTTCTTCGAAAGGATATCGACACCCAAGCCTCGGTCATTGTCCTGCTGCTGCGGAACTACCTGCTGACTTCACACATAAGCCAAGCTGACTTGCTTGTCTCCCACACTCAGTTCCCTGAAAATGCCGTCAACAATCAGGTAGCGCGGTTCTTATACTACCTTGGTCGTATCAGAGCAATCCAGCTGCGATACACAGAGGCTCACGAGCACCTTACTGCCGCCACTCGCAAAGCTCCTTCAAGCAACTGCGCTGTCGGCTTCTCCCAAACAGCCACCAAGCTACTCATGGTCGTTGAGCTGCTGATGGGAGATATCCCTGACAGAGCGACGTTCCGACAGCCGGCTCTGGAAGATGCCCTTCGTCCGTACTTTTTATTGGTTCAGTCTGTTCGCGTTGGCAATCTAGAGGACTTTGAGACGACCATTGCTGAGCACGCTGATGCTTTCCGACGCGACGGTACATACTCTCTTATTCTCCGCTTGCGACAAAATGTCATCAAGACGGGTATCCGTATGATGTCTCTTTCGTACTCTCGCATATCTCTGCGGGATATCTGCATTCGTCTCCACCTGGGAAGTGAAGAATCTGCAGAGTATATCGTAGCAAAGGCGATCCGGGACGGCGTCATCGAGGCAACTTTGGACCGCGAGCGTGGCTTCATGAAGAGCAAGGAAGTGGGCGATGTTTACGCCACAAGAGAACCAGGCGAGGCCTTCCATGACCGAATTCGAGCTTGCCTTGCCCTGCACGACGAGAGTGTCAAGGTACGTGCGCGTTCCCTTTTTTTTTTTTTTTAACGTTTTGACAATGTGACGTTTCATAATAATCATGGCAATTGGTATCGATGCGCATCATGTGACATTGGACATGACTCTAATTCGCGTTTTGACGATAGGCTATGCGTTTCCCTATGAACCAGCACCGACTTGAGCTTAAGAACGCTCAAGAAGCCCGGGAGCGCGAACGCGAGATGGCCAAGGAAATCCAGGAAGGGGACATGGACGAGGACGATTTGGGCGGCGACTTTGATGGCATGTAAACTTTGTCGGCTGGCTCCCTTTATTGTTGTCATGCCTGCCCTCTTGGTTGATTGAATTCTTACAGAAGCTTTGACGGGTCATGCAAGGGCTCTGGATTCGCATTGCCGTTATGCGATGGAAGCTACGCCAGCCAGCTCGCAATATGCTGAGGTACCATAATGACGTTGTATTTCTCTGTCCACCTACCGCTCGGGGCTACGGTGGATGTTTCAGGGGACAGAAAGGAAGGAAGGTTGTCGCTGTGTGTCAGGGAGGGGCTTTGAGGTGGCTTGGGTGTTGGGAGGGAGGGAATGCAGGATGTTCATAGAGACGGGCCGTTTCTTCTCTTGGCATGGAGTCGAAGCAAACGACCCGTTGACATAATTATGCGGAGCCTCATGTGCTTTGCCTTTGTGTACAGATATGACAACAAGGTTTCATAAATCACGACCTTGGGGGTGCCAGCTTCTGAGATTAAGCAGTGACATGACCCTTGTCCAGTCTATTTCTTCTGCTCGTTGACTGGCCTTTGCACAACGAGCACGTAGCCAACCGGAGTCGCCTACATACTATGCCAGGGGCCAACTGCAGAGCAAGCACTGGCGACTGACTCTCTTGGTTCATTAGGGCATCAGGCACACCTTGCCGTTGGTTTTCATTTACACGTAGCATCATGAAGTACGAGGCTGGTTGCTTTCCCCAGCACCTGATGAAGTGAAGTGTACCGAGTACAGGGCCCCGTTCCAGGCCACAGACTCACGTACTACTTGGCTCAAGTGCTTTTCTCCCTCGTAACCCTTGAGGGGGCCTGGTATATGCTTCGACTGCGTATCGAGAGCTCAGATTGCTGTTTTGTAAATCTCAAAAGGCTGATATGAATGGAATTATACTGGAAGGAGCCGGTTGTCTGTTGACTTGCGCAGTCGGTGGCGGCAATGGGCAAACTCGGAGCTCTCGCACAGGCCGCTGTAGCCAACGATTCCGTGATCAGTTAGAGTACACTGGAACTATGACGTACGCATCGCATCAGGAGCCAAAGTAGAAGCGGCCAAAAGGACAACAGTCCTTATCGCGTTCCAGTTTACAGCAGCAAGTTGAAAGGAGCAATCTTGTCATGTTTTGTGACAGGCTCTGGGGAAATTTCGTAACCCAGCGGATGAACGTGTGTGATGCCTGGCATCCAAATCCCTGGGAGGTTTTGGCCTTGGAAATGTGCCCAGAATTGTACCCGGGACCGAGTCGCGATTGCGCTTAACAACAAGTGGACTAACAGCAGCAGGGCGTGGCGGATCCCCAGACATGTAGCCTCTTGTTGCTTCATGACTGGGCAAGAGGTTGATGATACTTTCACCGTCTGTTGAGGCCCGTGATGCCACGTGCATGCTTGTCAACCACAACATGGCATAAGCGAGAGCGTAGAAGGACTGGTATTCTAGCCTTGCGGAGTGGCTACTTGACATGGCGATGTTGTTCCGTGTACCTGGACCATTAGGAATACTTGGCGAGGTCAGTAGATGAAAGTAAATCTCGGAGATTTGAACACGACTTGAGACAGATGACAGAAAAGTCTTGAAATATACAAACGAACTGTACAGTACAGTATTTATGAGAATTACAACGCCGAGTCTCATGGCATCTAACCCGCGACGTCACCAGTTGACGTTTACCAAGACGATATGAGGAGGCGCCGCCTGCCGGAGGTGCAGGAAGATGCTGGCAGGTACCTGCGTATAAAAAATTATCTTGGTATTGTGGTCGGTGACGACGCTGATGAGGCAGATCGAAAGGAACATGAACCATCAAGCACCAGAGCTTTGCACCAACGTGCCAGGCATATACACCAGCACCACACCTACACCTACACCTGCCTGTTCGGAGGTAGTGGGTGCCCTGGATCTTGGGCGAGTCGGCAGGTACAATGCACCACCAGACTCTTCTGGCACCTCTCTCGGTAGGTACGTTGACATGTAGGTACCTAAGGTATCTATCAGCAAGCGCCCATTCTCATTAGTCAACCCAGCGCGGCCCCCACTTCCTCTTCACCCCTCGCGTTCGAAATCGCCACACCATCACCGCGGCTTGGACGGAGAAAGGAGGTTTAGTTTAGATCCGTACAACCGCCGGTTCCTCGGCGCACCTATAACAGCTGGGTACTGCGACACTTGTTTAACAGGTTGCTTGTCTCGCCGCATTTGCCCTGGGTCTCCCTACCAGCTCATGTACTCCGTATGCCGCTGCTGCTTCCGTGGTCGCATCCCAGCCGCCCACCCTATCAGCTGCGCTCGCTTCAAACCGCGGGCCACGGCTACGGCCACGAGCACGATAACACCAAGTGATGCCCCCGAAACGGAAACGAACAGAGCCTTTTCAATCGATTCCCTTGCCGTCCTTGACGCGTCGCACATCGCGTCAAACGCCTGTCCTACCCCCGCGTCCCACGCTCACGCTGGTGGCTCAGGCTCCAGAGGAGGCTGAGGCAAGCCCAACTGGACCATGCGCCTCTGCTTCAGCTTCGGGGCCGGATTTTCAACTTGACGGGCCGCATCCACTGACAATAACCACGGTCCCGCGTACGACTTCCCGGGCGCTTGTCCCAGTACCCACGCTTTCCCGTCAGCCTGCACACCGTCGAGACAAGTCGCCAGCAGCTGTCCACCCGCCTCTCACCCCCCCGGTTCCCATAAAGCCGCCCGTATCTGTCTCTGTTCCCCTTGCCGCCTTGATTTCCACGCAGAGCATGCCGGATGTTGTCATCAAAGAAAACACTCGTCGTCCATCAGATCTTGTCGCGCCGGATACTATCTACCATTTCCCGCTTCCTCCCCCCCATCGAAGAGCGCAGTCGTCTTTGGTACGACCTCTCGGGCCCTCTGCGTTGCCCTCACGATTAGGCAGGCGTCCGGCACCTGTGATTGTGACTTCGGTGCTGCCTCCAAACTCGCCCACCGTAGTGGCGAACGATCGAGGGCCACCGAGAGCAGACCGCAACATTGATAAAGTCGTGTTGGGTGATCTATGCTTCCGTACCTGGTACCCGAGCTACTACGGCAAAGAAGTATTGGGTGATGCCTCTGGTAATAATGCTAGGGCTGGAGTTGGCAACAAAGATGCAAGTCACGAGCCGGGCGGTAAGCCCTCGAAAAGGGATAAAGACACCCAGCCCATCCTAGAGAGATTGTACGTTTGTCCCTGCTGTTTTAAATACGCCAGAGAGCTGGTAGCCTGGCGTGGGCATGTCAGAGTCTGTGAGCGCAAGGGACACGTTCCTGGCAAAAAAATCTACACGCATCCTCGTGGCAGGCGAAAAGTATACGCTGCACACGACGGCAAAGGCTCGGTACCCAAAAGGCGACGAGGCGACGGTGGTCTACGATGCACCGCAGAGGTTATTGAGGACCAGGGCGAATGGAGCATATGGGAAGTCGACGGCGAGAAGAATAGGGTGGGTTGCGATACCGCCACATGGCGATTTTTGCCCCGGTTCTTGATATTCCGTGAACATGGTGTGTGGCTAACCTCGTTGGTCGACCGACAGCTCTTTTGCCAGAACTTATGCCTCTTTGCGAAGCTTTTTCTTGACAACAAATCCGTCTTCTTTGACGTGACTGGCTTCAACTACTACTTACTCGTCTACACGCCCCCATTAAAGACTACAGGTTCAGCAATGGAGCCAGTCCATAACGGTCGTCGGCAAGTAACGGGATTCTTCTCCAAGGAGAAAATGTCATGGGACAACAACAACTTGGCCTGCATCTTGATTTTCCCTCCGTGGCAACGAAAGGGCCTGGGGGGGTTGCTGATGGGCGCTTCTTACGAGATGTCTAGACGAGATGGTATCCTCGGCGGCCCAGAAAAGCCAATATCGGACCTGGGCAAGAAAGGGTACAAGAGATTCTGGTCGGGAGAAATTGCACGGTGGCTGTTGGGCCTGGAGAAGACGGCATCATGGCAAGCGCTGCCGCGCAGCCACATCCACGACGTCCAGGCGGAACCGCAGGGGCTGGCAGAAGTCACGCAGGAGCTGATTGTGGATGTCAATGACTGTAGTCGAGGCACCTGGATAGCTGCCGAGGATTGCCTCATGGTCCTTCGAGATATGGGGCTAGTCGAAGACGCGGGCATGGGATTCGGCAAGCCTGGGACAGAGGTCGAATGTGACCAAGACGAGGAAGGCGCGGAGGAGGAGGGAGGATTAGGAGGCGAAGGGGATGGTTATGGATCCGACGCAACACTCCCGGGTCAGAAACATGATGCGGCCTCGGAATCTGCAGGCACAGCGCTTGCGAAGCCCGTGCCCCGTGTTCGAGTGGACAAGGACGCTGTACGCCGATACGTGTCCGCACACGGAATCAGTCTTGAGCGAGCATGCGATCCTGACGGTTTTGCGGAGCATTACGCCGCCCAGGGCTACAACCACAACGACAATGACAAGGACAAGGACATGGACATGGACAAGGACAAGGACAACACTGGAGGTGGAGATGGGGATATGCAAACGGTGCAGACGTGATGGATCCCGGGTCTTGTGTTCTCTTTGCTGTTTGTTGAGTTTTATGATACCCTGTACTCCCCGGCCCCCTTGCTTTTATCTCGGTTTTCCTCGACTAGAATCGCACAAGGAGGAGCACTACGAGTCCTGACTGCTTGTCTGCCAGGTTTAACTGCGAGGCTGATTTCCGAACCCCGTGATGTTGTAAAAGTCCCTTTGCTGTAAAATATCGTATTGGACCAGCTCGCTTTCAACTGGAGTATCTGCTATAAACTTTCATTTTCCTTCTTTTTCAAAATCCGAAAGCCGACGGACCCAATAGGTTCCGCAAGATAAAAAGAAAAGCCAAATCGTACTCGCGCCCTCCGCTCCGCCTACCTGGCCCTCGGAGTATATGGATTCTTACTTGAAGTTTTACTGGGTGCTTTAGTCTACAACAGCGTCGCATTATTTTGTAATATTGTCCTTTCCCATCATGCTGCGATTCAGAGGGAAGGGGAAACAGTCCGACCTCTACCACAAAAATCTCCTACATTGACTGCTACCGCATAAGCATTTGGTCATGTCCTCAATGTTGCCATCATAATCCTCCAGCACTTCTTCCGTAGCTCCATCAACGTAGTCGAACGTGAGCTCTTCGCCCTTGTGAATGTCCTTGATGGCGAAAAGGGCCAGATCGTGAATATGCTTGTCGGCGTGATCGCCTACGCGAGCAAAAATTCTGAGGTTGGGGTCGCATGAGTGGTTGATGAAGCGGGTTGGGCCAGACATGAACTCCCCGTCGACCTCCAAGGGCGGGCCCCTCAATCTGGCGTCGAGCGATTGAGGGTCCGTGAATTTGTCGAGAGCGAACAGATACACATCTTTTCTTTGCGATATGACGGATGCAGCTCGACGGCGATCTGCTTCTGCCGAAGTGACAATCTCTCCGAGATAGCGATCCACGAACTGGCCTTTTCTGATCAACTGCTGAGTCCGTACTCCTGTGGGATACATTAGCTTTCGCGTTGTGAACCAATTGCTAGGAGGTACGGCGCTCACCCCATCCACGGTCTTTTGTTCGAAAGATTTGAAGAGGCACTGTGCGCCCGCGCTCGACTACCCGGTTGGGGCAGCTGACGGTACAAGAGCAGCCCTGATGACATTCATACAACGGCAATTTAGACGCGTGCAGCCTTGAACGCAGCAGACCAGCTTTAATCCCGTGAGCGTGGTAGGCATACGTCTTCCTGAGCTCCGTGTCAGGCTTGTCGTCCACGGAACCAGGTTCCCCGCCTATTTCGTCGTGGTCGACGTCGGCCAGGCATAAGCAGCCGGAGAACTGGCAGTCTTTGCTCTGGCTGCAAGCGCACCCACTTCGGAAACTTGAGTCTGCGGCTTGAACGCCATCGCCGAGAACGACGTCGTTGATGAAGCGAAAGTTTTGTGGTAAGATGCGGTGATCAATGTCGTTGACTATGGTGATGGGGGCCGATTGATGCGTGGGAAAAGATCGAAGCTGGCACCAGTGGCAGCGATACTTCTCATCCCAATGGCCCTATTGCACCATTTAGCCGCAGAGGAACAGCATGCTGAGCGGGTGGCATGAACATGGAAGCCGGGCAACTGAAATGCCACTGCTGGTAGCTTCAAGACTACCACAAACAGGGTTCCAGCAAGACGGAACAGGTCAAACACTATGTTGTGAGACTTACATCTTCCCCATGGTGAAAGAAATGCCTCCTCGTTGCTTCCTCCATCCTTGTTGCTCTGATAATCGAGAAGTGATGAGTTGGGGGGGGTGGGGGGGGGGTCCCCGAGTCGAAGCTGTAAGGAAGCTGTAAGGAGGCAGAAAGACGCGCTTGGGTCTTCTGTATCGCAACCGAAAAAGCAGCTGGATTCTAGCCTGTTGTAAGGTTCTCCAATGCACCCGGCAGCGCTGTCGGGGAGAAAGAGATTGCGCGGAGAAGACAATTCAAAGCCAGGAGCGCAAGATGTCCTCTCGCATATCCTATTGGGATTCCTTGCAAGCGACGCAGCAATTACCAGGTCCTCGGCTGTTTCGCGCGTTCGAGTTGATCGACCTACTTGTAATGCGCATTTCACAGCCAAGCAGAGCCGCCAACAAAGAACAGCCGGAAATCGAGCCCGCAAGACAGCCAATCCTACCGGGCTGGATACGTCCGCAACCTAGCGATGGGGAAGCTAGCGACGCATCATCTCGCAACGGGACGAGGGTAAAGTATGGTCAGTAGGCAAAGGCCGTCGGCAAAGGCAGTGGGCGAGGCAGGCAGTAGGCCAAGGACAAGGTGAATGCCATGACCCATGACCATGACGCATGCATACATAACGGCACCAACCACCCAGGGCGCTTTCATCTTCCTGCGCCGTGATTGGCCAGACGGGCCCCTTTCCCCCCTCCCCAGGTTCCAATCTGGAGGGCGCTTTGAAACTCTAGGAGGATTGAGGGCGGTTCGTTCATGCAATACTGCCTTGCGTTCCCCTCCTCAATGGGTGCAGAGAGAATGCGGTGAGCTGTATCCGAGGCCTTTTCTTCTTGATTCCGCAGGACAATTCGAGCAGTTCATGCCCGCACCGGCCCCCATGCCGTGTCGAGCCGCCCAGGTAAAGTGACAAGACGACAACAAGACGACAACAAGACGACAGCAAGACGACAACAAGACAACAACAAGACGGGCAGGCAGGGCAACAAGCGAGCAATTCACCACCCAGTCAGAGAGCTTCTCTAGGGGGGCCAAGTTAACGAGCATCGAGCAAACTTTCTATTTTTGGTAAGCCACATGCTCAATACCGGGGCTCATGGCCAATCCGATCCCGTTTCCCATCAACCCAAGCCAAGATGTATAAACCTCCTTCTCGCTCATACAGTTAACCAACCCTTCCTGGCCCTTCTTTGCGTAAGGCTGCCTCGTCCTTCCCTTTCGCCCAATACGTACCAAGGCCGCCTTTAGCAGAAGCCCCCATGCAAACCTTCGCGCGGGCATGGCTCAAATCAAACAACAGCCCCAGTAGCCGCCCGAAACCGAAAAGCTACCACGTCTCTCTGTCTTGGTCATCGTCTGCAAAATCACCGCGCAACGATTGTCCCCGCCACCTATAATACAGTGCGACTCAGAAGGTGTTTTGAAAATGGTAAGCGCTGCCCCTGGCAGAAGCCGATGAAGGAAACTACAGCCAACCCTAGCAGAAACCATGACGAGATGCTTCAGAATCGGTACAACTCAGGGCATCAAGGCTGACCTCAACAGGGCTGCTGCTTCTCACGATCTGGAGGGCCAAATTCCCCTTTTCCCGGTGGCGTACCGAACGCGTCTGCTCGTCATATCATCCAACCGCCTCTCTCCTTGCCAGAAAGTGAACAGGCGCACTTGCATGCGTCACCTCAACGAAGCCGCCGAAGCCAACGGCCCTTGGATGAACACATTAACAAGCCTCTGCGACGACACAAATGGGCGTCTGCGGACCGGCGATGGACGAGGGAACAGCTTGAAAGTGAACGCATAGCCTTCTTCGACACCCGTGTCACTGGACGACCTGAAATATGGCAGACAATCCGGGCTGCCGTGAATGTCATGGGGAGTGGCGACTGGGGGGAACCTCGCCAGGAGCACTCGGATAGTTTGGCGACAGCACAGTCCATCCTGTCAGCTGCCGAGATATCTCTGCCGACGGGCGATCTCTCAGACGGCGTCTATGACTCCTTTGGCAACTATTACCAGCTTCCACAATGGGTCGTCTCTGATCCAATCAATGTCGCGACGACAAACAGCGTCGACGATGGTGAGGAAGGATCTGTATCCGGAGATGACGGTACAGTAAACGACGAAGAAGATGCCCGAAAATCCTCAAACAGTATGAATGCGCAGGGGTTAGAAAAAGGAAAGGGTGTTTCAGATGCTCGGGATCAAGTAACTGTACGCGCACGGCTGAGTGAAACGGGTCGCGACTTTGACATTAGTGCCTCCAGGTCGGAGAGCACTCGGAGTATCATCAAGAAGCTGGCTTCCCAAACATCGGTGAGTGTTTGTCCCTTCCATTTCCTTCTCTTTGCAGCAGCTCCTCTTCTCCTCCAATGTCGAAGGAGTTACAACTATTGCCGAGCACAATTTAACCGAATAGTATCATTTGTTTAGCTGCCACCCGAGAAGAAGATAAAGATTGCCTACATGGGAAAGATTCTGAGAGAAAACCAGTCCCTGGAAGTCCAGGGCTGGCAGATCGGCCATGTTGTGAATGCTCTCGTGTTCAATAGATAGCACCATAGTCACAGTCTACGTACCAATGCTTTTGGCTGAAACCTTTCTCTGCTTTCAGCCGGCGGCTTGAGGGATCACAACAGACTCCCATGTGCCGAGTCATCTGCTCGAGCACCTCGAAACTTTCTCTTCCGTTCTTCCACCTGTTTGTTTATTTTGAGCAGCTATGGGAAAGTTCATGAGCGGGTTTGTCCCACATGAATCCCTATGTACCGCAGCTGTATACCCGCGGAAACAGTCTGTGTATCAACTGCAACACCAACGAACAACGATCCATGACGATCGTAAGGAAAGCACTCAAGATCTTGACTTTCAATTTTAGTGGTGGGGTTCATCTCTCGTGTCCACCCCTATATCTCGCATATATCGCTTTCTGCCTTCCCATTACGCCCATCCCACAGAGTCGCACAATATGCTCTTGCCCCTTTACGTACAAGATAATTATTTCTCATTTGACCCACCGGCGTTTTGTTACCGAGGAGCCTATCCTTGACTCCACTATTGCTCCTGGCTTGCGAGTTTCTCTATCCCAGAATACTACTCTTCAGGGCGTATTACGGGAAATGCTTTACATAGGTAGCTAATCTCAAGAGATGCCTATGCCGAAGACCCGATTTTGTTTAGCCCTTTCAATGACCCCAGACTCAGCGCAAGACCCTGAGATCTGCTTCTGATGCGCACAAACCCAATGATCGGCCCGTCTTCGCCTTCCTTCTCGATGCTGAGATTTGCTAGGGCGTCCTCGCCTGTTATACTTGTTAGTGCTTTATTTCTCGTGAAATACATGATGACGACATGCAGGACCGCTAAGCACAGTCGACTTACCAAAGACACTTCTGGCGTAGAGATTGGCGCTTAAAAACTGGCAATCTCCTTTGAGACTGGCTTCAGGTGTCAAGCAATTCATGTTGGTGCAGGCCATAAGCTGATCCAGGAAATCTCGCAAAGACTTAGCTTTTGAGTTGATGTTGACCTTGTTCTCCCATTCAAACTCGGTCCACATCGTACGGAATTGTGTCTCGGTACATGTAGCTGGTTGAATGTAATCCATAATGTCGACATGAAGGTCGTTCAAGATGACTACATTCGTATCAGTAGAGTGAGCGCCATCGTACACAACATTGCCGAAAATAACCCCGGTGTCTGTCGACGAGACCTTGATGGTACATTGCACATTATGGAAGTCATGAGGCCCTAGGTTTTGCGTTGTCGGCCGCTCCACAACCTTCAAGTCACCCAAGGTAGCAAACTCGACGGACAAGTTTTGCAGTGTTTCGGTTGTCTGGTTGACCAGGAGCACGTCAAGGACGATGTCAAATTGGTGCACCTTGACGTAAGCCTCGGCATAAACAGGATCCGAGAAACCGGTGAGCTGCACCACACGACTCAGTTTGGAAGACAAGTCCTCCGTAGATGCTTCGCCACCCGTTGCTCTCTCCAAGTCCATTTCTATTCCGTCAAGGCCGTCACTGACATTCTTCTTGGATAACTGTCGAATTTGAACAACGTCATCAACTTGAACAGCCGATTTCGCTCTGTTGAAGGCTTCTTTAGCCTCGCGCTTCTTCTCTTCTACCTGCACCATAGCGCGGAAGGCCTTTCTTGTGTCGTCCAGCCAGACCTTCCCAAGTTCCTTGTTGGACTCGAATTCTGCAAGGGATCGCACGCAAGACATTATTCGATCGATAGAGTCCTCGTCGATCGGGGCCTTGACAAATTGTGATTGTCCCACACGAAGGATGGAAATCATTATTAGCATTGCTTCAGCTCTTAGAGCATTCGTGCGAGCTTCGTCAGCAGAGATTTCCGAATGGCGCATGACGAGCTTCACCAATGTAGAAGATAGAACAGTGGCCAGATAATAATCCCCATCAAGAATGAGCTGACGCAGTGGCGGTTTTTGTGCTGCTTTGACGGCCTCCAGCTTGGCAGCCGCTGAAGATAGACTAGTCAGGGCGGTTTCCGTTGCATATGTACCATCGGCCAACACTTTCCGAGAGCCGCTCGGTGCTGTCGACTTCGAATTGCCATTGACCTGCTCTTCAAACTTTTCCTCGCCGTCTTGTTCCTCAAACAGGCGTTGCTCAGAGGCAAGAATTGGAATCTCACCAAGACTAGCTCTTATGCGCTTCCAGGCATCCCGTATGTCTTTTTCTTCCAAAGAATATTCGCCAATAATCCACATGATGCCTCTGTAAACTTTTCCGGCACGAACTTCGCTGAGAGTGGAGACGAGGCGTTCCACGATGGTCTTCCGTAGTGAAGGAAATTTCTCAACGACTTCCTTCACAAAGTTTATGACGTCAACGGCAGAGGCGGCGTTGAAGTCAGCAATGAAGTCCATAAGAAGTTCCACCACATTCGAGGCAACCTCAGAGAACTTGATGGCACATTGATGGATGGAATGTATAATAAGAGACCGGTATTCAGCATTCTTTTCGTACTCTTGATCAACCGTCTTTGACAACTCTTTCTTGAGCAAGAGAACGAGTTCTTCCACGTTCTTGCTTGACACCATGTCTAGGGCAATATTGAGAGCTTTTTTGCGTACATCAATATCTGTACTGGAAAGAACTCGTAGGACTTCCATCGCCAGATCGTTGAGGACGCCTTCATTCTTCTGTCGTAACTGGTTCACACGGTCCAGCACAATAAGTTTGACATTGTTATCGGCTTCCTTGATGCTGAGTTCGATGAATTTCGTGGCAGCGGCTTTGACAGCCACAGGATTGTTCGTTAAAGCCGTTAAAGAAGAAGCAGCCTCATACACAACAGTGGAGGTATCGGCTTCAAGCAGGTCGAAAATAAGTCGCAAGTAGCGAGCCTAGCCCAGTAAGACAACGTACAAAGGCAATACGGTCTGACACGTACTAACCTTGTTTTGGCCATTTTCGATAGCATCCTTGCGTATAAACTCAAGCTCCACTAGTTGCAAAAGCTCCTCGGCATTTGGTATGGCGTCGAAGACAGAACTTAAATATAGAAGGGCGGCATCGTGGTTGATGCTTGCCAGAGCTGCAAAGGCGTTGCGTTTGCATGTGGCGTCCGTCTCACTCTCAATGAATGCAGACAGAAGCTCTGAAGCGTCTGGAATCAATGATGGCGAGTGGATGAAGATAGATGAGACAGCAAAGACAGCATTCTTGCGGACATGAGCATGACGATGCTCGAGACAAGATCGCGCTGAGGAGAGTAAAGGTTCAATCAGTTCCGGTTCTCGTAGCTTGCAGAGAAAGCGCAGTGTATTCCCTCGGATATACTCGTTTGGGTGCTGAAGATCATTTCGGATGCCATTGCTAAGAAACTGTGGTCAGTCTATTTCTTTCAAATACGCTTTCATCATGAAAATCCAGACTCGGGCGATGATGCATACCAAACCAAGATCATTTCCTGCTTCAGTTTGCCACTGGCATCAAGCTTTGGGCAGATTTCGTAGTAAAAGTACAGGAGCTTTTTGAGAGGCTTGTGCTTTGAAGGCATAACGAATCGTATGATGTGCATGAGCAAAGTCGGCATCGGATCGCCATTGAGCATTATTGTGAGGATTTGCTTCATAGTTTCCACCTTGGTTTCGTCTGTGCCTTTCTCGAGCTGCATGCGCAGGTCGGACACGCTTGGCACATCAGCGGCATTGTCCTGGTGGACTAGACTATAGGCATTCTCGAGAAAGCCAGACATGTTGACCAAGGGATTAAATCTCGTTGACCTGAGCCGACTTGCGAAAAGGAGGGACTATGCTGGGGTGACCGCCTTCAGAACAGCTGGACAGGGTCGACGTGAACAAGGAGCACCGAAATCGACGCCTGGGGATGAAGTGTGTTACTAAGTCAAAGACTGTAGAAACTTGGTTATGCCATCCGCTGCAGTTCTGAAATCGTCATCTAAGGCCAGAATTGCCGATGTTGCTGAGGGATATCGAATGAAGCACTCCTTGAGCGACCTTGACTTCCAAAGATGATAACTTGGCCCTGACAACTAAGCCTCCATATTTCTGGTAATAGGTGGCAGTTAGCAAAGTGGGGTGGCTGAGACGGCACTGTCACGTGTAAGAGAGTGGGATTCCGCTGCTTAGGTAAGAAATTGGATTGATTTATCCTTTGGTCCGGCGCTCGGTTGACGTCGACGTCGAAACTCAAGTGTCAGATCGAATAGTTGCACCCTGATAGCCGGTATGTCTTCTTCGAGCGAACCTTTTTATCTCCGATACTAGTGAGTAGTCCTTTGTGGAACTTTTGCGCACCTCGCTCGCCCCGACAACTAACGTAGACCTTCAATGAGTTCGGGACACATGGGCCGGTTCGGCCATGAATTTCTTGGTGAGTGAGCTTACTCTCGATCGAATAGTTTTCGAAAAGCTCATGGTTGGCAGAGTTTGATTTCAGAGTAGTTGGTGATGGTCGAAGTGCGGTTGCGAGATATGCCAACAATTCCAATTACAGGAACGACAGTTTGATTCGTAAGGAGAGTACGTCCAAGATATCGTGACTGTTCTGATTGACCTGCGGTCTTTGAAACAGCCTGGTGGTTAATACATATACCAGTGTGTGTGAGCTCAGCTATTGTGGACGAAATCAAGCGCATTGTCAAAACAAGCGAAATCATCAAGTAAGACGAACTCCCAATGACAATGTTGAATTTTGTACTCTGTCCAGAGCTGACGGGAAATTAGAGAGGATGACTCCAAGTGGCCGCAGAAGAACAAGGATGGTCGACAAGAATTGGAAATCAGACTTGGACATGACCACATATCGTTTGAGGTTTGCCGAATAATTAATATGTGAACTTTCTGCCACAAAACTGACTAGATATAGACCGCAAAAATCGGATCCCTGGTCGATGTAACAGAATCAGCGGATCCTGAAGGACTTCGTGTATTCTATTATCTGGTGCAAGATCTCAAAGCGCTCGTTTTCAGTCTCATAGCCCTCCACTTCAAAATCAAGCCAATTTGAATGGGGACAATGGCCGTAGGTTCGGCACTTTGGGCAAATTTGAAGTTCGGTCACAACTGATAATCGAAGTATTACAATTACTCGGACGGTGGCGCAGCTTATCGAGGTGTGCATGCAAATTCGCGCCAAGTCATGTCTTGGACATGGGAATAAGGCCAGCAACATGAAGTCTCCGGAATGACATGTTATCTCCAATCTGGCAGCATAATTGGCTCATCGCATGTCTTGATGTACTGTTTTGACCAGATAAGAAGAACCGACTCGAGGTCCCTAGTTATAGGTAGGGCGCGCGCGCGATATTAATACATCGAATGGTCACCAGTAATACTATTCTACGAGTTCCTAAAACTAATTAGTAGCGGGAGCGCGTCCCCCTTTGCAGTGGCGCAATTGATATATCGACTCAACCGGCGTTCCGGATCGTCAAGTTCGACCTGGGGGTCTCTATTCAACCACAACCATTACAGTAAGGACAGTCAATTACAACCGATACAAACAAGGACAGTCCCCCCCTTCCAACAGGTAGGAAGCTACCTTAGTAGCCACAACCACCTATGAAGGCCCCACCCATGTCATACCCGTCCATGACAATTTCCCTCTCCCGTCACAGTTACTCTGTAGTCTTTCTAGACATGACGTGCATATAAACTTGGAATGCCTTGAAGAAATACCTTCCTGGGAATGATGACGTGTCCAACTGGGGATTTCCGAGTACAGTAACATCAAATAATGTAGTATCACCCTGGACTTCAGCGATTTTCAGATTGAAGTTCGCCTCCATTGGACTGGAATATCTACAATCAGTGCCGCCACTTTGTATAACCCTATCATACCAGGCATATCCAATGATGCCGGCGCAACAGAGGGTTTGGCTTGATGGTCAAAACCAGAGGAGGTTTCACGGTGGTATCGTTCTTATAAGCATACTCGGGGCCCCTTATTTTTCGCCATGTAGCAGACATCTTCAGCCCCTTAATGTAACATCGGCGGATCCCAGGACACCGCACCGTGTTTAACGCAGATATTGCGTTTCCCGAGCGCGTAGCCCTGCGCCGCTGCTGGGGATGCGGCGGCCAGGAAGATGGCTCACGCTGCGGCGTACATGGTTGCTATAGGGTTTATGATGGTTAAGTAGCCCAGTGATAGAAATAGTATCCTTTGCCATTGACGAAGATGTTGTTACATTGGGAGTGTCCTGCCGATGGTCTGCTGTAAATAGCCGATATGTCAGCCTGCTGCTATCGCGGTATATATATCGTACCCGGAAGGAGTTGCCCGAGGATAAGTTACTGCAAAGGGAACATATACTCCGTCTACATATAGCGCTGGATATTGCACGTCTTGGAAAGAATAGATTAAGAGCAATTATCCACCCCATTTATTAGTCACCTATGCGTTTTCTTTTTAAAACGCATTTACCAGTCTGTGTAAAGAGCAATCTATTTCCTCGCGCAGCGATTTATTCCAGCCTACGGCTGCCTAGTTATCACTAGTTCCGACCCTTCGAAACCTTCGAAACCTTGGAACCCTTCTGACCCTTCCGCGGCCTGCTTGAATCAAAAGCTAACCCGTATGGCGTTGTAAAATACTCCTCGGCGTCTTCATTACAGTGAAAGGCCGTAGAGTAAAGGTAGTTATTATCCCTCATAACTCGAAAAGTAATCGTTTGTTTCCTCCGGTCAAAAGCGGCACGAGTCCAGAGACCTTCAGCCCTTGTCATCTCCATAAAGGCTATAAATCGGGGAAGGTGGGCTTCGGCGATATATTCTTGGAGATAATAATGAACAGCCATGGTAAGGGGCGACAGGAGGGTGGCGAGGGCGATAATAGAGCGCAGGAGATGCATTGCTAATGATTAGGGCTTTTGCGGATACAAGAGAGTTTTGCAAGGAACTGAAGTATTGTAGTTATTAACAACCTCGATATTGCCCATGGAGGTGGTCTAAGCCGGTAATTATACAAGTTCCAGCTGTGGTGTTGGGAGGCATTGCCTGCAACTCGTCACCTTCTTGGCATACATGTTTAAAGTTAAGTGGCTTCGTTTGATGACTACGAAGAGGCGCAAAGAAAGCTACAGTACATGTATGTAGCATTACATACTTTTATAGGAAATTGCGGGGGCCGATGCCACAGGTGTGAAACAGCGGGAAACGGCACTAATTCATAGCGCAACGCGCCCCATGATAAGTACACCTCTTCACAGCTTCTCACACGTAAATGTACATACATACATACGTACTCAAAGGCCCAGATCGCGCCTGGCGCACTGGGTAACGCCTCGCGATACGGATGACTTATGAGAGAAGGGGGGGATCTGTTGCACCAAAAGTGTGACGCCACACAATGTGTGACTCTATTGGGTATTATATTCTGCGATAGGATCATAGTCTGTGATGAAACTTTCGTTGAACGCCAATTTTGACAGGTTGCAAGGCCATCGCGCGGGCAAAAGTCGTGATAATGGCAGGCCTCCTCCGTCACCTCCGACAGCCGCCTTGTTTTATTCTTGGCTTGCTTTTAAAGGAAAAGAGGAACAATGCCTGGCGCTGAAATACTGATCGGTCTTGGTCGAAAATCTCTTCAACGTGAAACGCCTTTTTGGCAGACTTGACAAACTGCATATCAGCCCTTCTACGCTTCTTGAAGCAGAAATACACGACAGCATCCTCGTTCAACACAAACAAATCCTTGAGCGTCTGCATGAGTAAAGGAAAGGCCGGTTCAAAGTAGACGCACTCTGCGGCCAAGACAATGTTTGGTTTCTGCGTCCTGACTGCTTCGGGAAGGGTTTCGCCCCTGCAAATGGTAGCCCGGCAAGACAGGTCAGCCGAGAGCAAGATGGTATCCAAGAGAGGCTGCTCACTGCAGGAGCCTTGCTCGTCACGCTTCAGACGGAGCCTTGAAATCGCGTAGGAGGGAGAGGGCATACCAGTTCAGCACCAACGCCTTCGCTCTGCCCTCGAGCTTATTCAGACGAATGTTGGTTTCCATGAGCTCCAGCATTTCTTGCTGATCAGTCACGAGTAATTCGCACTCTTCGCCACAGCCCAATGCCACTGCAAGCCCCACGAGTCCTCCACCAGCTCCAAGCTCCAATCTATAGTGTTGAAAATCAAGTCAGTTGGTTTCTTGTCTCATCAATCTGAGCCATGGTCAGCGGTGAGCGAATATCCGCAACTCGCGTCGCTCTTCGCCGTTCGACATGACACAATACCCCATCTCTCCGTGCGAGTGGTGGACATGCATCGCCGTCCGCAGTGAAAAGCAAAGCTATACCTGCAGTCTAGTGCAAAGACATCAAGGAGGCTCTTACATTCTCGCATTGCGCATTTCATCTTTATGATAACGCAGCATGTGCTTCCCAAGCACTAATCCAGCTGGCCATGTCTGGCCGCCGCAGCCCGTCCGTACATCTTCATGATACTCTAGTGGCTCAGCGAGTTGGCCATCAAAATCGATGCGTGTGTTGCCCGCTTGTTTCAGGCTTGGAAGAGGGGTCAAGTCCTCGCTCACTGCGACCGGGTCGAGCGTCGGTGAAGGTGAGCGGCTCATAAGTCGAGTGAGCTATATGAATGTCTCCAAGTTCATCCGCCGCAGCTGTATCTATCTTATGCCCTTTGCTTTTGCCCTCACGGGAAGCACGCGTCCGAATTGTTTCCAGGTTGTGGTCGATCTGAAGAGGATTTCGGTGGCAGCACCGCTGGAAGTGGGTTCGACGGGCAGGAGTGGCAGCTGACAAATGACTATAGTCGTTGCTCTAGTTTGTATGCCATGTCCGTCGACCGGAAAGATCAAATTCTTTAGCCCGGAAATCACGTCCATGGAAACCAGGGTTCAGACTTCAGACCCGCACGTGGGAACTTGAAACGTACCAGGTAGGAGGCTGGTATGCAGTGGGGACTGGGTAGGTGTCTACAGTAATCTGACAAGATATGGCAACCATGGTAGAACTCTCGCGTGTGAGGCGGTGATGATGTGAAATCGTCTTACGATTTAATGATGAATTGGACAAATGATTCCAGGCATTCAGATTGGCGCTCGCGAGCAGGTAGCTAATCGAGAGTCCTAACGTATAGCATAGCGAACATGGATGCAAGCTAACTCGCGGGAGGGAACTTCCAGAATCCAGGGATCCCCCTTGCTGTCCATCGCCTTACCTAATCTACTGACAGTAAGTAAATCTGAGACTGGCAACGGGTCGTATACAGAAACTTTCAGAGCTGCCTGTCGGTTATCCTCCGAGCACAAGGAATTCCAGCTTCAAGATTACGGCGGCCATGATGAGATGAACTTCGAGAAAAAAAAAAAGGTTCCACAATGCCCTGGATACTGGTTTTTTATCCCTTAAAATCACCCTTTTGAGCCGAGTTCTACAAGCTCCCTTACCAATGAACGCAGATCCACTTGAAGCCTAGTGAAATCCAGCCCATCAAATACCTACAGAGTGCCTGGTAAGTAATGACATCTTACGCGGCCTTCTCAATTGTCTTTAGGATCGTGGGCGGTCGAGGACGGTTGCCTGATATGCCTCCATTGGCTCTACTCCGTACCCAGTAGACATCCCAGAGATTTGACCATGTTGTCTCCAAGCTTTTACATCCCTTTTTGTGGACTTTCGCTGCTAGAACCACGACAATTTCTCCGACATCTTAGCCTGAGTCTTCGTCTCTACGCCAAAGGCCCCGATACAAGTTGAAGCGCCTTTTGTCGAACTGAGCCAAAAGAAAGAGCTCACCATCACTCGACAATATAACTTTATTGGAATTGGATTTTTGGCACTGCAATCCACCACCGGGCCCCATTTCTTGATAGCTGTTCCCTGGACCTAGCCAATTTCCACTGCCTTAACTAGGGAGAACCATAGCGGCCAACCATCCCTTGCTTGAGAAACAACCCTCGCAAATCATACCTCGAGGCCAATTAGTCGAATTGGTGCCGTTCACGAAGCTGCTGCAGCTTCATCCAGCTCAAGCCGCTTCTCCGAGCGAGGTCAAAAAGAAAGATTTGATGGTTTTATGTTGAACCTGCGATGCGATTCGCCTGACTCGGAGGCCGGATTGAGTAAACGGCAAACTCTTTTGTTCATCAGTTTATGTGGACTTGGCTCGCTTTCTACCGTCCCCATCGACGAGCTATTCCTCTGGAATGCCAGATTTCTAAGATGGCACTAACTCATGGCCCTCGCTTCGCCTAGTATGCAACGCATTAGCTTCCTACAAGTCAGTTCCAGACAAGACTCGCGGTTCGAGACACGCGCTTCTCATCACATTCAATATGTGTCGTCGAGACTCCACCAGCGCGAAGCTGTTCATGGGTAATTCGGGCCGCACAATGACCCCACGACTGAATTATGTATGGAATGAAGGGGTAAGTATCCGTAGAGAGTCTTCAAGATGACTATCCCAAGATTGCGTTTTTGGTCCCGGCCAATCTTGTTCTCCTCTTTCCCTCTTTCCATCTTTGTCGGCACGTTCTCCTGTGCGGTCTGCTACCTTGCAGTAAGTCATACACGACTCTCGCGACGTGACACATTTCACCGAATTCATGAAAAGCTGCACCTAGGAAGGTGCGGTGATATTGTGTCGTGATGCCTTCACGGCTGGCAGTTGTGGCATTGCTGCCTCTTACTCAGCTCGCGATATGCCAACCGACAGCTTCTTTCCCGTTCAACGCACAGCTGCCACTTGCGGCGAGAATAAACGAGTTCTTTTCCTATTCCTTTTCTCCTTACACCTTCCGATCCGACTCGAATATTACTTACTCTTTGGGGGACCATCCCGGCTGGTTGTCCATTGACAGCGGAGGAAGGCGTTTGTACGGAACGCCGAAAGAGGGAGATGTTTCGCCTGGCCAAGTTGTTGGCCAGATAGCTGAAATCATCGCCACTGACAGAACTGGAGCTACGTCTATGAATGCGACCCTTGTCGTCTCCCGGCAGCCTGCCCCTCAAGTTGTAATTCCCATTGAGAAGCAAATGGCCCACTTTGGAAACTTCTCTGCTCCATCCTCCATCTTATCATATCCTTCCGCCGACTTCAAATACTCGTTTGACCCAAAAACCTTTGGAGAAACATCTCTCAACTATTACGCAGTCTCGGGAAACGGCAGTCCCTTGCCAGCATGGGCCAAGTTCGACCCAGCGTCGCTGACATTGAGTGGGCGGACACCACCTGTCGAATCGCTTATACAACCTCCGCAGACATTCGACTTCAGTCTTGTTGCTTCCGACATTGTCGGCTTCTCCGCTTGCTCATTGATGTTCTCAATAGTGGTTGGTAGCCATAAGCTCACTACTTTCCAACCTATTCTGATGGTAAATGCCTCTCGCGGCTCGGAGGTCAACTATGACGGTCTGCAGAATGCAATCAAGCTTGACGGCAAGCCAGTATCGGCAGGGGACTTGACCGTGGTCGTCAAGGACATGCCGACTTGGCTGTCATTCGACGACAAGACCTGGAAGCTCCGAGGAACCCCCAATAACAGCAGCCATGCAAATAACTTTACCATTACTTTCAAGGATAGCTTCTCAGATAACCTCGACGTCTTGGTCCTTGTTAGTGTGGCTACTAATATATTTGGTACGACTTTGGGAGACTTGGTCATACGACCGGGAAGTGAGTTCGACCTCGATCTTAGCCAGTACTTGAAGGATCCCAGCGACGTGACCGTTAAAGTGTCAACCAATCCAAGTGAGGATTGGCTTAAAGTTGACGGTCTGAAACTGTCCGGTCCTATTCCCAAAACTTCAAGGGGAGGGTTCCAGCTGTCCATTGATGCTTCTTCCAGGAGCTTCAATCTTGAAGAAAAAGAAGTGGTCAATGTCACCTTTCTGGCGCCGGATGGAGCCACAAGCACCTTCACTCAGAGTTCTTCATCATCGACTTCTACATCCACTGCTACCAGAACAGATGGTCCAGCCCCAGATAATGCACGAAATCAGTCAAGCCGCCTGAGTACGGGCAAGATTCTAGCCGCCACAATCATTCCAACAATCTTCGTGGCCATTCTGCTTGCGATACTGATTCGCTATTGTCGTCGGCGACGAGCGAGAAACACCTACCTCGGCAGCAAGTTTCGTTCCAAGATTTCAAGCCCGATACCCGTTATTCCCCCAGCCAACGGTCCCGATCAACCAGTGCCAGAGGGGGCCCGCATCCATGATGGCGCGGTTGTACATACAGAGATGATATTGACCAAACCTGCTAAATCCGCGTTGGCGGACGGCCATTCTCCCATGTCGTCACGAAGGCCAAGTTCGGAAACTTTTGGTCATTTCTCTTCTTCCGAGATAGCGCAAAGCGTTATGGTCGACGCGACAAGAACAACCACAAGCCATAACACAAGCGGCGTTTCCAGCGAGGACGGAAGGCAGTCGTGGATAACGATTGAAGGACATGACAGTACGGAAAGGAGTGACAGCAACCATTCCGATTTTACTCGCTCCAAGTCGACACGCCAGGTCTTTCCCGGTGCGGACCTGGCAACTCACAGAGGGGAGCCGGCATTAGACATGCTACTGCCGACTCTGAATGAGTTCCCCTTTGTACAGCCGACACCGCCCCTTTTTCACTCCAAATCACATCAATCCCCTCCCTCATGTAATAGCGCGGGTGACTGCTCGACAGCGACATCCAGCTCGATGGTATTACCTCACTTGGCGGATGCCGATCACGCAAACACGCCAGCACTTAGCAAATGGACGACTGGTTCCACTGCCAGGGGCGACGCGTCGTCGGAATCAAACTGGATTACACTCAACGAAAATGAATCAGGAGAGAATTTACCTGAATTGCAAAGGCCTAGTCCCTTGGTCCTGTCGAACTCACGGCCCGTTGGCTCTTCAGGTGGAAAGAGTGCCGTGACGGATGTGTCCTTTACATCCTCGGAAAATTGGAGAATCATCGGCAGACTCAGTCCTACCAAGGCTGAACGCTCGCACAAGGATGTCGAAGACGAGTCGCTGTTGCATGCGTTGCGACGAGGTACAGCTCGCGATGGCGCCAAGCCTGGCGAGCGCGAAGACACCAGGTTGGAGCTGAATATGCCTGACCAACTGGGTAATGAGACGCACTCTTCAGCTACATCAGGGCTGCTAGACCCGTCTGTCACAACCGCCTCCAAACTGAGCGGTATGAGCGACCTCGACTCTCACATGTCTGGTAGAAGGGGAGATGAGGCAGGTGGGGATTGGCTACGAGAGCACTCGGCCAAGATGTCTGAAGGAAGCTTCAAGGTGTTTCTGTAACGACGGGGTTTTTTTTTTCTTTTATATTTTCTTTCTGTTTCTTTACTTTTCAAGATGAAAGAGAGAAGAAAAAGAAAAGATAAGGAAATAGAGGGGAAGAAGGCGGCATTTATCTGTGTATTTCTGCATTTTTATCGGCGCACTTGGCCAGGTATGAGCGAGCGGCCCAGGTATTCCTTTTTCCACTCGAGGCGATGTCCACAAAGATAACAGGGCAACTTGTCATATAATTTGTAGACGCAATGCTATATCTAATCTAATGAGCTGCCTGGTTGCACAAATGGAGATGCTGGTGAGTGATGCTGTTTGCCAAAACTTTTTCCGAGGCAGGGAACATGACTTTATTATTATTAGGGCTCAATTTCAGTCCCGGCTTGGCTTGTACCTATCCGGCGCATGTAGACAGACCTTGCAAATAGATGGCTGCACCGGAACAGACAAGTCAACGACAGGAAATCTGGACGAGGCCGGCGATGGACTGGATAGATGGGAGTCGGCAGCTTATATATAGATACATAGTATGACTTGATCCGGAAAACCCCGCCAGTGCGTGGCCAGCGTGGGCTGCTTTAGCACATGTCACTTCTCACAAGGTCTCGTGAGCTTGCTTGGCGCGTCGAACTGCCGCTTGTAGGCGGCTAGACTTGTAGACTTGTTGATCACCATCAGCCAGTGGGCCATGTAGCACCAGATTGAGTGAGCCTTACCTGGATCGGGGTCCGCCACATCCAAAAGGCCATATCGTGCGCGTGACGCACTGACAAAAAGTATAAACCTAGGGTTTATTCCCCGTTTTATTTGCTTGCATGCGCAGGGAGGTACACACCCGACGGGGCATCCGTCCCACGCATGAATCTCCAGATGTTGACAGACAGACTGCTTGAACGAGAGTTGCGTCGATTCCCCCGGGCGGGCAGAGATTGCCGATGCCGCGGTAAGCGCACCATGTTCATGCTTTCGAGGACGTGGCGGCGTCAGAAACACACACGGCGACTAAAGATGCACAGTGCGCAGCGCAGTACGCAGGCATTACCGCCGTAGGAACACGTAGCACAAGGTAGGAGGTACCTTATGTACATAAGCAACGGACAAAAAGTAGCGGGCTGCCCCAGGGCCAAGGAAAAAAAAAAATTGGGAAAAAGGAAATCCACAGCCACAGCTGGAAAATTTTTTTCCCTGCAGGCAGCACACCATCAACAAGAACTCTTTTTTGGAATACCCGGGCTGTGAGCTGTGCCCCAGATTTCCGGAACGGGAAGGGGCGGCAGCAAAGCCGGCAAGGGGTTGCAAGATTTTTCTGAAGCACAGAACAGGACAGGCATCGCTTCAGCCTTGCGAGCTGTGCATGTCGGGACGTGTGCTCGGTACGGTGACACGGAGTCGAGGCACGAGGTCGTTCACTTGACCTTCTTTGCCTGACCTTTTGCGCGACAGGACGAGGGGATGACGAGACTCTGGCGCCGCTCTGCTCTTGCCGTGGGGGATCGGCGGTGAATAGCGGGCGACGAGTTTGGTTTGCTGGCGAGGTAAGGTGGTGGGTGATGTTGGTGATGCTGTTGAGTTTGACCGAGGGCTGACGAGGGCTGCTGACGCATGCGGGTGCGGTAATGGGGTGGCCCAACTAGCACTGCAACTGCGGCGACCCCCCCCCGTCTTCCCGCGCCCCTTTCCTATTGTTTCCCCTGGCCCGGAATCTGAATATTTGCGAATGACGGGCTGGAAGCCTGGAGCACGCTGCGCGGAGGGAGGTTGGGTCTGCGTGTACAATGGAAGTGGAACTCTGTAAAGTCCGAAGGCAGAGTCAAATCCCAACGGCCCAGCCGGTCAGTGGAGGGAGGGCATTCGGGAGTTGAACTCGGGGGACCCTGGCCCCTGGGTGGTGGCGCTGAGGGGGGCATCGTCACCACTTGCCCATGCCCAGCGCGCCTTCTGCCAGCGAGGGCACTTCAACAAATGCCAGCGGGCAGAGCCCCCGCAAAGGGGCCAATGAGCCAAGCCGCGCGCGCTGCCCTGTCCCGCGATCTGCCCGTGCGGAAAAAAAAAATAATAAAAAAGGTGCAAGTAAGTGCAGGCAGCTCACTCGATACGTCGTCAACGGACGGCAACAGACCAAACTCAACAGACCAAGCCAGACTGCAGACGGCAGACGGCAGACGGCAGGCAGCGCGTAATGTGCCAGACACAAGGTCAATGCAATGGTACATGTAGTTTGTTGGTTGGTGGTTGTTGGTGGTTACTAATTGCAGAGTAGCGGCAAGCGACACCAAAGCGCCCGTACCGTACCCCGCCGCTTCCAGGTTCTTGCCCAGTTGTCCACTTGCCCTGCCTTGCCTTTGCCTTGCCTTGCCTTGCCTTGCCTTTGCCTGGCCTTGCCTGGCCTGGCCTAGCCTGTCTCGCCTGCCCTCTCTGATGTCAACAACTCACGACTTGGGATTTTGGATTTTTCGAATGCTGCTCAGTGGCAACCAGCAACCCGCAGCCCGCAACCCACCAAACCGCACCGCGCCTCGCCTCGCCTCGCCTCACCACGTCCCAGCCCCCAGCTTGCTTGCTTGCTTCCAAGGGCGGGCCATTGACCGCACCCAGCGACCGGCACATGCACTAACAAGAATCCTGAGCAGAACTCTGTCCCCTCTGTCCCCCGCGCCCCATATTCCCCAAGTCCAACCAGACGTGCTCTGCGGTTCCGCGCGCCGCGCATCCCCCCCCCCCTCTCATCTCCCCCAAAGTTCTAACCACACAACCTCCAAATAGTTCTGCCCCTCAGCGTCTGGTGCCTTTTTATCTTTGTCGCCAGAGAGGAGCCCATACTCGTATTGCCCTTTGCTGCTTCCCGCAGACACCCAGTCATATCTTCCCCCACCCCCCATATATATACACTATATATATACACGCTTTTTTTTGGGGTCTTTCCATCTCCCTTCCTCCCACTTCCGGGTATTTTGTACGCAGTAGCTCTGCTACTGCCCACGTCTCGCTGCCATGGGCCAAACGCTCTCGGAGCCCGTTGTCGAAAAGGTTCGTCGTCCCCTCCGTCCGTATCTTGCCTCTCTTGCGCCGCGAAAACCTCTGCTTCCCCTCCCTCGGACGCGGTCCTCGCTGCTGAATATTCCTGCAATGCTTCAAAACCATGTCTCGTGGTGCGTCGTGTTTCAGCTTCCCCTCCACCCTCCCTCCTGCTCCCCCCCCCCCCCCCCCCCCCGCCAAAGCCCGTGACCCTCCTCCATTCGATTCGATTATCCCGAGTCTATGGAGTGGCGTCGCGTGATGGCCAGCCAGCAGATCCGACCAAGAGCCGTCTCCCCCACGATTTCCTCCTCTCCCTCCCGCCTCATACAATCCCGGCGAGACATCGCGACAGGAACAAGCTTGCTGACCCTGAAATTCTGGAATTCCTTTAGACTTCAGACAAGGGTCAGGATGATAGACTCGTCTTTGGTGTATCCGCCATGCAGGGCTGGCGCATCAGCATGGAGGACGCGCATACTACCGTGCTCGACCTCGCCAGCCAGGGTATCAGCCTTGATGCCAAGATTCATCCCTCCAGACTCTCCTTCTTCGGCGTATTCGACGGTCACGGCGGTGACAAAGTAGCGTTATTTACAGGCGAAAACATGCATAAAATCATCCTGAAGCAAGATACTTTCAGATCTGGCGATTATGCGCAGGGACTGAAGGATGGTTTCCTTGCCACTGACCGAGCCATTCTCAATGGTATGACGTTTGATGACTACCTTTTTTTTTGGTTTTTTCCTGCACCTCTTTTTTTTTTTGGATGGATGCTCCGGCAGTCGGTATCTGAACCTCGGTTGATGAATCCGTCTCTCTACACTCAAAAACTAATCTTTGCCTGTCTCGGTTATAGACCCCAAGTACGAGGAAGAGGTTTCGGGTTGCACTGCTTGTGTCAGCTTGATCGCTGGAAACAAGGTCTATGTCGTATGTTCAAAAGCTCCCTTATTCGGACCGTCCTACAATCCATCCAGCAACGGCGCACTTATGGTCTAAATCACAGGTCTCGTCACTGACAAACCTCATCCTTTAGGCCAACGCGGGTGACTCTCGAGCAGTGTTGGGCATCAAGGGCCGCGCAAAACCAATGTCTCAGGACCATAAGCCACAACTTGAAAGTTTGTTGCATCACCAAGCGGTTTAGCCCTTCCTTTGGGTCTCTTTTGCCCCTATGAACTGCTCACTAACAAGCCTCTTTTCCTTTTTACCAATTGTTCGCAGACGAAAAGAGCCGTATAACCGCCGCCGGCGGTTTCGTCGACTTTGGTCGCGTCAACGGAAACCTAGCCCTGTCTCGCGCCATTGGAGATTTTGAGTTCAAAAAAAGTGCCGAGTTGCCCCCCGAGCAGCAGATCGTCACGGCATTCCCGGATGTTGAGGAGCACGAGCTCACTGACGAGGATGAGTTCTTGATCTTGGCTTGCGACGGTGAGCCCTTTCCCCCAAAGAAGATATGTCAACCGTTTCATGGCGTAGGACCGCATCTTATTAGACGTTCATCTAGGCATTTGGGATTGTCAATCCTCGCAAGCTGTCGTCGAGTTTGTGAGAAGGGGCATTGCGGCACAGCAGGAGCTACACAAGATCTGTGAAAACATGATGGACAACTGCTTGGCCTCCAACTCGGAAACCGGAGGTGTCGGCTGCGACAACATGACGATGTGTATCGTTGGATTTCTCAACGGCAAGACCAAGGAGGAGTGGTACCATGAAATCGCCAGAAGAGTCGCCGAAGGGGATGGCCCTTGCGCCCCCCCGGAGTATGGTACGGCATAGCCCCAAGTTCGAGCAAGACCGGATCCTCGTGTGGTCTTGTGCGCCTCCTTTGGGCGAACGGCAAAAATCTTGAAGCTGACCCCCATCATTTCCTTTATCAGCGGAGTTCCGCGGTCCCGGAGTCCACCACAATTACGAGGATAGCGACAGCGGCTATGAGATGGATGCGGAGAAACAAGGCAAGAGCTTCGGCGTTGGTGGGTACCGAGGTCGAATCATCTTTCTCGGCGATGGCACAGAGGTTCTCACCGATTCAGATGATACCGAAATGTTCGATAACGCCGACGAGGACAAAGACCTCGAGAGTCAAGTGTCCAAGAACAAGCTGTCCTCGACCGACAACGGAGCCGTCGAATCGAAGCAAGACTCGGAGGCTCAGCCGGCGACTGGCAAAGGCAGCAAGGCAAACTCAGTGGCTGAAGCCGGG
Source organism: Ustilaginoidea virens (assembly GCF_000687475.1). Classification (NCBI taxonomy): domain Eukaryota; kingdom Fungi; phylum Ascomycota; class Sordariomycetes; order Hypocreales; family Clavicipitaceae; genus Ustilaginoidea; species Ustilaginoidea virens. The sequence goes on from NC_057321.1 coordinate 2,021,592, forward strand.
CAGCAGGACCAGAACCAGGGGACCAAGGCCGAACCGACCTCCGACGATGGTAAGAAGGAATAGGTGGTCCTTTAGCATTTCGAACCCGGGTTTTTGGCATGGAAGAAGTTGGGTGTGGAAGAAGCGACGGCGCGCATGTCGCCTCTACTTCTTTTTTTTTCTTGCTTTTCTTGCTTCTTTTTTTTTTATAACCTGGGTTGCGTTATCTCCTGTTTTTTTTTTTTTTTTTTTTTTTTTGCCCTCCTTAATTCTATTTCCCATGTCATTGTTCTTGGCTTGGCACCTTTTCCCCCTTTACCTCTTCTTCAACTACAGGTTTTTATATAACGCGCGGGCACGGGGGTGGGAGCACGAGGACGAGGACGCGGGGAGGATGGAAACAGACATGGTGGGTGTGTTTTGTATGCGAGCGAAACCGTGTGGTTGTATGGGTTGCATCTTTGAGAGGCTCAAAGGGTTAGGCTTGGGCGATTAGACAAATGCTGTTCCCCATTTCATGCTCGCTTGTCCTCTTGGCAATTTGTGTCTTGTGTCGCCTGGGCGTGTTGTCAATTGAAAGCAAGGCCAAAGAACCCAAGTTTTTTTCTTCTTTTTTTGGGGGGGGGCAGGGCAACAAACGAGTCAACGAGTTGGCGGACAGATGCCCTCTGCAGGCCGTGATCCGAATCCGCATCAAGGGGCATTGGGCACCGGGGGTTTCGTCGTACGATTTGACTCGAGGTTTCTTGGCCCGTGATTTGTTTGCTGCGGGGGGGGAGGGGGTTTATTCCTTGGGTGGTCGAGGCCGAGTCACCGCCGGGGGAGGGCAGGACGTGTGGCCACATTCACCGGGACGGGGTCACGACAATCAGGTGGTCGGTCATTCTTGGGGGGGGTTTATTGTACAGACGGGTTGTATTGGGTATCAAAGACTATTTGTACAGGTATGGGGGATGGGTGCGGACGGACGGACGGCTGTGTGGTGACGAGGAGGTGGCGGAAGGGGGGCTTGGTGGTGCCGAGGGCGAAGTGATGGAGCCGAGTAAGAGGATGAGTGTAGGCGGTGCTTGGTGGTGCCGAGAGCGAAGTGATGGAGCCGAGCAAAAGGATAGTTCAGGCAGTGCCTAGTATCTGCCGAGAGCGAAGTGATGGAGCCGAGCAAAAGGATAATTCAGGCAGTGCCTAGTATCTGCCGAGGGCGAAGTGATGGAGCCGAGCAAAAGGATAATTCAGGCAGTGCCTAGTATCTGCCGAGGGCGAAGTGGCTCCAAAGCCGAGTACAAGCACGAATTCAGGCAGTGGTGCTTGGTGTTGCCGAGGACAAAGCGGTGGCACCGAGTGCAAGGTAGATCTGAAGCCGAGTGAGAAAAAAAAAGAGACGGTCCAGGCACTTGCTTGTTGTCGCCCAACGTTCCAAGCCATCAAGTCTGGTCCGGGGCGCCGGTTGCCTGGGCGCCGCGCCCGTCCGGCTCACGCCCGTCCGGCTCCCGCCGCCGGATCATGTCGCCCGGCTCAAAGGCCGCGTCCAGGTGCACCAGCTTGCTGGGCAGACGGCCCTCGGCATGGCGCAGCTTGACGGCCAGCGCCGGCATGGCGAGGTGGGCGCCGTCGCGGCCGGCGAAGCGCCGCGCGTGCCACAGGCGCGGGCGGTCCATGGTGCGCCAGGTGGTCTCGAGGGCGGCGGCGAGCCCGCGGACGGGCACGTAGCCGTGGCAGGTGCGCAGGATGGCCCACTCGGCGCCGGCGACGGCGGCCGTCTCGTGGGCGACCTTGCTGGCGCGCAGCAGCCGCGCCATGTGGCTCGAGAAGATGTGCACGGGGGACCTGCCCATGAGCCGGGCGAGGAGCACGTCCCGCAGCGGCTTGCGGACCGGGCCGCGGAGGTGCCGGCCCAGGGCGCCGTAGAAGAAGAGGACGCCGAGGGACGAGGGGCACCCGGCGGCGATGGCCAGGCTCGTCAGCCGGCGGTACGTCTCGGCGTCGGGCTGGCACGGCGAGTGCTGGTGCATGTACGACAGCACCCAGACGGCGGTGGAAAAGTCCCGGTTCTCGAGGCACGCGTCCAGCACGGCGTGGACGACCCGCATGTCCTGCAGCTTGCCGTCGCCGTCGCCGCCGCCGCGCTGGCCGTCCAGGATGAGCTGCAGCGGGCCCAGCTGCGAGCCGGGCTCGTGGTTGAAGCGTAGAAGCTCCGTCATGACGCTGCTCGCCGTCGCCGCTTCGCCGGCGAGCCAGTCGGCGCCGTAGCGCAGGACCTGGTCGGCCATGAACCTCTCGGGGCTTTTGCCCGCCTTGAAGGCGGCGTACGCGTCGGAGCTCGCCATGACCCGCGCGATGGCCCGGCGCGTGGCCGCGGCTCCCAGCAGGCCGAGCTCGTACATGGCCGCGATGATCTGCCGCCGCTCGTCGTCGCGCTGGACCAGCCGCAGGAAGCGCAGCCAGGTGGCCGCGTCGGCGGCAAAGTAGCGGTGCTCCATCTTCTGCAGGGTCCGGTGGAAAAAGGCCGCGTCTCGCTTGGACACGTAGCCGTCGAGCACCATGTTGAACATCTCCGTGTCCATGGGCAGCCCCCACTCCTCCGCGCGCGTGAACAGGTACTCCCCGGCGGCTCGGTGGCCCCCCTTTTGCGCCAGGAAGGAGATGGCCCTCTTGAGGGCAGGGGGCGTGACGCACTCGCGGGCCGCAGGGTCGGCAAAGGCCCTCAGGATCAGTCGGATCCGAATCCCGTCCGTGTCGACGAGCTTGCCGTCTCGCCGCGGCTGCTTGTAGTGCTTCATGGCCAGGTGCGGCCGCAGCTGCCCGCAGGCGAGGGCGGTGACGTAGGCCTCAAACGAATCCCTCGACCACGTCTTTGGTCTCGGCGTCTGCTCGTACGGCCGGTCCACCCAGTAGTGGTTCGTCTCCTCGTGTATCCAGACGCGGCTGCTGCCGTCGTCATCGTCCACGCCGCCGCCGCCGCCGCTGCTGCCGTCCTCGCCCATGGCGGGCGGCCCTCCCGAGGGGCCACCCTCTTGGACCGACGGCCACAGGCGTTTCGTCTTGTAGTCGAGTGCGGCTACCTCGCCGAGCTCGAATATCTCCACCTCCGGGCCTAGCCTGGTCAGCTCGTCTGCAGCCTTGGCCAAGACCGCGCTGTCGCCTCGCACCACAAGCGCACACGGGCTGTGACGGTCCGCAGACACTCGCAGCTTGGCCGCCAGCCCCGTCGTCGCGTCCAAGAACTGGATCCGCTTGCTCCGCAGCGCAACGTCCCACGAAGGAGGCAGCACAACCCTCACGGCGGCCATCCTCGGCCTCTCGCTCCCCTTTGGCGTTATCCGCTTGAGCAGGTTGAACGTTTCTGTCCAGTCGGGAACCTGTTGCCGGTGCTTCTTCCAGACCATGTCGAGCCCGACCTGCACGCGGGCAATCTTGGCCGACCGGAGCCGGCTTGACTCGGTGGCTGCGGGAGACGGGTACGTCCGGATGCTGGGCACATACGGCGAGTTTTGCTTCTTGGCAACGGCTTGCGAGATGGCCCCCGAGTCGCGGCGGAACATGTCGCGCATCGACCTGTTTCTTGCGTTCTTGGCCTGTGCCGCCGAGGCCAGCGCTTGTGGGCGTGGCTCAGCATCTGCCGACGCATCGCGGGATGCGGTGACTGCAGCGGGCGGCGTCGAGTCGTGATTCTGCGTCCGTTGCTGCACAGTCTCGACGTGCTGGTGTCGTTGAAGGGGGTTTCGGAGCACGAGGGGACTTTGTTGCCGGGGGGGGGGATGGCAAGTCCCAGGCGGGAACGCTCTGAAGATGGTGCAGCGCGGGGACGCAGTCCACCATGTTGACTTGACCCCCAGGGACATTGGTCATCAGGCCTGTCTCATGGTGAGATGCATGTTTTGCCGAGCGAGAGGAAAGACGGGAAATTTCCCAAGTCTCGCCAGTTTCGCGGGGTTCCCACCCGTCACGTGCTCATCACCTACCAACGACTACTCATGCCTCGATAAACTGCTTTGATAAACTGCATTGACAAACTGCATTGATAAACTGCGTTGAGAAACTGCATTGATAAACTGCCATGGTAAACTGCCATGATAAATTGCATTGATAACCCTGTTTCGATCAATACTTCCCTCCTTCAACGTCACCGAAAGGTGCCATGTCAACAAATTCGCAGACATGTGACGCAAAAAAGGCACAAACAGCCCAATGGCATACGATAAAATCACAGCTGGTGGCTGAGAGGATGGCGCAAGTCTGAGTAGCACTGGTCAGTTATGGCTATTGCTCTTGGTCATTGCTTCGTTCATGCAGAGTCATTGGCATGCCCGCCCAAGTACATCTATTTATTGGCCGCTCGCAGTGTCGCCCGGACCCGTCATGTCTTCTCCCATGTCAAATTATTCGCCATGCGCTATGCTATGCTCGAGTTGAGGCCAAAGCAGAACCAAGGTTGCAAGTCATCTCCCATGTACGCCAAAACCAAACCCCAGATACGCAAAGGCAGCCAGAAAGCGGATGGGCAATTCTCCCGAGTCCCAGTTCAGTTAGCCATGTCACAAATAGGCATCGGCCAACGATGGCATGCTCACACCAACCAGCCGTCCAGAAACCAACAACCCAAAAAAAAAAAAGTAAGAACAAAAAGAGCCATCATTGAATACGACGCCACAGGGCAAGTCTCTGTTCTGATGGCGCAGGAAAATGAGTGTCACTAGGCCTCGAAGCCAGGCAGCTTGCCCTTCCTTGGCTCACTAGGTCCGCTGCGGTCTAGGCCAGGATGCTCATCATACCATCCAGGGTCTTTGTCCAGCGACAACCTAAGCTCGCCTCTCTCGGCCATCTTCTTGACGTCGCTCCAGTAGGCAAGCCTGCTGACTTCCTCGTCTGCGTGCTTCGTGGCGGCTTCGAGCGCCTCTTTTCGTTGCATAAGATGTTTGTCGTCTTGGTTGCCTTGTTGCTCCAATTTGCCCACAGTCTCGTCATACCTGCGCATCAAATGAGCGAGCAGCTGCTTTCGAGATGCCTGGAAAACAAAAATGGCCATGATTTCATGTATCGCGTCCTGGAGGGAGCTCAGGTCTACCGCATGATCGAGGTAGTTCTCAACAGCCTCCCTCTTCTCCCGGTCGATCCGGGTCGAGCTCAAAACGTGCAGTAAGGTGTCTATATCCTCAATCTCCAGAGGTTCCTCCTCCTCCTCCCCCACCCCCACTGCCTTGCTAGACTTTTGCCTCATGCTGGACCTACTGGGAACACGGCTGCTAGCCAGGCTTGCCTTGGACGGACAGGTACTGCGGTAGGACGCTGGTCGTATAGTAAAGTAGTCAGCGTTGGAAATGTCGCCAGGCGAGCAGGTAGGTGTGGTTTTCCTCTTGGCCCGCTTCCGAATCCAAGCACGTCTCCGCACAAACGAGTTCCACCACTTTGCCTCGTGCCAAGAGAATACTTTTGAAAAGGCGAATGAATACTCCCAGCCCCCCTCGTCGACACCTTCTTGGTAGTTGATGCGCCACTCGGGCCAAACCCATTCCCATGATGGATCTGGCACTGTTGCCGTGTGTCTGTTTGTGGGCGATGGCTTATGGTATGCATTAGCTGCAAAAGCGGTGGTTAACCATGTCCCCAACTCAAGCACAGGGGGCTCTCATCGTGGGTCGCGAGCACTCACTCCACGCCGGAGGGTCAAGGCCGCCGAGGGCTTTGGCTGAAAACAATGCGACGCCACACAGGAAGCCGCCTCGTTCGTTTTCGTAGAGAATGTCGATGGCAGTCTCGCGGATTTCGCGCGGGCGTTTGGGTACTATTCGGTGTACGGGATCGGCGAACACATCTGGGGTTGCAGCTGCATGGTTTGGGGTTCGGTTAGCCGTTCGCATTGTGTTTGAGTCATTGCGTGCAAAATGATCTGGGCACGCATGAGGATCAGTTCTACCTCGGATTTCGATGCAAGGTTGCGTCGACGGGTGATTGGGGGAGGCTCGCGGCTCTAGGCGGCCTCCATCCTGTTCCAGCACGTTTGGGGGCCGGTCGCCTTGGTGTTCGTGAGAAGCGTTGCCCGCGATGCCTTGGACAGAGTCGCGGCCAGGCGAGATTGCAGCGGGCTCGTTTTCGTCCGTCGGGGCCGCCAACGGCGCTGTACTGGAGCAGCTCCCAGAATTGGTAGCAGATGCCGTTATGCAGCCATTCTCGGCCTCGTCGTGATTGACCAGGTCGATCTCGTGGTCGTAATCGCCCGGTTTAAGGCCAGCGACCCGGCGAGAAGTCCGGACTTTCACCATTGCCAGGACGAATTCATGAGCATGATGGGCCCAGCATGGGTTTAGACGGAGACGATGGGAGTAATAAGATTCAAGGTGTCATGCATGTGTCACGCCAAGAGAGCCGAAGTGGCCAACCTCACCGAGAGGAGGGTCCTTGCGGCGCTGAGCACTGGGGTGAAGCAAGTGTAGTGCAGCCGAGGCGGTCGTCTCCCAACGGCGTCGGGATGATGCTGAGCAAATTAGTTGCGAAGCTGCAAGGGGGTTGCAGAGGAGTTTGACAAGAACAGAGAGAGAGGTTGAAACAGGGCTGGCGGCCGAGCGAAGAATACAACGAAACAGCCAGACACTCCGGAGCCGAAACAGGACGAGGATATAAAACAGGATGCACGCAGCAAGTCGCCAAATTCATGCAAACCACATATTGATGGACTCTGGAGGAGCTGGTTGCTAACATGGAGCACGGGCTGGCCAATCGTGTGCCGAGCCACAGTGCGGCAAGGTGACGACGGATGACATGGGATCCATCAAACAAGCAGGTCCACTCTGGCGGAAGCCAAGTGCTCGAGGCGAGGCAGGAGCAGTCCCCAACACCGACATGACTGACTTGACTTCTTACTTGCTCAGAGTTTACGCTTCCGACGAAGCTCACCCGTCAGCGCCCCAAAGCTGGATCCAAACCAGCCCAGGGCTCCTGCGCAAGACTGCCGGTCGTTGGCATGGTAGTATCCCGCAATTTAATTAATTTAGGCAGTTGCTGCAGTTGCTGCAGTTGCTGCAGTTGCTGCAGCGGCTGCAGCGGCTGAGCGAGCTTGTGCTGGCACGGCGAAGTTGGAATGTTGCTCTTGCCAGCAGCACGGCAAGTCGGCGCGGGCTCCCGACGACGGATAGTGCGCAGCACGTGATGGCATTGACCCCACCTCAGCCTCACCGTTGTTGTTGTTGTTGTTGTTGTTGATGATGGCACGTCGACAGCGCTCCCAGCCGCTAAATGTCCAGCGCCCCACCGTTCAATCTACGTCATGGAGCAACACTGTGCTCAACTGCTCGCTCCGCCAAGCTGCTGCACCACCCCGTCGGGCCTGGCCCCCCGCACCCAAACAGCTTACCTTAGGTAGCTGCAGTCAGGTAAAGGCTGGCACGCAACTTGCCGGAAACATGCCTGGACATGCCATTTCCCATCCATGACGCAACACGCTCTCCTCCACATCACCAAGGACCGGTATTGCCAAGTAGTTCCCAGGTTCCCAGCCAAGATGACCACTGATATGACCTTGGCTTGCACCCGGCCCCCCCCCCCCCCCCCCCTTCTCTCTTCCAATCCGCTGTCCTTCCAAGCCCGTTCTTCTCTCCTCCAACCACCTCGGGAAAACAAAACCCTTCTTCTCCCCCATCACGTTTCCATCGTGAAAAGCTTCAATTTCGCTTCCTCCCAGTGACCTCTTTGCGTCTGCCGCCCGCCTCCCCCCCACCGCCAAACCGCACATCATGTCCAAGTCGCGCATGCCTCTCATCCTCGGCCTCGGTGCCGCAGGCGGCGTCGGGTACTACCTGTACAGTGCTGGAGGCAGCCCCAAGGCCGCCGAAAACAAGTTCGAGAGTACGTGCTGTCGTCATCCCCCCCCCTGCCTTCCAGTTCGACGCGCAGCCCCAGCACCGGGCTTCTTCCCCAAGCGTAACTTTCGTGACTTTCGCAAAGAGGCAATGATCCTCTAACACCACCACCACAGGCGACGTTCACAAGGCCTCTGCCAAGGTCAAGGACGCCCTTCCTGGTAGCAGTTCGATATATGAGAAGGAGGGTAAGGCCTATGGCGCCGAGGCTGGTGCCAAGATTGACAAAGCGGTACGTTGGGCCTTTTTTTAATGCCTGCGTTCGTGTGTGTGTGTGTGTGTGTCATTGTTCACGGCTGCCCAAAGTAGACGTAGTCGCCCGTTGCAACATCATCAACCCCCTTCCCCCCAGCCTGCTAGGTCAGAGGCCCATCAGATGCTGCAAAGCTCCCCGGACATGGTTTCCGTGAGTCGTTGCAGAGCCTTGCCACAAGCTAACTCGGGTAAACTCGCAGTTGTCCGAGGCCGACAGAAAAGCGGAAAAAGTGAAAAGCCAGACGGAAGCATATGTCAAAGACGCCAAGGCGGAGGCCATCAAGGCCGTGGACAAGTTTGACAAGACGGTGGAGGACGGCGCTGCCAAGGCTAAGAGCGGCATCTCAGGATGGTTTGGAGGCGGTAGCAAGTAACGTGGCGTTGGAAGGGTCGGGATGCCTGCGTGTAGATTGGGAGAGACTGCTGCTGAAAGACGTCACGCCGCGTTTTTTTTTTTTTTTTTTTTGTTACTGACAACCGAGCTCGTTGCAGTGTTGCACCACGTGTTGTATACGACTCACAATGGAATGGCCCACGTTTTGGTCTTTAACAGCTGCTAGTATCTCAACCTCGCCAATATTGTCAAGATACGTCTCCCCTATATACAAACAAACACATTCGACGCATCCTGCATTCGAGCTGGACCCCTTTTTGAAAAATCGCTTTCACACATGAAACCGCCCCCCCCCCCCCCCCTTTCATGATTGCTCCAGTTCCCCCGCAACCAATTTTAAAATCTCCTCCACGCCCCTGCGCGCATTCGCAGGCTGCTTGGCCACCCTCTCCCAGACCTCGCCATGCCGCGGCTCGCTCAACACGCACTTGCTCACCACTTCTTCCCTCTTCTCCTCGGTACCATGCTGGACCAGGAAGCGGTAGTACCACGCCCAGCTATCCCCCTGGTCGCTGTCCAGGACGAGGGCCTTTTCGAACCAGTTCTGCGCCTTTTCCAGCTTTCTGTCGGCCCAGAAGATCCTGGCGACGCCCACGAAGAGCAGCGGGTCGTTGTCGACCTTCTTGATGGCTTCCAGGCTACGCGGCTTTCGCTGGGTCCGCGGCTCCAGGTGCCAGATTTGCTCGACCCAGAGAAGGCCGCTCTTTGGAATCTCCTGCTGCGCCTTGGCCATGATGGACTTGGCCTGCGCGAGGTTCCCTGCTCGGCGCTCGAAACGGACAGACTCGCACCACAGCCGCGCCGACTTGGGCACGGCCAGGCGCGCGCGGTCGAGCACCGAGCGCGCCTTGATGGTCATGCCGGACTTTTCCTCGAGGCCCGAGTACAGCAGCCAGAGGGGGACGGATCGCGGCACCGCCTTGACCCCCGCGGCGTATGCTTCCCTCGCCTGGCCGACCTTGCCCAGGTCCTCGTATATCTGGCCCTTGAGCATCCAGAGCTTGGGCGCGGCAGGGAAGAGCTGCAGGGCCTGCAGGACGAGGTCCAGGGCCGCTTCCACGTTGCCCTGGACGCGCTCGAACACGACGCTCTTCATCCAAACCCGGTCGGTCGGCGCTTGGTCTCGGGCGATTTCCAGCAGCTTCCGGGCCTGCTCGGCATTGTCGCTTTCCGACTCGAGCTTGACGGCCGCCAGCCAAATGTCCTCGTTCTTGGGGTTCTTGTTGAAGGCGCGCTTGAGGACCAGCCGGGCATTGTCCACCTCGCCGGCCTGCCACTTCTCCTTGGCCAGCATCATCCACAGGTCCTCGCTTGTCGGGCAAGCGTCCACGGCTTGCTCGAGAACCTGCCAGAGGGAATCCCTCGTGCCGTGGTTCCTCTCCAGGTCGGCGGCCGCCATTCGCAGCGTCCTGCTGTTGTAAAAGACGCGGATGGCGTAGGCGTAGATGGCTCTCGCGGTGCCGTACTTGCCTCTGTTGATGCTGGACTTTGCGTCCTCCATCCACGTGTCCTTTCGGTCATCATCCTCGTCGAGACCCCAGCCCAGCGTGGCGTGGATGATGTTCTGGCAGGTGAGGACCGCCCCTTCCTCCTCGCACTTTTCGGCCTCGGCGATCCACTCCTCCCTCTTGGGCATGGCGGATTCCTTTGCCAAGACCCGCACGGCGGTCGTCATGACGTTGCCCTTGCTTGCCTGGCCCAGCTGTTCCATGAGCCGGGCAGCGGCGATCCAGATCTCGTGCGAGGTGGGGACCGCCTTGCGGGCTCTGTTGAGCACCTTTTGCGCGTTCTCGGGCGTCTCGAGGCGGGCCAGCGCCAGCCACAAGTCCACGGACAGGGGGATCAGCTCGGTAGCCTTGGCCAGCATCAGCTTGGCGTCGTCCTGGTTCTCCTCCAGGTTGACGGCCTCCTTCCACAGCGCCTCCGACTCCGGGATGTGATCCAAGGCCTGCCGGATCACCCTCTTCTTGTTGCTGGGGATATTCTCCAGCCTCATGGCCTCCACCCACAGCCTGACCGACCGGTTGTTCGCCTCGATGGCTCTCCGGGCGATGATTTTGGCGTTTTGCGACTCGTGGTTGAGTCGAATGTTTTCCAGCCAGGCGTCTTCGCTCTTGGGACATCGGACGCAACCCTGGTCGATTGTCTTGCGCGCGGCCACGATTTTGCCAGCCAGCTCCTCGAGCCGTGCTGCCGCGATCCAGCCGAGGGCGTTGTTCGGGTTCGTCTTGACGACGGACTGCAGCAGCTCGCGCACGCGGTTGATGTCCCCCACCTGGGCCTGTGCCTCGTTCATTTGCATCTTGTTCAGGCTCGTAATGTATCCCTGCGGATCGATGCTCGTTGCACTACCATTGGTGGCGTCGCCGCTGGACCGAGACGCTTGCTCCAGTCGCGACTTGAGCACTCGGTCGCGCGCAGCCCCGATCTGCGCAAAGTTGGTCATGGTCCCGTCGGCCTTGTCTGCGGCGCTGGACGCGACTCCGTCATCCGTCACCGTTGTGCTCAGCTCCGTCGAATCTCGGGCGGCAGCCAGCACGCTATCCGGAACGGCGTAGAATCTTTGCCGCAACGCCTGCTTGCTGCGTCGGTTTTTGCCAGTCAAGTCGCCCACTTCTGGTAGGTTTGCCCACTCCTCGTCGGTAACCGTTTCCAGGGCGCGCTTCAAGTCCGAGAATTGCTGCTGGATTTTGGGGTTCTTGCGCTCGTACTCCTCCTGGTCGGCCTTTTCCCGGGCTTCTCGTTGCCTCTTCCTCCGGTCCATGCGCTCATCCACCCACTCCCATATCTTGTCGGCTTCCTCGTCATCTTTGTCGTAGATGCCTCCGGAGAACAGGCCGACCTCGTTGTCCGGGTCTTGAAACCGTTCGTCGTCGTCCCCGCCGTCGTCGTCGTCGCCCTTTTTCTTGCCGTCCGGGGCGAGGCCGAGCTGCGCAGCGCGTTTTGCGAGCGCCTCTTTGATTTGGTCTTCGCTTGGGCCGTCGCGCGCAGGACCAAGGTCAGATCTTGTTGTGAAACCCGTCGCGCCGCGACCGAGACCGGCGACGTAGTTTTCCGGCGCCTTTTGGGTGAGGAAATCGAGTTTGGACGCCATGATGTACGTATGTGGCCCCGAGCGCGCCGTGCGCGGATAAAGAAGAGGAAAGCCAAGCTCGGACGGGCTGATGGGTTTGCAATGTTGGATGATGTTTTTTTTTGAAGATGCGACCAGCAACTAACCCAACCAATGAAAAGGAGTGGCAAGTCACTTGCCAGTCTCGCACCTTTCCAGTACCCACCGCCAAGACTGTTTTTATCTCACCGTCTTATCGATAACAGGCCGACACTGGGCGCAAAAGAAGAAAAAAAAAAGGGAAAAAAAAAAGAAAGAGAAAAAGAAAAGCCGTTTGGATGCTTCCTTGCAACAAGCGGCATCACCATCAAAAGACCGCTCCGCCCCGGAGAGGGTGCCGCCCCCTCCCCGCGATAAATCGATAATCCCACCATCAGCCATCAGCAAAACGCAAACCACGCCAAACAAGGCTGCCATGGGTAAAGCCCAGCAATCCAAGCGCAGCGGCGCTTCGGATTCGCCGTACCAACGACCGAGCAATGGCTCCGGGAAAGCTGCTGCCACCTCGTCGAAAAACAACGTCTTCAAATTCAATACCAACTTTGGCCAACATATCCTCAAGAACCCCGGTGTCTCGGATGCCATTGTCGAAAAGGCCTACCTCAAGCCCACAGACACCGTTCTCGAAATCGGCCCGGGGACCGGTAATTTGACGGTTCGGATTCTAGAGCGAGCCAAGAAGTGTATTTGCGTCGAGCTGGATCCCCGCATGGCTGCCGAAGTGACCAAGCGTGTGCAGGGCACGCCCGAGCAGAGAAAGCTGGAGGTCATCTTGGGCGACGTGATAAAAACCGAGTTGCCGCCATTCGACGTCTGCATCTCAAATACACCATACCAGGTACGTTTGGCCAGGGGCCCCCATCTTCTGGGGAAAAAAAGAAGCAGGAAGAAGAGGACAAAGGGAAAGCTGGCAGAAAGGAAAAAAAAAAAAAAAAAAACGAAAAGGACGCCCAGTTGATGTCTCCCCGAGCCCACTGCACAGCTGATTCCCCGGTCCAGATCTCTAGCCCCCTCGTGTTCAAACTCCTGGCCATGCCCAACCCGCCACGAACATCCGTCCTCATGTTCCAACGCGAGTTCGCCCTCCGCCTGACAGCCCGCCCCGGCGACGCCCTCTACTCACGCATCTCCGTCAACGCCCAGTTCTGGGCCAAGATCACTCACATCATGAAGGTCGGCAAGAACAACTTCCGCCCACCGCCGCAAGTCGAATCCTCCGTCGTCCGCATCGAGCCCAAAGTAGGCAAGGACAGACCAAACGTCAGCTGGGACGAGTGGGACGGCCTGCTACGAGTCTGCTTCGTGAGGAAAAACAAGACCCTCCGAGCCAGCTGGCTGGGCACGAGGGAGGTCCTGACCATGGTGGAGAAGAACTACCGGACTTGGTGCGCGTTGAATGGCGTTGCGGTCGATGAGAGGGAGCTAGACGGTGACGATGCCGCCGATGAGCAGGTCGGCGAGGAAATGGACACGGGAGACCACGATGACGATGGCGGCGGCGGCGGCGGCGGCGCTGCGGACGGCATGGACATTGACGGCCAAGACGTGCCCGACTTTTTCAAGGAGATGAGCAGCTCGGCGGGCGCTGCCGTGTCCAAGACGAGGAGCAGGCGCAAGAAGACGGTGGTTGCGGAGCTTGTGCGCGAAAAGATACGCAAAGTCCTCGAGGACGTCACCGAGCTCGCCGACAAGCGCTCCGGCAAGTGTGACGAGAACGACTTTTTGCGTCTGCTGTTTGCCTTTAACGAGGAGGGCATCCACTTCTCATGAAGGGGGCCGCCGTGGCAAGGGCATGATGGGGGTAAAAATTGGCAAACTGGCAAATTGGCAAACTGGCAAATTGGCGTTACGGATTTGGTAGAGCATGAGCATGATGTCCCACGAACTTGACGCCGATCAACTGGTCTTATCACGCTGACGGAGCAGCTGGCAAGCACGACTAGAGTGGTGTTTTTTTTTTGTTCAACTTTTTCTTGCTGCATGCGAAGACTCTTGCACGCTTGATGCGGCAGGCAGCAAGTACTTCTATGGAGCTGACTTTTGCGTGACCATGTATTAGCGATTTCTCGTGGCGGATTCTCTCGTGGAGCAGGGCAGATGACACGACGACCAATGTACGGCTATAGTAGCTGGCATTTCTGCAACACCACGTCGCTTTCCACGGCAGATCCTCCTATAGAGCAGGCAGATGACAAAACTACGACTAGAGCCGACGTCGTTTCTACACGCATCCACGCTGCTTCCCACGGCAGATTCTTCTTGTGTGGAGCAGAATCACGACCAGCAGATGTCCATCCCCATGCCATATTTACCGTACATATGGAACATGCTTCCTGGAACATGCTTCCTGGAACATGCTTCCTGGAACATGCTTCCTGGAACATGCTTCCTGGAACAAGCTTCCTCGGAGCAGATGCCCATCCCATGCCCATGTTTACCGTATACATGGACACCGCTCCCACGGACCGAATCGCAAGCAGCAGCACGTCCATCCCACGACTCCAGTTACTCACACACATAACCCCCACAGCAGATCCAACCACCACGAACAGACCAGACCGTCTGGTCGGCCCCAGCATCCCCACGGACCACGGACCTCCTCCTTCCACAACCCCCGATGCAAGCAGTCGTTTCCCCACCGGCACATCCTCAGTCACAACCAGTAGTCATTTCTACCTAAATCACTGGAAAAGCTTCAAAAGTTCACGCAAACTCGTCCCGTCGCCGTCGCCGTCGCCGCCAAACGTGCTCCCGCGGCCCTTTCCCGCCGAGACTGGAGCCTTGTACTTTTCCCACCGTGTTCTTTTTTCCTGTTCTGTTCTGTTTTTTCTGGGTTCCCTTTTTTTTTTTCTTGTGGTTTGAATCCGCCTGTCTGGCATTGCCCACCCGGCGGTGGGTTTCTTTCTTCATTTCAATGTTATGTTTTTTTGGGTGGGAGGGGGGAGGGGGAGGGGGAGAAAAAGGTCCGGCGTTTCGTCGTCGACACAAACATGCCCGAGCAAACCCATCGTCAATCTATAGCCAAATCAGGTGCAAAAGCATGACAACCTCGAAAATAAAAAGAGCAGAGGAAAAAAAAACCCCCCCGGTCTCTCCCGAACGTAGTGCAGTCATAACCACGACGTGTGCAGCCGGGGCTTGTCGGGCCCAACGCCAGCGCTTTTACTTGTCACATACCATGCATGCAGATGCGCTTCAGAAAACAAAAGGAAAGGGGGAAAAAAAAAATACACCGTCGGAAAAAAGGACGAAACCCCGCATGACAAAGGAAATCTAGATAGAAAGGGAGGCTACGCAGAATCGCAAAGTCCCCGAGTCGGAAAAAACGGGCGGCCAACACACGCTCGTCCGGTCTCGTCCCTGTCTCCCTGTCCCTCTTTCTGAGCCCGGCAGGGGCTCACCGGCCCGTCACCGTGCCGTTGGGATTGTGGGATGGATTGTTGGCCGAGTTTGGCTTGACAGTCCTCCGACCAGACACCGTTGCACTGCGAATGTGAGCGCTTAGCGGTAAGCTGTACTTGACCACCCCCTTCACAATGAGGTCGAACTCGTTCTGGTAAATCTTCTCCCAGCGCGCAGCTCCACCTGCGGTACCGTTGCCGGGGTAGCGGAGCTGCATCTCTCCGGTGGAAGAAGAGCTGCCTTGGTGGAACAGAGAACCTTCAAACGTCAGGGGGCTGTCGAATTCCGTGATGCGTCCTAGGAGAATGTTGGGCCTCGAATCATCCTCGCCGTCGCCGGCTCCGGGTCCCGCTGGAGCGCCATCGGGAGCATCGCGAGCAGCGGCATCACCACTGGGTCCGTCGGGACGATCCCACCAGTCCGAGTCTGTGCCTGCGTATTCTGACTTGGCGAAAATCTCCAGGTTGGCATGGTCGATGGTGACCACGACAATGTTCGGATTGTGTGCCTTGACAGCCAAGTCGAACATCAGGACTTGCTCGCTGGTGACAACGTTGTTGATTGACACTATTTCGATGCCCGTCATTGGCTGAGACGTCGCAAACATGAGCCCGATGGCCCCCGTAATCACAAGCAGCAACATCATGGTGAGCACCAGGCACGCCGCGAAGCGGTTGAGATACGACGATCGCCTGGTGTACGTTTGGGATTCCGCCTGCCGGAGATTGTGCGGTCCGCGTCTGCTCCTGTTCCCTCGCGACGACCGTAGCGTGCTCATCAACGGAGTCCTCTCATCATCGGCCCCCGTTGTATCATCCAGGTCGTAACTTGACGATATCTGCATCGTGGATCGCTTGGTATTCAGGGGACCGCGAGTGGAGTGGAAATTGCGCGGGCTTGGGGGCCCCGAGGCGTTGCGGGAGTTGCTGCCGTGGTTGGAAGAAAACTTGGATTTGGCGGCACCGGGGAACGGAGATTCGTTATCGAAGAGGGAGGCGTGTCCGTTGCCGGGCTGTCGACCCCATCTGCCAATGTGATGATGGTGTCTCACGGTTCCTCTACCCGACCCGCCAGCACTCCGTCCGCTGCCCTTGCCGTCTTCGTCCCCGGGCGTGAGGCTGTCGCTGGCATTGCCGCTAAACGTGTTGACGAACTTCATGCTCTTTTTCGGAACGGGGCCGTGGCTGCTGGCCTCCATGACGCCGTAGATGGAGCGTAGGTTGGGCCGATCGGCCTGGCTGGCCATGGACGTTGCACTAGGTGTTCGCGAATGGAAGCGACGGTTTGAACGCTCAGAGTTGTCGGGGGGGTTGGAGTCGTATACGAACGTCTCCTCCGAATCGGATGTGTTGGCTTCGTCAACAGCACTGGCAATCTTGGCTTCGAAGTTGTCGGCTTTGGAAGATGCAGCCCCCGAGTTCACCGCCGGCTGCTTCCGGGTGGTTCTTTTCTTGTCCTTCTTGGGTTTTATCGTCTCGGTGCTTGGCTTGGCCCTCAAGGTGCCGCTGCCACCATCCTTGGCCCCGGTGGTGAGGGATACCTGCGGAATGCTGCAAACAGTTTCCGTCTCTACCGTCATGCTCTGAGTCGAGCCCGTCTCTGGCTTTGCCTTGCTTTGCTTCGCCGACATGGCGCTCGACTGCCTCGTGACCAGGGGGGGTGGAGGAACCGAGCTCGTTCGCCTCAGGTCGGCACGGCAGGTTCCGTTTTCGGCGCCGTGTTCTTGCAGAGTCTTGGTCTTGGACTTGAGAGTGCTACCACCGTCGCTGAGGGCGCCATCGGAGTGCGCTTCTGGGGCGGCAAGTTTTTCCTTGAGCTGCTCCATCAAGGTCGAGTCACCGGCACGCGCGGGGGAGTTGTTCTGGCTCACTTCCTGCACCGTCTCCAACAGGCCTCGAACCGGAGTCCGCATCCCAGACGGAGTGTGAGCTTCATCAAACTCGCTTTCCGAAGCGGACGCATTCGGGTGTGAAGCTTGCGGCGAGGGACTCGGCCGTTGAACGTTGATGACGGGGAAATCCACGTCATGGCATCTCGTCGGCGTTGCTGCCGCCATGGGCCGGGCTAGGTGTGGTGGAGGTGAGCGCAGGCGCGGTGACAATGACCAGCGGGGACTGTCCCTCAGATCGGGAATGGCCGTCGGCTTCTGCGGCGTCGGTGAATGCATCGATGGTTCTCGGGCTGCTGGTCGTAAATCCGGGGCATTCGTCGATGACAATGCACGTATCGGCGTCGTTTGATCTTGGCTTCCATTGCGGGCTTGCTGCCGTGTGGGACTCGGGTCCTGCTGGCTGTTCTTGCGTGACCTGGAATTCGAGAGTCGTGTTGATGATGTGGCCCTCCGGGGCTGACGAGACGGCGATCCGTCTCGAGACGCAGCTGGTGACTGCGCAACCGAGTTTGTCGACGATGACTGCCTTGACGTCTGGCTTCCAGTCGTTGCGCTGCTTGACTGCGGTATTGAAGGTCCTTTCGGGCCGTTTGATAAGCAGGACAAGTTGTTGCTGGGCTGGTCAACAACACCAGTGCTGCCCATGGCAGCAGACGACTTGTCCATCTCTGGTGAGCGAGGGACGGTGATGTTGGTGAGGCTTTGACGAGACTTCGAACCAGATGCTGGGGGTGCAGGTTGGAGGCAATGTCATGGTGCGTGGCTCGTCAGGGAACGTATGCCACGGTTGGCACCGAGGGCCACGGAACGCGAGGATCAGATGCCCTGGCCGATTGCCACGGGATGGCCGAACAGCGTTAATGCATGCAGATTTGTGGGTTTGGACAAGAAGCTTTTTTTTTTTTTTTCGGATGCGTGGTGTTGTCAAACTGGGCGCCAAGGGCGAAGTTATGGAGCTGGTGGTCTCGAGGAATTCGGCGACAGCCTGGGGAGCGGAAATGGACTGTGACGATGGAGGAAGACGGAGGCCAGGCACTTCTGAAGAGCTTCTGAGGCGTGTGGTGTGGTTCAACGAGGACGACGGAGTGCAGGCTGAGAGTGACGAATGACACAATGGACTTTTGGGCTCTGCGCTGTTGTGGCACTCACAATCCGGGCTTAGCGTGGATGGGGGTGCGTGGTAGGGCGACGGCCGAGGTACCTACCGCCTACCCGTCTGGTACGATTTGTTGCAGGAGCAGTGGCAAGCAGGGGTCAACTCTGACTAGACGCCTACTAGACGCCTTGGAGTTTGGCGTCTCCTCTGCTCCTTTGGCAGGCTGTGCAGCGTGCACCAGTCACCATCAATTGTTGGGAAATCAGGGAATCAGAAGGAAACAGTGCGGTGCGGTGCCTTGCTTGGTCCTAGCGCGACAGCGCGCCAGAGGTACATACATGTAGCCTATGGGGTACGGAGTACTGGGGGGCCCTTGGCCCTTGGGGTGTGGGTGTGGTGTCTGGCGAGTCTCGTCCTGTCTGGGGTGCGTGCTCGTGCTCAGGGACTGGGGACTAGGTACATGCAGGTACTGTCTGGTACTACTGGGGCGGTGGCCTCCGCTGCTGTGGGGAGCAGCCACGGCAAACGACGCAGGTTGCTCAGGGCAAGGTGCGTGGCACGGGTGATCCGGATCATGGCACCGAGTCTCCTGCCATGAAGTCTGTGAAAATCGGTTGGTGTGATACAAGGTATTGCAGCGAATCGGCCCCCACCAAGGCAGGCGAGCTGCTCTACGTGTTTCGAGAGTTTGAACTTTGAAGTATTGAGCAGAGACTAGCGACCTAGGCAGTACCTAGGTACCTACCTACCTTAGGTAGCCTAGGAGGTAGGTACTTTCGCACCTGGTTGCAGAAAGCAGTGGTTGCCAAGACAGTCTGGTACATGTAGCTACCTGGTAGAAGTTGACCTCTCGGGCAGCAAACTGATGGACGCCAGGGTGCCTTACCTACCAGGTACCGACAGATGGCCGTTCCAGAACAAGTGGGCGAGCAGGAGCTAAAACGAAGCCAAGAACCTCCCCGGTCCTGAGGATCGGGGTATTAGTCCAGGCTGAAAGGGGAGAGGCAGCAAAGCCCTAGCACCTGGCACCTAGCACCTAGCACCGCAGTACTGCTACTACATTGGGTACTCACAACTCGGCAATACGGCTGCGCGGCGTGCCCGAGGTACCTGATGGCCAAAGCACGGAACAAGACTGCTGTCTCTCCTTATTGGCCTTGGCCACCAAAATCTTGTTCGCGAAATGACCCAAGCTGTCGGGCCGCCTCGAGGCTGTGCAGCGTGCACAGGGGGTGCGACCAATCGGGACATTGTCGGATGGTCGCAGGGCTTGAACCCTGATGCGGTTCTGATTTGGAAGGGGCTGGGGGGGGGGGGGGGCGACGCCGTGGATGCTGGAACCTGCAAAGTACTCCGCATCGTGCAAGAGTTCGATTGAACGCTTCGCAGCTGCCAAAGCAGCGATGGAAGCAGAAGCGAGTCAACCATCTTCCTGTCTCAGCCCTCCTTGCCTAAAGCGGAAATGAAAAGCCAGGTCGGGGCCCCTTGGTTGGGGGGCGAGAGGGGGGGGGGAGCGGCTTGGGAGAAGGAAAGCTGTCTGTCCGTTTTGGTCCGGCGTTGCTGTTGTTGAGTGCCACAGGGCCACCGCTCGCGTTTTGCACCACTCCCCGTGCCAAGTCTGCACCTCGCACGGTACGGTACACCAGGCCTCACCACTTGCGGAGGGCCACATGACCAGTGGGCGGCAGCACCAAACGAGGACAATGACAATGGCTAAACTGATGGTTTCAGGCGCGGCCCTTGCCTTGCTGGGCCTTGGGGTGCAACCAGACAACACGGCGTAACTTGATGATGATGTCCACATCATCATCATTTGATGATGATGTCCACATCATCATCAATCGACTCACGGCAGTCGCAGTTGGTGCAGCAAAGCATCCATGATTCCAACACCATGCACCAATGCCATCCTCCTCACCCTCTCCTGTCTCGGTGCTCAACCCGCATGATGTGAAGCTCCAGCACCACGTCAACTCGACTCGCACGCCGAGGTGCTGACTGGACCAAGGACAGGCAGGCTTCTGCAAGCCTGCGCGTCTGCGCGTCTGGAGTGGTTCGTCTCCTTTTTTTTCTTCGGTTTTTTTTTTTTTTTTTTTTTTTTTTTTTTTTTTTTTTTTTTGGCGTTGTTTGCTGCGGATTGGTACATGTAATTTCTCCCCCATGGCCGGTGCTTAAAGCAGACGCGCAGGGGTGTCGAGAACCCCGTGCCAACTTGCAACTTGCCCACCAGGCCAAAGTCCACTGAGCCTGTCACGTTTGGCCACGATGGCAAGCCGGGGCGGGGGGACCCAGGGCGGTGCTAATAAGTTGCCCGTCGCTGGGTGTTGTTGTCTGGTTGTTGGCATGTTGGTGCACCGAGTACGGAGGCATCAATCTCACCGCCTCGCTGCGCCCAGGGTGAAGAGCATTGGTGCGCTCCATCTATCTGCTGCTGCTATTCAGCACGGAGTGCGGAGTGCGGAGTGCGGAGTACGGATGCGCCTGGCAGCAACGGCTTCAACGGCGCACCTACCTACCCGTCGAGGCTGGCGATGCAGCAACTCCGACAACTACCGCCGAGTCCGTATTCGTCCGAGTTATCGACCTCTTTTGTTCTTGGCCATCCTCGACCATGGCTGCCAGGCTTGAAAAAAAAGGTCGGCCCAAAGACTGCCATGCCATATCATCATATGCTGGCTCGCGCCGGCGTCGACATGTGTGGCACGCTGCTCCGACGGGTGCCTCAGAATATCCGTGCTCGAGCCTCGACGCATCGCATTGACAAGATGAAGCCATGTTGTCCCCGGGGGAAACGAACGGGCCAGGCGGGCGGCAGGTGTTGCCCTCCATTGTGCGCCGCGTCTGTAGACCTCGTTGAACCGGTGCGGGTGCGGACGTACATGGCTTCATCATGCCATGGTCTGCGTACGCCCACCTGTCCACCTAACCTGCCCACCCAACTAGGTAGGTAGGTAAGGTAGGTAGACTGAACAGCACAGTTCAGTTGAAACCCGACACGATGCTACGTCGGGCGACCGTCCACGTTGGTTACTTGCCCGTTCCGAGCCATCCCTTCCCCCCCCCCAGGCGCTCAACTCCCCCGCCATCCGATTCCGATTCACGCGCTCGCACGAGGCCCCATCGCTCGGGGACGCACCGTCTCCCCTGCGCAGAGCAACACAGCCGACGCCGAATCTCAAGGGCCCGCCGCCTCGCCTCGTGACCACTGGCACCATGCCACAACATACACACACATACACACACATACATACATGTGTACCTGCGAGTTGCAACCGTGGGATTTGGCCCCCTCGCCCCCCCTTTCCCCCTTCCTGGGGCCCCGTTCAGGCCGCAATGGCACCCGACTCATCACCGAGCACAAAGGCCCATCCATGTCTGGCTGCGAAAAGCGCCACATCAGAGGGACGGCCCGCTTGGCACCCCCATTGTCGGGGATGGAAAATCCAACCCTTTGAGGCGTGTTTTGCCGGAGCAGTACGGAGTCACTCCCCACGGAGCGCGATAGGACTTCGGTGCGGGATCGTCGCGTTGACAACGTTTGACGCTTTCGTCGTTGCATCCCGAACGGGGGGGAACGGGGGGGGGGGTTTGGTTTCGTACGGAGTTGGCTGCCGGACGGAAGCCGTGTTGTCGACTGGGCGGTATTTCGTGTCTTGCATGTTGCCCCCCCCCCCCTCGGTGTCGATGTCGACCGCCCGCATATTGTTGGTCCGTCGGCACATGCTGTCCCGGGTTCGGGCGAGCCTTGACTCTGGAAGCAGGGCGTCGTTGAAGGGGCTCGTGAGCTGTTGCTGACGTGTTTGGTCGCTTTGCTTGGCTGCGACACGTCTGGCCAGCCAGCCGTAGCTGCTGGCAAGAACTGATGTCCCTCTCGCACTGTGAAAACAAACTCGCCCAGGGGTTTGCTTCCAACGCTCTACATGCTGCCCTGCACTCTGCACCAGCAACCTTCATTCCCTCGCATCGGGAGACTCCGGGGGTTCTTCTTGAAGCGACAGCAGCGCGTCAAAGCAACGTGCCGTCGTCGCCAGCGTGCAAACCGCCAGCGTGCAAACCACGCAGCGGCGCATCACACGTGGCTTCACCCGCCTCATCCAGCCTCCCGGTAAAAAAAAAAAAAAAAAAAAAAAAAAAACCCCATCTCGCACGAACCGCCGTATTCAGCCCCAACGGATCCAAACCTCTCGTCGTCCCAGCACAAAACGCCCTGCCCGTAGCGCAAGTCTTACATAACGTCAGATTCGGGTCCAAATCCCACCGATCCTTCCGACACCCTCCTTGATCGCTGGATGCCAGGCCGTTGCGGTCGGTGGTGCCCCCGATGACCTGGAGCGGGGGGACGGACAGTCAGTCATGACGGAATCATGAGCCCATCCGGACCTCGTCGGCGGGGCTCGACGCCCTGCTCGCCATCGGGGGCGCGCAGCAAGGGCAGAAGAACCGCATGGCTTTTCTTCACACCCCGGAAGCCACCTACCGTCGCTGTTGCCGTCGCATCACGTTGGGCCGGCATTGGAAACAACACGGAGAAGAAAAAGAACCATCAAAATGCTGTTTCGTGACAATGCCTCTGCCAGCGTTAAAATTCGTACATTTCTAGCGCAACTGTAAACCTTGACCGCAACAACGCAACGTGCTCGATGTCTTTTCCGCTTCCGCTCCCCCCCCCCATGTCATGGTATGTACTGCTGGGTATGCTTATATTTGCCCAGTCTCTGCGCCACGAGCCCTCCCCCAAAAACGGTCCAGTGCCCAGTCACCTTGCATGACACCTTTCCTGTGTAAGAGTTTCCTGGAGAGAGGAGGAAGAACCAGAAAAGGGGTAAAACCCTAAAAAAGAAGATAGAAAATGGAAAGAAAGAAAAAAAAACACCTTTCCCGATGCCGTAGACGCCCATGAGCTGCTTTGCCATAACCGTCTACAGGTGTTGGTGGGACAAGGACATAAAATCAAACCATCAGGTGATCTAGACATCTAATTCCAACGTTCCAGCCTCCCTGCCTACTCCGGTATGGCGGCATTGGACGCACCGGACTGGGCCTCGTCCTTCTTAGCGTTCCAACTCCAGCCCGTGTACCAGCTCGCTCGTTTGTTGTTGTTGTTGTTGTTGTTGTTGTTATTGTTGCTGCTGTCCTTGACCGCGTCCTGGTTCTCCTGAACAAGCCTCAGTGGGCGAGGTTTCCCTCCCGCAAAGGTCGTTTGCTTGTCGCTGTGTGACCGTGGTGGCGACTGGGACGGCGGCGTCGACGAAGAAATATCCGCAGAGTCGCCGCTTAGGCTAGAGGTTTCGCTTCGCATGCCGGGAAAGTTGCCTGACGATGCCTGGCTTCCGCTGGGGTAGCGAGCCGCAACGTTGGCGCTGCCTGCCAGGCCGGGAGACGCGAAAAAGGACTGCGAGTGGCGCGGAGTGGCCAGGGGGGGCGAGACGGGCCCGTCGGGTCCCTTGTACATCTGGCTGACGAGGCTGGCGGCGCCAGTGAACTGATCACTCTGCGGCCGGACCCGCCTCGTGCTGGAAGACCGGCCGAGACTCCCAATAGGAATGCTGGGCGCGGTGCCCGGGTCGGTGTGGGCCGAGTGGGCAGCGGTTGACGGCATGAAGGACAGAGGCCGGGGCCTCGGCTTCCCGGCGCCGACTGCCATCGACTTGGCGCGTTGCAGCAGCGAAGAAGCGCCGCCGTTCGGCGTTGGCTCAGACCCTGGCGGCGCGGGGAGGTCCTTGTTGGTGTCCACGGGCCCGTTCTTGACCTCGCCGGATTGATCCAGGATCGACTCGAATTCCTGGTGCTGCAGCAGTCGCCCGATAATCTTGTTAATATACAACGTGAGCGCCTTGTTCTGCTCCTTCATGCTTTTGAGCTCGGTTTCGAGTCGGCGGTAGGCCTCGCTTTCCGCCTCGGTGGCATCCGACAGCTCGTCGGCCAGGCTGGAGCCCCCGGTGGTTTTGCCCTCGAGAGCGTTGAGCGCACTCTGGTTGGTGCCGGTGCTCATGTAGCTAAAGTCATTCTGGCCAAAGTCGCCCTTGAACGTCTTTTCCTGGAGAAGCAGTTGATAGCTCTCGTTGTCTTCCATGAGACGCGCATTGGCCATGCGAGCCTCCATCAGCAGGCGCTCGACTTCCTGCAGCCTACCGCCGCCTTGATTGTCCGACTCGACCAGCTTGATTTGAGCCTCTGCGAGCTCCAGCCGCAGAGACTCGATGAGCTTGTCTTTCTGAAGGATGAGCTTCGAGTTGTTCTGGGAGTCGCTTCGCTGCAACGACGAGGGCGGTGCAAAGCTGCCGCTGTCGAGAGACGGGGACGAGTTGCCTAGAGGAGAGACCCAAGAATTGCACGTTAGTCAACAAGGGCAGGCCGACTCGGTGGGTGTTTCCGCCTCTTACCTTGCCTTGACTGCCGGAAATCGTCGTCGGGGTTGTTTCTTTGAGCCAGACTGTCTTTCAGTCTCTGAATCACGGTCTGCATCTCTTCCTCTTTGTTGGCGAGCTCCTCCTTTTCTTTGAGGATGGCACTCCGCTCGGCCTCGTAGATGGTCTCCATCTCCCGGATCTGGCGTGTCGCCTCTCTCTTCTCGTTACGCAGAGTCTCGAGCTGCTCCTCGCTCTCGTGCAGCCTCTCCTCCCACTTTGCGGAATCCTTCAACGCCTCATCCAGCTTGGACTGCAGCACCTCAGCCTGGGTCTTGTGTTGCTGCGACACCTTCTCCTCCTTCTGCAGGCGCTGCTGCAGGTCTTCGAGAGCGGACGCGGCCTCGGCTCGCATGTCGGAAGAATCCCTACGAACGGCAGCAGCGCGGGCCGAGACCAGCGTGCTGCTGCGGGCCGACCTTGTGCGAGCAGGCCCGGTCGGCGACGGCGCGGACGGTTTCGAAGCAGGGCTGCGCGGCCGAGAGGCCGTGGGGGACGGAGCACTTGGTTCAACGGCAGACCCGCGGCCTACACCGCTGGAAGGAGGTTTCTTGGTTGCGGCCGACATGGTATCAAGGCGGCGATCCGGGCAAGGGCGTCAGAAGGGAAAAAAAAAAAAGTTGTGCGGTATAGATGCAGAAGGGAGGTGGGGGGGAGGGAGTGAAGGGAGTAAGAACGCCGGGGCGCAGCGCCGCAAAATGCCGTGTTTGTTGAAAGGGGTGACGATGTGAAGTTGGCTCTGGAGGCTGGCTTGAGGATTATCGTAACAGGGCAGGTCGGCGGGCTGCTGCTGCTAAAAGTGGGAGGGCCTGGACTTGGCAGAGATCAATCAATCCCAGGCCCCTTTCGGCCGTTTGCAAGCCCGGTGGTTCCCCGTTGTCCACAGGCATGCATCCACTTGGTACTCGAACCGCATGATTTCCATGTCGAGGTACCCCGGAGTCGGGACCTAGGCGCCTAGCAGGTACCTACCTCCTAGCACAGGCTACCTGTTGCTGCCACGTACTGCGTACTGCGCTTTAACTGCAACTTGGGCCATTACTTCGGCACATAGACGCTTGAGTACCTACCTACTGATGATGTTGGGGGTCATCAATGTGCTGCCATAGGTAGACGAAATGAATCAGAATCATCCGTGCATAACAGAGTGCAGACTGGAAAGCTAATAATAAGTCTTCTATTCGCGACCCTAGCTAACTCCTGACGCGGAAACAGACCAGACTTGAAAAGGAAACCAGACCGACACCCATGCGAGTAACTGGCACGAACAATAGAGACATGGAAAGCCACCGCACGCCATCGCACTATGCTACCAATGGCCACTAATCGACATGCCTCGTTGATCTGTGTGCTGCCCATAGGGCATCGCGCAGCATTGGTCCGTACGGGTCAATGAGTTGACATGACGCCGGTGTCTGTGTGTTTTGAACCTATACGCAATGTGACGGCAGACCTTGGAGAGAAAATTGACTGGTCCAGCCACGACAGAGCATCACACGTGAGATGAAGAAAGCGAAAGCATGGCGGGAGGAGAATGATGGTCAGTTTTATTGATGGATTGAGGTGGCGACAGTGTCCCAACCCTCGGATACTTCTTCCATTATGGAAGTGACTGGCTTTGAAGGAGTTAATCCCAGGCAGTCATATGCCGCGCGGGACCTTCTGCCCAAGGTTTTCCCCATGATGGCAAAGATACAGATTGGCATCGCCCACGAAATTTTTACGACTCATTTTGACCCCTGAACGCCGTTCAATCAGATCCCGTAGTTGATCAAGCCTGTTGGTCGCTGAGAATATCCGAGTCACCAGCGTCGAGGATGGCCAGGGTGGAGCAGCGGAAAAGCTTTCCGCAAGCAGTACCCAGCTCAATCTGCGAAAAGGAATGGTAAGCGAAAGTGAACCCTCCAAAGCCTAGAACAGGCTTTTTCTCTGGGCAATCCGCAAGAACTGGTATTGTTCTCGCTCGGCAGAGATGCTGCTCCTCAACGAGGGAGATGTTGCGACAGAATATCGCTCGGCTACTTCCAGGAGTCGAAGCGCCGTCATCCCTCGCGAGTATGCAAGCATGAGAAGTTGTCGCTACTTACGTTGTTGCCGGAGAAGTGGTGGATGGGAGCCTTGGACAGCATGCTGTAGTACTCGAGCTCGCTCTTGCGAAGAGGGGGGGTGTTGCCAGCAATGATAATGAGCTTGGCTTTGCCGGATCGCAGAGACTTCAAGCTGGATTTGTAGCCCAGAGTGACTATTCGAAGAGTTAGCTCCAGGTCATCCTTCTCGGCGCGCAGGAGGCTCGAGTAAAAAGTTGGATCAATCTGCATAAAGACGCAACAGATGATGGAAGAGAGACCACTGCAGACGTGGTTTCGGGGTGGCTCGTACCCTTTCCGGACTTCATGACAAGCGCCAGCTTGGAGTTGATGCTGTTGGCATCCTTCTTGCTCTTCTTTTGGGGGGCCATTTTGACTTGTTTTTTTGGCTCTGGGCGACTTGGCAACGCTTGACTTGACGCGGACGAAAGATCAAGATGCGAGCACCATAAAAAAAAAGTTGGTGGTTTCCCACATTCAACTTGCCCAGCGGTAGTGGGGCAGGGCTTCACCCGATCAGCCAATTGCAGCTGATGCTTCCCTCACCCCAGCCCTAAAGCACCGAAGCTTAAGCGAATTGCACCACTTGCGGGCTTGTAAGCAGCGGCTTTGAAATCAAAGTGGTGCGTCTACTGAGAGGGTAGTCTGCTTCTCCCCCGTCAGATTCATCCCGACCAAGACACATCACCAACCCCAGGACACGCAACTAGCGAAAACCGACAAGATGGCTCGTCGTCCCGCCCGTTGCTACCGCTACTGCAAGAACAAGGTGCGTCTCTGAATTCTGCTAAACGATCAGTTCTCTCCCTACTGGATCGAAGTTTTGCGATAAAGGCCCCGCCAGCCGCCATTTCCGTATTTGGTCTCTGCGTTTTTTTTGCAGACGAACGACCAAACCAACTTGATGGGGGCTTCATCGCAGTGCTGCTTTATGTCGTGGTGAGGGAAATGCAGGTATACTTACCAGCGTCTTCTTCCCGTTTTAGCCGTTCCCCAAGTCGCGATTCAACCGCGGTGTACCCGACCCCAAGATCAGGATTTTCGATCTTGGCCGCAAGCGTGCGAATGTGGACGACTTCCCCCTTTGCATCCATCTGGTCTCTAACGAATATGAACAACTGAGTTCCGAGGCCCTTGAGGCCGCCCGTATCTGCGCCAACAAGTACCTGGTCAAGCACTCCGGAAAGGAAGGTTTCCACCTCCGTGTCCGCGCCCACCCGTTCCACGTCGTCCGAATCAACAAGATGTTGTCTTGCGCCGGTGCCGATAGACTTCAAACTGGTATGCGTGGTGCCTGGGGCAAGCCCAACGGCACGGTTGCCCGTGTCAACATTGGCCAGATCATCATGAGTGTCCGCACTCGTGACTCTAGTACGTGGAAAGATGCCAATCCGAGGAAGTCTTTGGTGTTTTAGCAGCAGTACTAACTCCTGGCCTACAGACCGTCATCTCGCCCTTGAGGCTCTCCGACGCTCCCAATACAAGTTCCCTGGACGCCAAAAGATTATCATCTCGAAGAACTGGGGTTTCACCCCTCTCCGCCGTGACGAGTACCTGGAGCGCAAGGCTGCTGGTCGCGTCAAGGTTGATGGTGCTTACGTCCAATTTCTCAGCAACCACGGCCGTCTGGAAGAGAACATGCGCCGCTTCCCTGATGCTTTCTCCACTTAAGGGTTTGTTGGTTCGGTTCTTCTGGGTTTAAGGATGGCGTCGAATTGGCATGTCTCATAGGGACCTCTGTGAGATGAAAAGACGGTCGCGTAAATGGCAAATCAAGTTATAGTGCATTCATGAGAGAGGTGGTTTCGTCTTGATGAACATTGACTTTCAGGAGGCTGCGTGACGGCTTCGCGTTCAATGCCCTGTTGGGGCGAAAGTACTCGGCTTACATGCGATTAGACCGCCGTGTTGTATGTGCGTACAATGAATGACTCCTCAGCCGTGCTTGGCAAATCCAGGGCAAGGGCAGCCTTGGTTTGGCCTCATGGTTCTGTGATTGCCCATCAGATCAGCCGGTCGAGGCAATATTCGACTGGCCAGTGCTGCTGCTGACTTGCTATGGCGCAACTTTTCACCAAAATGTGTCATCCGGACGCTGGGAGGCATGACCCCATGACCTGGCTGGTTAAGCCCTGCGAAACTCTGTGGCCAATCATCAATCCGCCACAAATGCCAGCGTCCGACCAGCCGACGACCAGCCGACCTGCAATAAGGAACCATAACCGGAGACGAAATGGCAAGCCGATGAATGGACCAAGCTCTGCTTAGGATTACCCGGAAAGTGGAGGATCGTCTCGATGAAACATGCCGCGACAAAATCGCAGCATTTCCCCCCCATTCATTAAGTTTGGTGCTACAGTATCAATGCGTCCGACGTACGGAGCGGAGCACTCGAGTCGTGAAACAGTGGAAACTCGGAAGCGTCATGAATGTGGACGGACAATCCAACAGCAGGAGCAGGGCCCGACCCGCCCTTTCCATCGAGACGTTAACCGGTGTGTTTGATACGGGTTACAGGACCATGACAGCGTCATCGCATCATCGCATCATCGTGTCATCGTGTCATCGTGTTACCGAGCACCACTAGGGGCTGGTGCAGCTCGTACACAGCTACTCCGTCGTGGCTTGTGTGTGAGCGCAGTCATCGATGCCCTCGACGACTAGCGACAGGATTGTCCCATCACGCAAGGACGCAAGGGCGGGGGACGACGGGAAACGCAGGGGGCCCGGTCATCATCTTCCAACACTCACTCGTCAACGACCAGCTACGTATCCATGCTCCGTTGGCACAAAAAGGCCTCGGGAAAGGCGGTACTTTTCATTCCCGAAACTCTCCGCATGTTTCGGGAAAAGCAGCCCTGCGATTGCAAGAGGGCCAGGGCACGGCGAGAAGCTAATGAGCCATCGACCAGGACGACGAGGTCGACACGCGGAAAGCTCGATAAACACCATTTTAGTTGTCCAAACTCCGTAGATAGAAGATTTACCGGCGGGTCAGGAATGGAAGAGTGACCAGGCAGACCCGCTCCTTATCTCTATTGACGTAGATTGTCTCCCAGGTCAGCGCTCCGAACTCCATAGTTACTCCGTACACTGCGGATGACATGCTCCGTAAGTCGGCGGCTGGCTGCCTGCTCGGTTGCCAGCCCCCCGCAGTGATTGCGGAAATCCTAGCAGGGTCCTTCCTGGTGGCAAGCAGCACTGAGGCATTTCCCCAACAAAAAACGAGCCAGGCGCCTCTAGTGGTTTGGATTAGCGCCTTAACCTTACTAATATTGAACAATGAAGTAACCAGGCCAGTTGACGTCTGGTGCTCAGGGCCCCTTGAGTACCGCCCCGCATCGCATCGTAAGACCAACTGCAGGTCTGCTTGTTGTCAGTGGTCACTGTTACACCGCCCCCATTGTTCGACCTCGCCGTTTCCTGCACCCCTTGGCTATCCTATCATCCTACACTCCTTCTATTTACCCCATACAGTGGACACTTTTTGACGTCCCTATCCTGCCTTCAGCACTTTTGTTGCCTCATTTTGCCATTCTGCGGAGTATCCTCTATTCGAGGAGGTGCTCGTTTTTTTTTTTTTTTTTTTTTTTTTTTTTTTTTTCCTTTTTTTTTCACCTGCGCTGTTCCTGGCGGCACCTGTACGAACCTCGTCATCCCAAACCACCGACGTGGTGGCGCTCACCAGATAAACCAACCCTCTTATCATACCATAGTCATTCACGCCCAGTCCCTCCCAACGCTCTC
This sequence comes from Ustilaginoidea virens, assembly GCF_000687475.1. NCBI lineage: Eukaryota > Fungi > Ascomycota > Sordariomycetes > Hypocreales > Clavicipitaceae > Ustilaginoidea > Ustilaginoidea virens. Next base: position 2,051,812 of record NC_057321.1, read on the forward strand.
CGCGCCTTGTCACAAGGGGTTTGCTTGCCTTGATTCTACGCATTTCGTCAAGGTGATGGCTTTTCAGCAACCAACCACTGCAACTCTGCAGCGAGTTGCTCGACCAACTGCCGCTGAGCATGACAATGTCGCAGTTCAAGCGAGACCGGCGTCTCCAGGTCGCGAAGCCGAGGAATCACAAACTTGGGTTCTCTTTTCGCCCCCCACCGAAGTCACAACCACCTCGTATCTCACCGGATCAGAACATTCGCTACAGACGCCAGGACGGTCACGGTTGAGTCATTTCGGCAGCCTCGGCACAATTGCAAGATCCGGAGAAGGATCCGAGGCCAGACAATCTTTATCCGTCCTTTCCGCTGTCGAGGATGAACCCAGTGATGAGGATGCGGAGTTGGACAGCCTGGACAGCCACCTCCCAGGCTTTCGTTCCAACAATTCGGGCCTGAAGCCCCCCCCACGGAGTAGCCCGCATGGTGTTCCGGTGTTTCCCGCACATGATGGTCTGGGCTCTTTCCGATTGGATCAACCCGTCCTTGACGCGGAGGCTCAGAACCAGATTTACCAGTTTGAACAATTCAATCCCCGCAAGGTCCGCCGGAGATTGGATAGCTTTGATCATACCCCGTCAAACTTGGAGGGGCTGTATGGTCAAGAGGAGGATAAACGGCAGCGCATCGAGGCATGGCGTCTGGAACATAGCCGAGTTCTGTTGGACGAAGTGCAGAGAGAGACGAGACGACGAAGGAAGTCATTGGCATCAATGCAGCGATCAAGGCGTCCCACCGAGGTTGAAAGCGATGATCTGACGTGGCACGATGAAGAGGCCCTGGAGCCCGAGGGTCTTCAAGAGGGCTTTTTGGCAGGGATTACGCGCAGAGTCGCCAAGGATCTTTTAGGCATTGACGATGCAATGCTGTCCATCCTTCTGGGCGAGGAGCTCCCGGGGGAAGACGAAGAAGCACTGTCTTCGACCCCGCGGGCTTCGCAGCTGGGCAACCAGCCAATATTGACAGCAGCCGACGAGCCGTCATGGCAAATCCGCATATTGGAACGACTGTCAAAAGAGCTCGGTATACTGGTCCACCAACTCTCGCCCCACCCTGGGGCTTTCGAGACATATTCCAAGATGCAGCACATGCCTGTTCCGTACGCGGGACTGCCGGCCATTCCCGAGTCGGCGGGCACTGCGACCCCGAGGAACGAACCGGGCACACAGAGTCAAGCTCGCGTACCCGAGTTCCAACCCACAATGCACAGCCATAGCCAGCCTGTGGGGATCCCTGACAAACAACAGACGCCACGCGATGGCTGTGGGGAAGAGAGGGGTGTGACGGACGGTGACTTCACCAAGGAAGAGTGGGAGAAGAGCCTGGACGTGAAGCTGGTTCTCCGATACCTGGTCACGCGCTTCACATCTCGCTCCAGCACCTCCTCGTCTTGCAGCACACCGCATCGTGAGCCGACCCCACAAGCTGACTCGGTCCAGGTTGCCCGCGTAAGGCAACATCATCCGCTCATAGCGCGAAACCACCCTCCTGTGGAGAGACGTCACTACAAGGCCGCGTTGTCAGGAAGCCCAGCGACGCTGCGGCATCACAGCAGCTGCGCCAGCCAGAGCACCAGACGCTCGACTCGAAGAAGCAGTTGCTCGTCCCGACACTACTGGGATATCGGCGGCTCTCTGGGGACGGGGTCAGTGATTGCGTCAAACGGACCGATGGGAAGCTGGGGCGAGGTGTAACTGCGTCGTGCCGCGGGGGAAAGCAAGGGACGCGCAGGCGGCACCACGGCGCGCGCGCTATTTGCAACGGGCACAACACGCGACGGCCTGTATTCTTTTGACGACGTCATGATCTGCCTTGTCGCTCTTTGTTTCTTTTGTTCTTGCGGAGGAGTCTGAAACTTGAAGTTTGCCGTGTACTGCGGCTGGGGTTTTACGGATTGCATTTTTAGAGGCATAGCATAAATGACTTAGTCCTGAGACGCACCCCTGAGACGCACCCCACGAGCGAGATGTTGCGTACCCACCTACCTACCTACCGAACCTAATTCATCAGGAGTACACGCCCAGTGTCATAACTGCTGCACGATGTAGTTTCATGCCCTCGTTTTCACCCCGTTGAGTCCGGACTCGGTGCGTGCAGCGCCATGTTTCAGCTGCTTCGGGATCAAAGGCTCACGACCACTACTTGCCGGCGCCGTTACGGGGGGGCTTGGCAACTGCCGAAGTCATTGCGAGTAAATGACGTTTTGACGTCTGGTCCGACTCCCGCGTCTGCAGGAGGACAGGTTGTGTTTGGAGGAATGGCGGCGGGTGGATGTCGAGGTGCCAGGCGCTTTTGCGTTTCTGCGGAGCGTGCTGGATTGGTGGGGCGGTGGGGGAGCGTCGCGCCGGCTGATCCGAAGATGCTGGTGATGCGTTTGCGGCCGGCACTGACTGCGCTATTGCTCATGAAGCCCCATAAAGCCGCACATTGAGGTGGCGTCATGTTTTGGCGCAAACGCACTGCGTACTTGCGCAAGTACTGTACTGCGGACAAAAGGGACACGCACCAACGAGGTAGGTACCTTAGGTAGGTACCTCCTAGGCCGGGGAACCTCGCCAACTTGCAACAAAGACGGACGCCGCCTACGAGGACGGGGGCCGCTGGGCGGCACTTTTCGGGTCCAAGGGCAGGCAGGCTGGCGGGAGCTCGGTAGTCGGTCGCTCCGTCTTGCGCGCAGGGTCTCGGGACCTAGGCACCAGCACGGTTGGATGGGACGCATGTCGCGATGCGGCCGAGGGATCGAGCTTTGGTGTTTTTCCCCCCAACGGGATTGGGGCGTGGTGGACCTGGTGACTGCGGTGGTTGGTCGGCAGCTGACTGGATTGATTTACCAGCAGCACACATATGCAGCATGCAGGGCCCAGAATGTCAGTCCGTCCAGTGGGCGAGCTGCGTCGAGCCATGCCTGGCCCTATCCGAGGCTGATTGCTTGACGGTTGACGGACGGCTGAGCGGTTCGCCGCCCTGGGCCATGTCTCTCCGGGGCGGCCTTTTTTTTTTTTTTTTTTTTTTTTTTTTTTTTTTTTTTCCTCTTTATATTCTGGCTTCCAGGCTCGGTTTGTCCCTCTAGCTGGCACCTGCTGGCGCTTTCTGGCGCTGGAAATACTCGTCTGGAAATCTGGTTGATTCTGAGGTCCACGGCGTTTCCAGGTGGGGAGTCGACAAGTGCATGTGGCTTGCTGTAGGGCCTGGCGCAGTCACTAAAGTTGCCCCGTGCCAGGCCAATACATGGCTGGGAGGGGGTCGACATGTACCAGACCAATGTACATACCTAGGTAGGTACCTAGCTACTGGCAAGTCCCGGCGAAGAGAAGGGGGGCCTGGCGTTTTTAGCATCTGTTTACCCGAAAGATGCCCCCGGAAAGGCGACAGGACATGTACCCAGGTACATGGGAGCACGACCACTTGCCCGCCACCACGACCCCACCTCGGTCCCAGGCAGCCAGCAGACAGCAACATGCAACATGCAACATGCCCGCCAGGCTTGCCCGTATCAACACGGGGTTACCCAGCACAACCAGCCAACCAGACAACTTGCAGGTTAGGGGACCTGCCCTGCCGCCACAGCGCTTCACAGCCCGACCGCCGGATACCGGATACCGGATACAGGATACAGTGGTGTACACGTCTCCTCCGACGACTGGGCCTGACTGGTCTTTTCCAGCACGTCGAATGCTGGTGGCACCTTCCTGGCCAGTCCTGCCTGCCTGGTCCTTCCTGTCCCGCCGCCGTCGGCTCTCCTCTCCAGTCTGATTCCGGCCTTTCTTAATCTTTCCCTTCCCTTTCGACCTGGATACCACTTCTTTTCATCCGGCAGCTTGCTGTGCTGAGATTGACACCCTCCTTTTTTTTTTTTTTTTTTTCGTCGTGATGCACTTATAGCTGGCCTATTTCACCTTTTCTTCCTCGACATTCCCCCCTATAGCGCCCTCCCTCCAACGATCGCTCCGGAATCGCCCAGTACATCTCTCCTGTACTTGCGGTCCTTTTTGCTTGTTTCGGCGGCGCGGCTCGCCACCACGGCTTGCAAGCTTGAGCTCGTCTTGTCTCGCGCATTGCTCGGTTTCTCCGCCATCTGTTTCAATCTCAGCTTCTGCGATTTTCGGTACGAGGTGACCCTGCCCGGCACGAGCCGGGATCGCCTATCCAACGACACCTCGAGACAATCCATCCCCAACCAACAAACGACAGATTGCTGGCGCTGCTCCCGCTCATTTAGCAAGCTACTACAGGGCGACAGCAAACTAGGCCACCCCCCCCCCCCCCCCCCCCCCCCCCGCCCACCAGACAACTCGTCTATGCGCTTGTTGGCCGTCGTGCACTCTCGGACGAACCGGGTCCGTCAGCCTCGCCGAGGGAAGGACGGCTACTGATTCCAGCCATGTACTGGCTCCGGCGCAGCCTCATCGTCTTGGCCTTGCTGTTGGTCGCCTCATTCATCGCCGTGTTCGTGCCACGCGTGCTTGACCCGACCAGCCATGGACCGGCCAGAAGAGCTCGGGATAGCCTCTGGGTGAGCAGCAGCCCATACTGGATCGATCGTCAGCTTTGCCGTTGGCTTAGCCTTTGTGGTTTGCATCATCTTCGCCGCGATCCTGCGGCTCTCCCAGGCCTGAACTTTTCCCTCGTGGACGACGAGGCCTGGGGCGAACTTCGCAAGAGGCTTGATGAGCATTTGTCCTGGGAAGACGCCGCATCCGCACGTTCCGGCTTGCCATCTAGCAGACGACAGCTCCAGAAGAGAAGTGTGTTTGAAAGGAGGAGAGTTCTGAAAGACATACCTGGCTATGTTTTCGACCACGCACCTCTGGTGCATCTCTATTCAGGCGAGCAGTTCTGGCCCTCGGACATCCGGGAGCACGTACAGCACATGGAGGTCGTCGTTGACGAGGAACCAGTAAACATTACTGACGAGAGGCTGACTCTGAATAATCTGCATCACCTGAACAAGTTTGACGGCATCGTGACCCTGCACAGCCTTGACGACGTGGAGAATCGACCAACCTGGCTTCACAGCCACGACAATGTCCCTCATCCCTTTGACGACGACGACGACGATGATGACGGCGGCGGAGGCGACGGCAACGGCAACGGCAACGGCAACGGCAACGGCAACGGCGATGACGGCGGCCAGCCAGGCCGGGGAGAACGGACAAGCTGGTTTGATGCGAACAAGGATCGACCCCTGCACCGAATCTCTCCCCCGCTGCCCCGCCACTCCCTACACCAGCAGCAGCGACCCATGACCCAAGGGCCCCCCCGCCTTCAACGCCGTGGCCATAAACCCGACTCGAGCGGTTACTCCCGCGCTCCTGCTGTGCTCATTCTCGTAGACAAGGGCTCCGGCATCTTGGATGCCTTTTGGTTCTTCTTCTACTCTTACAACCTGGGGCAGACGGTCCTTGGCATCCGCTTCGGCAACCACGTCGGCGACTGGGAGCACTGCATGGTCCGGTTCGAGCATGGCGTGCCTCGCGGCATCTTCTTCTCCGAGCACGAAGGTGGCCAGGCCTACGCGTGGGAAGCCGTCGAGAAACGCGGCCGTCGCCCAGTCATCTACTCCGCCGTGGGATCGCACGCCATGTACGCGACACCTGGCGAGCATCCTTACGTCTTGCCCTTCAAGCTGCTCAAGGACGTGAGCGACAAGGGTCCGCTCTGGGACCCGGCGTTGAACAACTACGCCTACCACTTCGACTACAAGCTGGAGAGACACGGCTGGATGGACGAGGAGTCTGCCGGTGCGGACAGCGACAAACGTCGGCCGAGCCTCGTTCCCGCCGCGAAGAACCCTCGCGCCCCGACCTCTTGGTTTCACTTTAACGGATACTGGGGAGACCGCCTGTACACGTTGGCGGACATCCGGCAGTGGCGGCTGTTTGGCCAGTACCACTACGTAACCGGGCCCAGCGGGCCCAAATTCAAGCAGCTTGGCCGATCCAAGATGTGCCAGCGCAGGAAGTGTCGGATCCTGTACAAGCTGGACCCCAAGGGAACGTGGTACTAAATGGAGCATACTAAATGGAGCAGTGATTTTTTTTTTCTTTTTACAAAAAAAAAGGAAAAAAAAAAGAGAAAATGGTAGAGCCAGCCCAACCTGGGTTTTATTTCCTTTACATAGAATTCGGAGCCTCGGACGTGGCTTTTGATGGATATCACCACATCACGCGTTTGGCAGGCCATGGTGACAAGGCCATGTGGCGAGGGAGTTGATTCCTCGCATTCACCCCCTTCGGCCGGCCCCGTCGAGGGCCTGCATTGCATGTACAAGATGGACATGTCAAGGGCGCTTTGGTCCTTGGCCCGCCCGAGGAGTAGTCGAGGGGACGGGGGGAGTGTTCCGAGACCTGTTGAGCTTGGACGCGGCACCATGCTCGGCTCGATACCCTTTTGATTTAGACGCGGTGGGCGCCGCACACCACTTGCTAGAGTAGGACGCTGAACAACTATTTCTTGTCTCGACGAGGACATTTGCAAAGCTTGGGTCGTTGAAATCTTGCCAGAGCAGGTAGGACAGTGTACGACTGTTCCTTGTCTGGACGGGGTTTTTTGCAAAGCTCGTTTTAAGAGTCATGACAATTGCTTCGGTTTCATTCACAAGCCACGCTTGTCCACGTTTCGAGGCCCGGCGTGCGGAATGCACCGGGACGGCATGCACAGCCGACCGACCGCCGACAATACAACCCCCGCAGCGAGGGGGAAATACGACATGATCGTGGAGTTGGGTCCCGGCTACCTAATATACATGCCATGTCACGCCATGCCACGCCACGCCACGCTGCATACATGCGTACATATCGTGTCCCGTAGCGCCTATCCCGGAACAGCTCGTTGCGGCCGCCGCCCGCGGCAAGCCCAGCCCAGCCCAGCCCAGCCCAACCTGGGGCGGGGGGCAACCGTAGGAGGGCGTATGCCCGCGCCAACGGGTAGCGCATAGCCAGATATTTACGGAGCAGGGAGGGGGGATGGCCTGCGGATGTTTTTGGGGAGAAACGATGCCCAAGTGGCCTCGGCGGGGGGTTGATAGACTTGACGACAGGGGAAAGACGACCAAGTCGTCGCCTCGCCGGGGATGATCGAGAAGAGAAAAGATGAGGCCTGGCCTGGCCTGGCCTGGCCTCGCGGAAGACTATCGGGAAGATGAAGAATGACGGACGCCTCGCCGTAGATTATCAGGGGATGCCCTCGCCATAGACACATCAAAAGCGGAAAGACGACAAACTGCCCCGCCGGGGAGGTATCCAAAATGGCGACGGGAATGGGCAGCCGGAAAGCTTGGAGCAGAAAAGATGACAGAGTGGCCTCGCCGTAGATTCATCACGGCATGTCCTCGTTACAGACTCGACAAAGGGCGGGGGGGAATGACAAAACTACCTCGCCGGGGATGTGTACCAAAAATTGACCAACGGGAACCGCCTCCCGCAGATCCACCAAAAGACAAGTGATGGGATTGACACGCTGCCCTCGCGTGGCTTCATCAAAGGACAAGCATGGCAAACGCCACGGGCCAAAGGCGACGCCAAGCCCATGCCACGGCGGCGCCCCCGTCACGCTTCGTCCTCGTGGATGTGGAAGCCGGCGCGGTGGTCGCCCGGCCAGGCTGTCTCGGTCGAGGGATACTCGGACGGCTGGCTGCTCGCGCTGCTGCGCTGGTCCGGCGCGACGTGGTCGTGGCGCGGATCGACGTTTTCCCCGTCGGAGGGCAGGTCTTGGTCCTCGATGCCTGGCCAGGGCTCGTCCTCGGGCAGCTGGCGGAGGGGGGACTCGCGATCCACGCTCGCGCCGGCGGGCGCGTGAGCCGCTGCCGCGTCGTCATTGTCGTCGTCGTCGTCGTCGTCGTCGTCGCCGTCGTCATTGTCCCCGTCGTCCCCGTCGTCGTCGGTGCGGTACGACGCGTCGGACCCGCTCTCGTAGATTTCAATGTCAAACAGCTCGTCGGTGGCATAGTCCACCGGCACGTGGCTCCTGGCAACGCTGCTGCCTCGCTGGTGGGCGGGCCGCAGCTCCTGCAGGGGCGCGTTGCTGTGAGGCGTGGCGTAGGCGAGCGGCGTGAGGCCCGGGGTGATTTGCCGCGCAAACGCGCCGTATGGCGGCGGGGGCGGGCTCGGCGAGGCGGTCCAGCGGGGGGTGTGGCGCAGGTAGCTGGGCGAGCGTACGCTGCGGCTTCTCTTGACGACGCCCGAATGCGGCGGCTGCGCGCGGGCAAGCGGCGACGACGGCCGGCTGCTGCTGCTCCGCCCGTGGTGGGATACGATTCGCCGGGCGGCGGCGGCGGCGGCGGGCACGGAAGCGGTGCGGATATGGGGCGGCTTCGGCGCTCGACGGCCTGCTGCCGGCCTGGGGGCGGGAGACTCGGCGTCGTGGTTCCTCGGCACCACAGAGCGTGCGAGGAGGAGCCGGGGGGAGGGCCTTGCGAGCGCCGTGTCGAGCTGCTCGTTCCACAGCCAGCAGTGCTCCGCGGCGTCGGGTTCCCCGACTTCCTGGGACTCGGTCGCGTCGAGGGGCACGCGGTCCATGTCGCGTACGCGCTGCCAGTCCCAGGCCGACTGGTACGCCGCGCGGCCTTGGACGTAGGCGTCGGGATGCGTGATGAACAGCCGAGGCTGCGCGGCCTTCATGGCTGCGGAATGCAGCAAGCCGACGTCCCACGCGGCAGGCGTCAGCATCTCTGCGGCGCTCAAGAACCGGAGCCTCGAGTCCTTGCGGATTTTCCGAAGTGGCACCCAGGCCTCTTGCAGGCCGAGGTACTGGATGAAGCCGTCGTCCGTGGCGTGGCTGCTGCGCCGCGTCGTCATGCCCATGGCTCGAAACACCGTGCCAAAGGCTTCGTGGATGGCGCTCTGCACGCTTCTCGCGTCGGGCCCGCGGAACGACACGGTCCGGACGAGCCCGCGGCTTCGGAGTCTCTTGTCTTGCGTGCTCTTGTCCCCGCAGGCACGGGGGTGCAGCCAGTCGTCTTGGTCCGCCGCTGCCCACTCGCCGCCTCCGCCGCCAAAGGGCGACTGCGATCGCCTGGTGGCGCTGCTCAGCGTCGCGGGAACCTGCGTCCAGTCGTCGTGGCTGACAGCCACGTCACCGTTACTAAACTGCGACAGGTCCTGCCAGAGCCTCCTGAGGGGAAACGGGAGGAACACAACTTCCACAACCCAGGCGTGGGCGGCCGAGGGAAGAAGGGATTCGAGATGAGTGAAGCGCGCATGCAAGGTGGTGATTTGAGACATGACTTCATCCGAGTTGAGGCGACTTGCAACGCTTGCTGCTGTCGACGCGACGCTTTTGACGCCGTCGTCCTCGCCGTCGGCTTGGTTGCTCGCGCAAGTGGCCATCTCGGCCACTTTCTCGACCCCCTCCATCCGCTGCTCTAGGTCTGTGACCCGCAGATCCATGTGGTCATGTTTCTCAAGGCATTCCTCGTGGCCGTCGGCGGAAAACGACAAGGTCTCCAAGCGATCTAGACGCTGTTCATGACCGCCGACGGTATCGGATAAATTCCTGATGGCCTCCCTGGATATTCCCTGCCGATAGCTTCGGACGGCTCGAGGCTCCGGTTGCGTTTCTGCGCCTTGTTCTCCGTGGCCTACAAAAACAAAGGACCCATCTGTCCGGACAAGCTCCTGTGACGGGCCGTTTGGCAAATCGGACTCCGCCGGGGGACACTGCTTGAGGGATGAAGGGGCCATGTGGCCTTTCGGTTTGGCACCACCAAGTGTATCCAGTCCTTTTCCCGCAAAGGGTCGCCTGTACTTTGCCTGAGCAGATGAGGTGAGGGACGTAGTCTGTGAGGGCATCAGCAGCTGGGAGGGAATCTGCGGCAACACGGCGGGCACCGCCTGTTGCGCGGACGATGGAGCATGCACAGAGGGTCTGGATGACTGTATGTATTCATCCCAAGCCAACGTATCGGGCATGGAGCCTGGAGGCTGCAGACTCGGTCCCGGCCCGCAAAGGTCCCCTTCGGTCATGGCTGGCAAGTCGTGAACAAAGGAGAGCGAGGGTCCCGGGCTGAAGGCTGCAAAGTCTATTTCCAGAGCCGAGGAGACATTCTGCACCGACACGTCGGCAACAGGTGTCAATGGTTCCCGCCCGGTACGAGGCCTTTGGTTCTCCTGTCCATGGGGATTGATGAAGGGTTGATACTGTAGCTGAAGTTGACCGTCTTGAAGGGGTCCTTGGTCATGATAGCATGCATGGTGGGCACACATGCACCAACCAACCTGTTCAGTGACTGGACCGTCTATACCCTGGCGAGGCCAGAAGCGGCGACAACCGCACTTGGCTCCGTTGGTCCCGGGGGTCAAGTCGACGAAATTGCAGGATCCATTAGGCAGCCTTGGGCTGGATTGCTGCAGTGAAGGACCAGCATCGGCGTAGATTTCGAAAGGACCTAGACCGACGACGTTCTGAGAGCGAGACGGCGTGCCCGCCATTTGTTCGGCGCGGGAAATTGGTGTTGATGGAAAAGCAACCTAGCTATATCGAGTAGTATGACGGAAAGATTCAGCATTTGAGAGATATTTGTCGTTTTTTCTTCTTTTTTTCCCCCTTTCCACCCCCCCCTTTTTTCTTTCCTTTATTTGAAAACGCAACCTCGAGGGCTGGTGAGTCAAGCAGCGCTGGCGTACGGCGCTGGCGTACAAAGTAGATGTCTGTTAATTCATTGCACCAGGGTTGCGAATGACTGACTGCGGAAAGAGGAAGCGAAACCAAGAATCCAAGCTGAAAATGGTGGTCGACACGGGCGAGAGACGAGAGTACAAGTTGGATTGCGAATCAGATTGCAAAGCCGAGTTGGAGCTCGGCATCAGGACAGTTCCAGGAAAGCAATTGGCGACTTGCAGCTCCCGAGCTGGTGGACGAGGCAGACGCGGTTGGCAACGGCAGAGGGGGAGGGGGCTGCGTGAGTGGGCGATGCAACAGCTGTGGTGACGCGCGCCGGGGACATCGGACCTTTAAGTATGGCGACGACCAGAGGACAAGTCGAGCTCGTATCGTCGAGCAAAGACAGCTCCCGAGGCCAAAGGCAAGGGGTGGGATGGAGCTGGCGAGGACGAGGCGAGGCTCGAGGGAGGGAGGGCATATCAAATACTCCGTGGTTTAGGCGGCGGTATGAGCTTGTGGCACGCGTCAATGACTGTGGGCACGCGTGGGCACGCATGGGCTGGGGCAACGCAAGGCGGTCGAGGGGCCGTTTGTGTGGCCGTTTGTGTGGACGCTGGCCGCCAACTGGGCGATCCAACGGAAGGGGTTCACGGAAGGAAGGAGGCATCGAGCTGCTGCCTGCCTGCCTGCCTGCCTGCCTGCCTGCCTGCCTGCCTGCCACCTGCCACCTACGGAGAGAGACACCTGGAGAGACGGAAACGTTGGACAGTCTACCGAGCACTCTTGCCACCAGACTTGTCCCCTCTTCAACAACGTCGACAAGCAGGCGACGATCAGGTGCTCCGCGTGTTTCAGAAACGGCGCGCGCCTTCACCAACACACGGTGTTTTCTTCAGTGGCCGTTCGTTGGTGCGCGCAGTCTGCGGCGTGGGGCGCGGGGGGCACGTTGCAGGCTGGCCCCACCTTCCGCGCCGTCCCGCCCATTGGGCGGCGCCAGACCGCTTGTCGTTGCTTGTGCTGGGATTGTCTGGGATTGTCTGGGATGCCTCAACTCTCTCCCTCAACTTGCGTGATCAGATACTTTCGGCCACGGCCAAGACTGTGGCAAGGATCTGGTATTTGTGCATCGCTCCAGCCGATGCGCAGCACGCCGTACAGACTCCGGGGTGGCAGACCTCCTCCTTCTTGACGCCAAGTCGCATGCCGCGGTAGGTATGCCGACTGGCAGACACCACCCCTGACATGTCGTGGAAGCTCCAGGTTCGGCTCTTGCGCAATGCTCTTGCGCAATGCCCTTTTTCCTGCGGGCCGCGACAAACTGACTCAACCTGGGTGCTCACTGAGGCATCCATCGACAACTCACAGAAGCCTCCTTGCGCATCCACACCTTGTCTTCAACCCCAATCCAATCCCAATCTGGATCCGGTAAAAGGCGCAGAATACGGCGTGAGTCATCAAAAGCGTCCTTGGTCCGTCTTGGTCAGTCTTGGTCCGTCTTGGTCGGCCCTGCATGAAGCGCTGTCCGTCGTTGAGCAATGACTCAATCCCCAACTACTCCATCCTCCGTGCAACGCCATCTATCCCCCGAAACTCGCAAGGTGCAAGATTCTCAGCCGGAAATCCACCTTGACCGCGCAATCTCGTCAGTGCTTTGCTTAGAACCCATAAACAGTATTCCGACAACGCGAGCACCTTTACGATCTTCTTGTCGCCAAGTCGAAAAGGTCGGAGCGAGGCAGTCCTTCTCCCCATCATGCACACCAATCGAAGCTGATTACCTGGTAGGCTTGGATTTTGATTACATTTCGGGAATGATTCCAGCAATTGTTCAGGTACGGTGAGTTTTTTTCTTCCTCTGCGTGCGGCAAGATTGAAACTGTCACCACTGGGCTCGTACACTGGACAAATGAAGTCCAGGATTCTCGGCGAGAATTACCCAGTCATGGTCACATCATCATCATCGTCGTCGTCGGCTTCGTCGTCGTCGGCTTCGTCGTCGCTGTCGTGACCGTCGCTCTCCACTTCAGCATTGCCTAAATCGTCCGAATCCTCGGAATCTTCCTCTTCACCCTCGTCCTCTTCCACGTCATCGTCTTGCACATGCCCCGCAAGATCTTCCCAGCGCGTAGGCGTAGGCGTCGACAGACCCCTTCCTTCAGCTGCTTGCTTTCCGAAACCAACCGGGAATCCCGCCAGCTTCCTTGCGAAACTGGGCCCTTGTGTTGGCCGCTCAGCATCCGGTGACTCTGTGGCCTGGCTATGCTCAGGCTGATTCTTCTTCTTGTCAACGGCAAGCTTCTTCCTTCTGGGCTTGTAGTCCAGCCCTTTCCGGTCATCCCAGTCTTTGCCTGCTCCATCCGTGGCATACACAGTGACTAGATCCTTGTCACCTCGCTCCATCTTCAGTGCTATCAGATTTTCGAGGAAGCTCGTCTGTTCGGCTCGTTCGCCCGTCCTATCCTTGCCAGCTGGAATTCTAATGTTCCACTCCGCCTTTATGCGGCCAAGGCTGTCCTGTTCCGGAATCTTCGGTTTAGGAATCTTCTCGGTGGTCAGAATGCGGGACGACGATGCCGCTAGGAGGTCGATATCTCCAGGGAGATTGCGCAGAGCTGGCAGGGCATCGTCCGGGTCGTGTGAGGTGAAGATGGCTTCTGTACCAATCACCTCAGCCCACTGACCTTCAAAAAGGCGCCCCCTGTAGGATATGATGGGGTTTGGTGAATGAAGCTCGAGAATTTGAATGTCTTCTGTTTCCGTCGTGTTTTCCTCGCTTGTCTCTTGCGTCTCGCCAGTAGTTCCGACCCGACTAGCATCTTGTTTGCCTTTCCCTTTGGCCGAGTAAGTAGGTAGAGTCGCTTTTTGTTTGCCCTTGGACGTCGGCTTGAAGGCCGCTTGCAAAGCCGGGTCTACAGGCGGGTCATCGTCGTCGTTTCTGAGGCCGTGGCCATTGCCGCCGTTGTCGTTGTCGTTGTCGTTGTCGTTATCGCTGTTGTTGTGATCGTCTTGATGGTTATTTATATCGCCGTCTCCCGGTTCGCAAGGATCGCTTTCCTTTTCTGTCGGGATTGTGGTGGGGTCTTGATCTTGCCAGTTCTTGTAGTACCCGCCACGGCTGTGATGATACGCTCGGGTCGACCGTTCTTTGAACTCTGGATACGAGAGCTCCAATGTCAAGTAGAATGTCTACATCCCGCTGTTGTCAGGAAAGGATCGAAGAAGCCAGCGACTGGCAGCAGTTGGGACTCGTCGACCGACCTCTGTTTCCGTGGTGGAATATTCATATTCCCATTCTTCCTGGTCATCTCCATAAACCTGTCCCAAGACAGGGTCAACAGCTAGAGCTCCTGGCTCCTTCTCCGTAAGCAAGCCTTTTGGCTCTTCCATCGCGCCGAAAGACCTATTCGGAGGGCGTTTGAATCTATGGTAGGACCAGGTTTCGCTCCGCCGTACGATGCTTGTCGGCAGCTCCAATGACGGCGCGCGATTGGTGAGTCATGCTCCGCTGCTTATGAGAAGCTGAAGATGTTGCGAAAAAGAACAAAGAAAAACCACGCGCTCGACTCGACAATACGAGATTTAGCGAACCGTTGAGCTGGACTGAACCCTCCTCGCTCGCGCGCAACATTTGCATCAATGTCGGCCAAAAGCCACGCCACTTCCGCGCCACTTCCGCGCCACTTGTTGGTCGGCAACTTGCACTTTCCATGGACAAACTCGCACCTTCCCAACCTATCGATTGGACGCACGCAAGTGTGGGGCTGCACCTGCCTGGTGCCCCATTTGCCCCGCGATCGCTCTTAAATTTCACGCTGCGCAAGTAGCAAATGCAAAATTGCGCCTCGTCTGGTGTTCGCTATTGAATGACCTTTGTATAGTTGCCATTGACTTCGCCTATTCCCCTCGGCTGAGTACCTCTCATCGTCGCCTCCCTTCCTCTCTCTAGATTGTCTTTCCAAATCTCCTGGTGTTCCCGCCTCTTTCGAGAACCCCACTTGGCTGTTTCGACGACTTACACCCTTCCCCAAAGCTCCGGTCCGTTTTTCGCTCTTCCGACTCGACTCTCGCACAAAGGCACGCGATGCCCAAGGTTCACCTGCTGGACTATGTCGCCGGCAACATTCGTAGTTTGGTCAATGCCATCGAAAAGCTTGGGTACGAGGTCGACTGGATCAAATCGCCGCAGGATGTGCCTCGAGCGGAAGTAAGCCTGCACCGTGAGGGGAGCATTGGAGCTTGCTTGCGCCTTTTCTCTCCCCCCCCCCCCCCTTCCGGCGCGCCTGTCCGCCCGCCCCCTTTGCCCCTCTATCTTGCTTGCGCGGCATTGTTTTCTGCCACAGCTAACGGACTGCAGAAACTTGTGCTTCCCGGCGTAGGCCACTTTGGCCATTGCCTGTCGCAGCTCTCACAGGCCGGCTACCTCCCTGCTATTCAGAGACACATTGAGGAGGGCAAGCCCTTCATGGGCGTGTGCGTCGGCTTGCAGGCCCTCTTTGAGGCGTCTGCCGAGGATCCAGATGTCCCGGGCTTGGGCGTGATCAAGGGGTCTCTGGGCCGATTTGACGGCTCAACCAAGTCTGTTCCTCACATCGGGTGGAACAGCGCATGCGCCGACGGCCAAAGCATGTACGACTTGCGCCCCGACTCCAAGTACTACTACGTCCACACGTACCGAATGCCCTACGTCGCGGGCGAGCTCGAGGCCCAAGGATGGACCGTCGCAACCGCAACCTACGGCGCGGAAACATTCGTCGGCGCCGTGGCCAGGGGCAACGTCTACGCGACGCAGTTCCACCCCGAAAAGTCTGGAGTCGCCGGTCTGCGAACCATACTAGCCTTCCTGACCGGCCAAGGCGCCGAAACTCTCGGTGCCCCGGCACGGCCGGCCAGCCCCCGTGCCGGCCAACTTGCCGCCCGGGACGGCCTCACCCGCCGGGTCATCGCCTGCCTCGACGTGCGGGCCAACGACCAGGGGGACCTCGTCGTCACCAAGGGCGACCAGTACGACGTGCGCGAAAAGGACGACTCCCGCAGCGTGAGGAACCTCGGCAAGCCCGTCGACATGGCCAAGAGATACTACGAGGATGGCGCCGACGAAGTCGCCTTCCTCAACATCACCTCCTTCAGAGACTGCCCCGTGGCCGACCTCCCCATGCTCGAGGTTCTTCGACAGACGTCGCGAACCGTCTTCGTGCCGCTCACCATCGGCGGCGGCATCCGCGACACGGTCGACACGGACGGCACCAAGGTGTCGGCCCTCGAGATCGCAACCATGTACTTCAAATCGGGCGCCGACAAGGTCTCCATCGGCAGCGACGCCGTCGTCGCCGCCGAGGAGTACTACTCGCTCGGCCGCCGGCTCTTCGGCAACACGGCCATCGAGCAGATCTCGCGGGCGTACGGGAACCAAGCCGTCGTCGTGAGCGTGGACCCCAAGCGCGTCTACGTGCCCAAGCCGGACGCCACGAGGCACCACATCCTCCGGACCCAAGTCCCCGGGCCCAAGGGAGAGCCGTACTGCTGGTACGCCTGCACCATCAAGGGCGGCCGCGAGGTGCGCGACATGGACGTGGTCGAGCTGGCGCGGGCGGTCGAGGCCATGGGCGCCGGCGAGCTCCTGCTCAACTGCATCGACAGGGACGGCTCCAACAGCGGCTTCGACCTCGAGCTCATCAGCCAGGTCAAGCGGGCTGTCGAGATACCCGTCATCGCCTCGAGCGGGGCCGGCCACCCCGCCCACTTTGCCCAAGTCTTTACCCAAACGACCACGGATGCTGCTCTCGGCGCCGGCATGTTCCACCGCGGCGAGTACACGGTCAGCCAGGTCAAGGAGTACTTGAAGGACAAGGGGCTGGCGGTGCGACCGGTCGAGGCCGAGGCGTCATGACATGCTCGAGGAAAGGGGGGGGTGGGGGGGAAGGGAAGCGAAAACAAGTACATAGATATCTGACGGTTAGACGGGACGACATGATGAGATTGGAGCAAGTGGCAAACAAGGTTTCTATTAGAGTGCAATGTGAAAGAAACAGGTTTTATTCAATTTTCTTCTTCTCCCGACTAACAGAAGCACCCGAGCAGAAAAGGACGCACATATCCGCGTCCTCGGTGCTTTTCCGTCTAGCATCCATCATCCGGAGAAGACAACCTGTGTATTGCATGCCGGGACATCACCAGGGAAAACAGCAGCACAGGCCAAAAGTGACCAAAACAATGCAGGGCATTTCACATGATCCCCCCCCTCTGCCGGCCCCGAAAGAAAAGAAAAGGAAAGAAATGGTCAAGATCAAAGTACAGCCTCAAATATCGAGAGGCAGTCCACTGTCCTAGGTAGATTTGATCGAGGTTCATGGCAGCATATGCCGACGAGTAAAATGAAAAAATAAGAACAAAAATGAAAATAAAAAAAACCCCTGCAACGCAAGGCAAAGACTCAACACTTGAAACAAAGCCAGGAGGTGGTCATCACAAACTGGGCAGCGTGAAACCTGACATCTAGAGCTCCATGCCCATAAACACCCACCTATTGCTTGTAACGTCCAAGTTGTTTGCCCAATGATCCAGGGTGGTCATTTCAAATCCAACCCACTGCAGACTTTTTGACAACTCCAGGGCCTCCTGCATTGGCATGCGGCGATCCACACAAATTACAATATGGCAGCAGTCTAGTGGGCCATCCGCAAGCTCAATGAGAGCCATGAGACTGGAGACGAAGTGTTAGCACCCAAAGTGAAGAATCCCGGAGGGCATGTTGGAGAGGGAAAAGGAAAAAAAAAAGACTTGCACGTACGCTTTCTTCAAGTCTCTTCCAAGAACGCCTTCAATGTCGAAAAAGACGAACAATGACTTCTCCTGTCCGTCACTCGCCACAAAGGCGCGAAAGCTCGCACCACCAGCGTAGTCCCAGACTTCCATCCAAGCATCAACCTCGAACCCGGGAGACTTGACATGCTGGCTGTGCTGGAAGGCGTCGGATAGACGGTGCTCCGGCGGTGGTGTTTGCAAATAAGCACCTGACAGGCAGGAGCCATGCATCGACAGGTTCCTCTCACCATGGAATGCTGTCTTCATGGGCTCGCAAAAGAATCTCTCACATTCTTCCCTGATCATGAGTGCTGCCCCCCCTCGTCGCTCCGAGCGACGGCCGCCCGATTGGTCGCGCTTCTTGTTCTTGGGCAGAAGAGCGAGCTCGTTGGACGAGGTTAACGCGGCGAGGGGGGGGCTTGTTGGAGGTGAAGGAAGGCCTGAGGTAGGGACCTCAGGAATACCACTCCGCCCCTGCAAAGGCAAGTTAGCACGAGCACGGGGACACCGATTCAAAGAGGGGACGATGCTCGGATGCCGTCCTGGGAGGGGGGCGGTGGTGCCACGCGAGACGCGGAGACGATCGATAACGTACCTGCAGCCCCGGGAGTGCAGTAGTGGATGCCCTTGAGCTGGGCAGCAGAGTCGACAATGTAGCATGAGGCAAGGACGTGAACTCGGGCAGCTGCGTCCTCGCCGTAATTACTACTACTACTCAGATTCTGGTTACTTAAAAGCGCCATTGTTGACGGGATTCCACGGCTGCTACGCGTTGACTGCGGGTTCGGTATTGATGGTTTGAGAAACGAGGATGGCCGCAGGGCGATTTACGGCAAGCGACGTCGGCGGGACGAGATTTTAAAAGTCTCAGGTAGAGTAAGTAGACGGGCGGGTGTTGGCGAGATGGTGTGGATAGACGGTAGAAGTTTTGCGGACGAGCAAGTGCTGCAGAATGTGTAAGTTGTGGATGATGGCTTGCCACGAGAGACGTTTGAAAGATGAGACTGTGATGATGGATTGGCTGTTGTGGTTGTTGAGTGATTACGAAGGAGGAAAGGGCGAAACTCGGGGGGTAGAAAAATCCAGGTGATGGCTGGGATCACCTGGCCTGACCGCCTCAGCCATATAAGACGTACTGTACCGCAGCGGGCCTCAGCCTTCTGGTACATACATGGCTTCACGTCTGGTTACTAATTAACAAGCCCGGGGCTGCCATCCGCCATTAGCCATTCGCCATCCGCCATCCGCCATCCGGCCAGTTGGGTGGGGCCATAACGGGCGAGAAATTGCTTTGCAGGCTGGCTACTGGCTCCAGACTGCAGACCTCCTCCCAGTGCGCACTGTGCACCGTCGGCTCGCATGTCGCTCCCTACCAGGAAACTCTCGGCGACTCTCACAGCAATTACAGAGTCCGAACTAAACTGGGTTGCCCAGCAGATTTTGCCCAGGCCCGCAAAGGCACCGTTACGAGACGCACCCTAATGAGTTGATTCACATGTATTGGGCATGAAACGCGGAGAGGACTGGGGTTGACTGATTTGGACTGCGAAAATCAAGGGTCTGCTGAGTCTGTCTGTCTGCTCGTAGCGGAAACGGTGTGTGGATGGGACCCACAAGACTTACCACCACACAGTGCGAGTTTGTGCGGCTTCTGAGACACACGTCGGGCCGTACGGAGCACCACCGTGCTGCAGCCGTGACGACGTGACATTTTTGGCGAGCAATTCGAATTCTTGGCAGTGCTATGCGGCCTAGGAGTAGGTAGGTGACTTGGGGATTCCTAGCCATGGTTATCCGTGCTCCGTCTCATCGTATCTGACTCGACTCGCTACAGAGTTGGTCCTTCCCTTCAAATGCAATACAGTAGCTAGCTGCACGTGCCCCACAAGGGCGTAGCGCGCAGCAATAGAGTTTTCCAATTCACACGCAGCGGCCCCTAACGCCTGACTAATACTAGCGAATACTAGCGAATACTACATAGCGCTCGCTCAAACATCGCGCCAGACGCAATGAAACAGGACTGCAGATCGCCACATATGCAGCTTCGTCTGCACGGCAGCAAGCCCGACCAGCGAAACCCGAGCAAAGTCAGCCGGACCCCGAATCCCCTCGCAATGATCAAACCAGCGGGGCCCGATCCCTACCGCATTGCAATCAATCAATCCATCAATCCATCATTCATCTAGCAGCATCCGAGCACCGTTTGAAGAGTTTAGTCAGCCAGAAACGCACTTCTGGCGTTTCATTGTGGTATGAAGAACAAGATGATGATGATGATGATGACGGATAAAGATTGATGCAATTCAAACACGGGTTTGGTGACAAGTGGCTGCCGAAACTTTGTTGCTGCGTGGTTTGTGCACCCTGACTGCCAAGGGCACCCACGACAAGGTTCGTTAGCCTTGCATCTGTCAAAGCAAAACGGACGAACGGTGGGTGGCAATGTATACTGATCGTCTACTTCTCTGCGTGCTACCTACCTCCTCTACGAGATAGTCACCCCACTCCACGGATAGGTACGTGTTGGTTGACATTGGCCTCGGCAGAATGCATGGCTAGTTTTCTGATTGCCGTGGTTGTTTGGTAACGAGTGACTGCCAATCGCATTGGGTTGCACTGCCTTACTCTGATATATGCTTGAATGTCCCAAAACTACCCTCTCATACATGCCTGGCGCTGAGACTAGCAAACGCGTCCGGGCTGTGTCGCCCGTTGTTCCATGCCATATCCATCCCCAGGTTCACGCTCTCCCTGCTTACATGTCCGTTTGGCAAGAACGGATCGGGTTGGGTGAAGCCGTCACTTGCATAGGGATTGGTGCTTGCAGGCAAGGCTAGTGAGGCTCTCCGAGGCGGCTGGTTCGACGCTATGGTAGGCTGCGTAGAGTGTGTGTAAGCATCTTGGTTGCTTGAATTGCCGAGCGTCCCAGTGGCCAAGCTTGGTTCTGCGGCAGCTGGTCTGGGACAGATTTGCGATGGTTGGTTATATAGCGCCATGATCGAGGCCTTGTCGCGACGAGGCGGCTGGTGACAGAGCTGTTGACCAGAAAACGACTGAGGTATGAATTGCGGCATTTGCACCTGCTGATATTGCTGCGCATTCGTGGGGAAAGGAAGGGCTGGAGTCGAAAGCGATTGTGGCAGCGCGCTGATGGTCGATTGAATAAAGTTTGATGGAGTCTGCTCAGGTATTCGTCCCAGGATCGGAGAGGCTATCCTTGTCGGTGACCGCGCAAAGGGGTTATTTGCGAAACCATTTTGCGCCGCGTTCATGGTCAGGCCATGCTGGGTCGTGGTTGGACTCGACGGTTGGGAAAGGAACGGGTTATACCCGGTTGGCATGGGTTGTATTAGTTGGTCTGCTGACGGGGGATAGGTTGACATGCTGTGGAAGTACGTGGGGTGCTGGAAGCCCTGCGGGCTGGTCGGGGCCGATGGAGATAGATACTGTTGAAACGATTGTTGGTGCAGAGGCTGTGGAGGAGGGGGTGGTAGTTGAACCATTGTGCCTCCGTTGACCGGGAAGATTGGCGGTGGTGCCGCAGACACGCTGAGACCTTGGAACGCTTGATTGACATGATCTACCTGTTGCGACGGTGACCCGAATGGGTTGGTCAGATTGCTGTACGGGTTTTTGTGATGGAGAGTGCCGGTGGAATGGGCGGTTTGTGGCTGGGCGACGGGCAACATGTCGAACGGGTTGGTTGATGTCGTGGATGACGTGGGCGGTCGATCGAGACTTGGCTTCTGCGGATTGTTGAGACTAAGCCCGAGGGTGTTTGAGCCTGATGACGTTGACGAGTTCAGAGGAGTCAGAGACTTGGTCGAGCGTAAAGCTGCTTCTCGGGGCAGCTGCGTTGGGGCTGGGGATCGACTTCTGCCTTCTCCCAATCGAACCAATGCCTCGATGGCCCGATCCAGGTTGCCGTTAACTCCCTTGAGCACAATGGCATTTCGTTGGCCGTCTTGAAACCCCAGTTCACCGAGTTTGGCAAGCTTGCGGTCCAGGTCATCATGCTCGTCAATGTCTATGCTTGCGCCAAAGATTTTCGAAGGTTTGTTCGGATGGGTCGGCGAAGTGATTGTCGAAAGACCTGCACCGCTACCAGGCCGCTGCTCCTTCTTTGCCCTTGAGGAGAGGGGAAAGATTGACGACGCCGATCGAAACCCGAATTTTGCCGAGTTCTTTGGGGGCAGAGGGGGCGGTGTGCCTTCGTCGGAGGCCGGGCTATGTGGTTTCCTGGGTCCGACGGCAACGTTGTGGATGTACTTTTGACGGATAAATCGTTCCATGGCCGAGTCTGCTTCGTCCACGTCCACAGGAACAGGAGCCTTCCGACCCTCCGGGTTGTATATTTGATTGGAGGCAACGTTTCCGACTTTGCGCATGTTCTATGTTGCTTTAGTCAGGCGGACTGGAAGTGTTCTCGTGGCCACGGAAGCTTACATCGACTTGTTCATTGGACCAACTGTCCATGCTTAGGGATTTGACTTTGGATATGTGAGTACCAAGCTTCCTATGTATTGCGGCACATCGCATGCATAAGAAAACGCCCAACTAACGCATCGGGTCAGTGTCCATGACGGACGTTGAAGAGAAGGGAGGTGTAGTAGTTGGCTTACGCTCCAAGATGCCCAAGCTGCAAAAGAAATGTCAGCTTAGCATGCAAATGACATAAGAAAACTGTTTGCCTCAAGAAAGAGCAGACCTGGGTTTCTTGCGTGGCAATCTGCGCAAGAATTATTGCCCGGGACATCATGGACAAGATCATGGAGGGCTTTCTCGTTGCGTGCTTGCTGGCGCTTACTCAAAGCGCCGGACATGGTTGGTATCGGTGACGACAGTTTATTACTTGTTAGGAGCCGAGGATGGAATGGGATATCAGCACTGCGGTGACAGGTCAGCGAATGGCGGTTCAGTGTAAGAATTGGGTAGTAGATTCTCGGCGGGACAAACGTTGCGTTGGTATTCGATCGCGTGGCGAGGGAGGTTCGTGATTCTTCAAGGATTCATGGTCGGAAACGAAGTCGAGAAAGGGGAGAAAAGCCGGGAGATGGTAAAAACCCTGGATGAAGGCATTAGAGAAACGCGCAGGCACGGAATACCGACAGGATGGGAGTAGAAGGGAATCACGTACAGCTTGCTGGGCTAAACAAGGCTCAGTCCTGATGCTGGTCGAAAAGGAGACACTGGAACAGGTCAACTGCGTACGGAGTATTGACGTCCCAAAGTTTCTGGGGTTCCCGCCGCCTGAATGGGGGGGGCAGATAGTGGGGTGTGTGGCGGCCTCTGGCGGTCTCTGGCGGTCTCTATTGGCTTACACCTCGCGTGTTGTCGCCTCAGGGGTCCAATTTGGACTCGACAGTAAGTCTGGTCAGTGCCAGTCAGAGCGCCTTGGCAACGCAGAATGCGGGTGTCGATCAACCAGGCGGTTGATCAAACCGTGCTGTGCTGCCTGGTCCGTGTGGGCTGTTGATTAAACAGATATGGTGCTGAAGGATTCGATCTTTGCCCAGAAATCAGCCATCCGGTGGCGGAGGAAAGAAGTACGGAGGACGAGTACGGATTACGGAGCACCTCAATACTTACTACGCGCTGGAGGTACCCGAGGTCAACTGGCCACAGGTGGCATAGGGTCAGCGCTCACGAGGGGACAAAGTTATGTACCTAAGGTAGAGAACTTTTCGATCAGCGCCACGAGGCCTCCCTTCCTTCCCAAAACATTGTTTCGGTCCAAGATTACCTGGTACTGGACTTTTAATTTGAAAGCTCAAAAGCGCCAAAGTACCTAGGAACACCTTCTTGGAGGTACCCTGGAGATGCCTAGATATATGAGGTAGGCTTCTATGCAAACGTTATATTCTAGACTCTTGGGTTCCCCGTACTCCGTACTCGGTTGAGATTGGAGGTTGATCGAAAGTGGAGCTCGCCTCTCGTCGATCAAAAGTGTCAAAACGTCACGGTATCGCGGGTGGTTCATAGACTGAAGAAGGACGAATCACACATGATGACGAGCGGGTTGACGATCGGGTTGACATTCTCAGTCGGCAAAGTCGCCTCAAGCCGGTCTCTGTTGTCTCTCTCTTCCCCCACCTCCCCCTTCTCGCGTGGCTTGAAAGCTTCGAGCTGTCAAAGCTCGAGCTGTCAAAGCACGGACGAGCTTGGGCTCTGCAACGGCTCGCGACAACAGAATCAGGTATCCGACGTACGCTGGCACTAGGCAGTTTACTATTCTTGGACGCCGAATGGCGGCGCACGGAACTGCAGGACCGACTTGCTGATGAGAATGGAGAGCAGAAGTCCCCATGCGACCAGTGGATCGTATCGTGGCAGGTTTTCGTGCCAAAGTCGTCGAGAGCAGCATGTTCACAGCCCCCCCCCCCAAAAAAAAAAAAAAAAAAAAAAAGAAATAAGCCAGACCAGGCCAGGCCAGGCCAGTCCGAGCTGCAGCTGCATCACGCACACGGACAGAGTCGCCGGAGACATTGGACGAGATACCGGCACCCTCGGCGCTTTGTGCCGGCTCTCCGCCAAACGATTTGTAGGCTAGTCTGCAGTATCCGGATTCCGTAGCATATACTATATACTCCGTACTCCGTAGGTTGGTCAAGGAATCAGACGAACCTGCAGCTTCCACGTTTCTGCTGTGGGCTCCGAGGCTTGGAGCCCCCTGATTCGCGACGACATGGAACGGTCGGTTCGGTGCGTGGAGTTAGCCCGTTGCTCCAGTTCGTCCAATCACGTGTTGATCGATTGCAACGGGCCTGGCAGGTTCAAAAAAGCCGCTTCTTATGAAATGTAGGAGGGTAGGTACCTACATACCTACCTACCTAAGTTATGGAGTGCGGGCAAGTCGAGTGTGGTTGCTGACTGGAGAATCCGGACAGAATCCTCCGCACGCTCCGAGCTAGAGCACGAACAGCTCTGCCCTAACTCGCAGCAAGTTCCCCGTCGCAAGAGCCCCGTCGCCAGTACCTCGTAGCAAGTGGCCTGTGCAAGATGTCCCGTGGTAGAGGTACATGCCGACAGCTTGCAAAGGCCGGATCGGATGTTAGGGGCTGTTTTGACTCCGTACTCCGCACACACCTCGTAGCGACTGGAATGCAACCACGTGTACGGAGTCAGCTGCAAGCTGGAGGTCCTGGACGTCCCAGGCCTCTTAGACATATCCGTACGGAGAACCCTTCAGGCGTCCACATGCCTTGGACCCATAAATGAGAGCAGAGCAACGGCGCTGGCTGGCCAGGATGGATCGATTGATCCTTCCCGGGTTCCCCAGCCTCCTTCCTGTTGCTGCCTCAATTCAATGCCTGTCAGCAACCCTTGGCACATCGTGGAATTCACCGCAGACGCTGCATGTTTGCAACCTGGCTGTTCCGTACTCCGCATCCGTACCTGCATCACAGATACCTCGGTGCACAACGAAAACGACAACCCTGACGTCGCCTTTCACGAGGCACCTCCGTCCTCTGCGCCTGACTTCCGACTTCCGACTTCCGACTTCCGACTTCCGACTTCACCAGCGTCCGGCAACCCGTTATATGAAGCTCGTAAAGGGGGCCAAGTCGTTTCTGGCGCAACTCTCCTCTACCCCCCTCCTCCGACCTTGCTCCTGCTCCTGAAGTCCATGGTGCTGCTTACCCGTAGCTACCATGGCTGGTATCGAAAAACTCGAGGTTCACAGCAAGGTAAGAAAACAATGAATACCCCAAGAGCAACGACGCAGTCGCAGTCGCAGTCGCAGTCGCAGTCAAAGTCGTCGCTTTCCACCAACCAACCAACCCAACCCCCCCCTCCACCGCTCCGCACCCGAGATTCGCCAAGCGCCTTCGCGCGTCTGCATCTTTGCTGAATCTGAGCAGTCCTACATTGTCCGCTGGGTTAGAGTCGACCAAGACAATACTCTCTCGTGGAGTGTTCAGCCCGACAAAAAGTCAATGTGGGTGCTTCCCAAGTCTTGGGCCCATCACGAGTCCGTAAGCGGCGCGCTGACCAAAACTCTGCCGAGGACAGCAACTTTGGCATTGTAAAACATCCAGGCAGCGGCGCCACTACGATCCTATCCGCAAACGACGATGAGCTTCACGGGGGCGCGCACATCCCCGGCGGCACCAGGTTTCCCAAAAAGGACATGAGCGCGCAGGATCTCTTGACGGCAAAGGGCTTCATCCCCATCCTGTGGCATGGGAAGTGCGAGGCAGATAAGGTATCCCGAGGCACGCACGATGTGCTTGCGGGCGAAGGTGGAATGTACGGCCTCGTCTTTGACAACACCTTTTCCAAACAGACGTCCAAAAAGGCCACCTTTGTTCTTCTCACCTACCCTACCAGTGCGCCGCCGCAGACCACGACCAACCTGCCCAACCTGCAGTTTCCCAACGCCCAAACTAGTCAGTCAAGCTTGGGAAAACACAGCAACCCCCATGCCGAGAATGGCCCTTGTGCTTCCGTCGACAGCCTGCCAAGTCATGGCCACGACAGAGCGACGTCTTCGGGAGGGAAGAGCGATACCACATGGGCGGCCCTAAATTATCACGTCGGTACGCTCTCCAAGAGACGCCGCAAGAAGGGTCAAGGCTACGCTCGTCGTTTCTTCTCCTTGGATTATTCCACGTGCACTCTTTCTTACTACTACAATCGAAACTCGTCCGCCCTCCGCGGAGCCATCCCTCTCAGCCTTGCCGCCATCGCAGCCGACGAGAGACGCCGAGAAATCAGCATTGACTCGGGTGCTGAGGTTTGGCATTTGAGAGCCCCCAATGACAGAGAGTTCCAGGATTGGGCACGGGCTCTTGAGCGGGCTAGTCGCATTGCACGAGGACTCGAGACGCTGATGAAGCCTTCCAAACCCATCTTGAAGCCGCCCAACGGTCGTGCGCTTCAGCAGACCCGGGAGTCGAGCCATTCCGAAAACTTTGAATGGCAGCAGGTCGAAACCCTCGTCAGTCGTGTTGTTGGTACCCGAGATGCGCTTCGACGGTTGACCAAGGAAGTGGCGGAGCTGCCCAAGCCCACACCTAGCGGACAGCTCCTGTCCCCCAGACCTGGCACTGCGGGAGATGACGGGAAAGACGACAACTTCGCGCCAGTGGCGGAGAAGAAGTCCTTTTGGAAGCGCAAGTCCACCGCGCCCGTCTTGACCCCTTCCGCTTTGCAGCAAACCACGCCGTCCGCAATGGCTGTCCCGTCACCCGAGAGCGCCACCACGGCTGCTGCTTGCAGCATCACGCGCCGTGCGTCCAGGCGAAGATCACGAGGGTTTGCCCAGGAAGAAAAGTCCCTTCACGACCACTGTGAAGCTTTGCTATCCGACCTCGACTCCGTCGTATCCGAGTTTACTGCTCTGATCGCCAATGGAAAACGACGTCGTCTGCCGCATCAGCCGCCGGCCGGGGCTTCTTCTCGCGTCAGCATGGAAACAACATCTACAGACGAGTTTTTCGACGCCGAAGACGCCAAGTCCGGTGTCGTCAAGATTGACGGCAGCGAGGACGAGTTTGCAGAGACGGACCCTGAAGAAGACTCGGTGCACGAAAGCTCGTCTATATCTTCCATGGATGATGAAGACGGAACCGCAAGGGATGGGGCGGGCGACATGTACCCCAGCAGGCCAAAGAATCTATCGCCCTTGCCGATCGCCGAGTCTGTCGAGAGGAGAAGCCGCATCCCGCCTGCAAAAGTCCAGCCGCCAAGCCTCATCGCCTTTGTTCGCAAGAACGTCGGCAAGGATCTCAGCACCATCAGCATGCCCGTCTCCGCAAACGAGCCGCTTTCGTTGCTGCAGAAAGTGGCGGAGGCGCTGGAATACGCACAACTCCTGGACAGGGCTTCAAGGCAGAGGAGCCCGACAGAACGACTGCTGTTCGTCACGGCTTTCGCCGTGTCTCAGTTTAGCGTCGGCCGAGCCAAAGAACGAGCCATTCGCAAGCCGTTCAACCCACTCCTGGGCGAAACGTTTGAACTGGTCAGGACAGACAAGGATGTTCCAGGAGGCTTCCGACTTCTCGTGGAAAAGGTCCAGCACCGACCAGTGAGGCTGGCCATGCAAGCGGATTCGGAGAACTGGTCATTCTCGCAGTCCCCGGCGCCGGGGCAGAAATTTTGGGGCAAGAGCGCGGAAATCACGACTGACGGCCGGGTTCGCGTGGTCCTGCGCCTGGCTGACGGCACCGACGAGCTGTATTCTTGGAACATCGCGACCATGTTTCTCCGCAACGTCGTCATGGGCGAGAAATACGTCGAGCCTGTTGGGTCGATGCACGTCAACAATGACAGCACCGGCCACAAGTCCTGCGTCGAGTTTAAGAGCAAGGGCATGTTTGGCGGTCGCTCCGAGGACGTTCACGTCACCACGTTTGGACCGGATGGAAACGACACCGGCAGCGGGTTGACGGGCACGTGGACCGGGGCCCTCAAGACCGTCGGGCCAGGCAAGGCCGCCAGCGAGGAGATTTGGCAAGTCGGCCAGATGGTGGACGATGCGGCTCAAACGTACGGAATGACGAGGTTCGCCGCGACGCTGAACGAGATTACGGAAATAGAAAAGGGCAAAATGGCGCCGACGGATACGCGGCTTCGGCCTGATCAGCGTTTGGCCGAAGAGGGAGACTTGGACGCGGCCGAGAAGTGGAAACACAACCTGGAGGAAGGCCAGCGTGCGAGACGGCGAGAACTCGAGGACGGCGGGGTGGAGCATAAGCCGCGGTGGTTTGTCAGAGCAGACAACAGTCCGGAGGGCGAGGAGGTTTGGAAAATCAAGACGGGGAAGGAGGGCTACTGGGAGGAGAGGGCTCGGGGAAGCTGGAGCGGTCTTCCAGAGTTGTTTGACGTTGCCGAGCTGTAGCTTGGAGCCGTAGCTTGGGGCTGTAGCCTGTAGGCAGTGTGTGTGGATGGCCCGATCCGATTTGAATGGTGAATAAACTATTCTTTTCTTGAATTTTGGTTCAGCGCGCGCCAAGTTTAAGAGTTGCCGGCTGCGGGTTGTCGCGTTGTCCAATACCTCGCAGGTCAACGACTACTTCTTGGCATCTAGGTGGCAGTGCCCTTCGCCAGTCAGCGGGATGGTACTTTTAGCCAGATATGGGATTTGAATTCCGACTGGGATCTATCCGTACATGAAGCCCAACAAAGCCACACATTTTAGCGCAAACGGATTTTCAAAGGGAGAGCTGGCTGCGAACCCAGCAGTTGCAGTGAGCGGAAGAAGCCCATCCCATCAAATACGCGCCAGATGGCTGGGCGGTTCAAACATGTGTTTGTCAATCTCGAGCCGCCAGTTCACCAAGGGCTGGCATGAGCACCGCATCTGCGACTTGGCTGGTGGCACGGCGGCGGGCCGTTTTAGCCTGTTGGATGGAACAAGCCGCGAAAACGGGCAAGGAGGGAGCAAACTTGGTGACACGTTGGGCTGATTGCCCCGGGGGCGATTGCAGCATCGCGGTTATGCGACTTGACTTGGTGAGGGTTTGCGCAAGATGGGCAGGGGCATCGGGACAGAGAAATGGAGAGCATCAAACAATAGTAGGATGCGCCACGGGGATGAGCGGGGCTCAGCAAGAGACTGGAGGACTGGAGGACAGGCAAGTCGTGGCGCGTCATGCGTAGGCTGTCATGGTGATTTCATTGGCTGGGCCGAGTCGCTGCCCCTGACCCGTTCAAGCCTTTGAGGTTCTCCGTACGGAGTACTGGCTGCCTCTGTACTGGGCTACCTCGGAGTACGCGGGTGCTATTATGAGGGAGAGGCGTCGCAAGAATGACGGCGGCATACGGAGTAGAGGAAGGGCTTACGGTTCGACCAACAACAGTGCAGTCATCCCAGCCCAGTTGCTCCCTTCTTCGGCAGGTACCTAGGCACCTAAGATAGAAGTGCAACCGCTTTTCTTGCTCTCCAGGTAGTTTGATCGACGTGGACCGGGTTTGCCGCCTTGGTTTGCTCGCTGTGGTGATGCACCGATTCGTATTCCGTTCTCCGTAGCGCTTGGGTACCTACCTGGTAATGTAGAGGTAGAGGTACATCCGTCATCACTCCAGGTATCGTACTCGACATCAGACTGTTCCTGGCCTGGGCAGTCCTGCAACGCAGCTGGTGCCAGCTAACAACGGCTGGTGCCGTTCGCTGGCAGCACCGTTCGCTGGCGGCACCGCTCGCTGGCAAGCAGCATTGCCAAGTCCAAGTCCGCGTCAGGGCCGCCCTTGCCTGCCCGCCCATCCACGTCCGTGCTCTGCTCTGCCTCCCAAGGCTCAGGCGCAGTCGGCACTTCCTTCCTTCCCTCCTTCTCAAACCACCAACTCGTTACTGCTTCGTTGTTGATTTCCCCTTCGCTGCTTAACAGTCCAACTCTCTCGTTTTTGGACTTTGCTTTCTTATCTCACTTTAATATCAAATCAAGCCTGGCTTCTTCCCCCTTTGCGAGCCTTGCTTTATCTCTCACATCTCATGTCAGGCCAGGCCAATTAAGCCTATCCACTCTCTTAGGGTGTGCCTTTTTTTTTTTTTTCTTTTTTTGTTCTTCTTACTACTTTATAGCAATTACATCCAAGAAAGAGCCTGCCACAGTTGTAACAGTACACATTTTCTCCCGCCCGCCCACCAAGTTTCGTTCATCATGAGGAGTTTTGCTTTCGCCACGGCCCTCGCGGCCATTGGCGCCGTCACTGCCTCTCCCACCCCGAGCGAACAAGACCCGCCAACCAAACGTGCCAACTTCCCTGTTGTCTCTGTTTCTGGCAACGGTAGGTTCAATCTTTTTCTGGGATCCTTTCGAGCTCACGCTCCTGCTGGAATTTCCCCTCTGTTTGCCGGCCGTGGTTTTCTCGCCATCATGCCGTCTCCAACTACTAAAATCTCGCTGACTTTTCTGCTTGCTCGACACAGCATTTTACAAGGACAAGGATCGATTTTACGTGCGCGGCATCGACTACCAGCCCGGTGGTTCCTCCGCCAACGAGGATCCTCTTGGCGATACCGACGTTTGCCTTCGTGACATTGCCAAATTCAAGGATCTCGGTGTCAATACAATCCGTGTCTATGCCGTCGACAACTCGTTGAACCACGACAAGTGCATGCAGGCCCTCCAAGATGCTGGGATATATTTGGTCCTCGACGTCAACAACCCCAAGTACTCCATCAACCGTGCTGAACCAGGTCCTTCCTACAACGCCAAGTACCTTCAGAGCGTGTTTGCCACGGTTGAGCAATTCGCTGCGTATCCCAACACTCTGGCCTTCTTCTCCGGCAACGAAGTCATCAACGACGAAAAGGGCACGGACAAGGCGGCTCCCTACGTCAAGGCCGTCACTCGTGACATGAAGAACTACATGAACTCGCGCGGCCTGCGCAGGGTCCCCGTTGGCTACTCGGCCGCCGATGTGTCCAAGAACCGAATGCAGACTGCCATGTACATGAACTGCGGCTCCGACGATGCGCGGTCCGACTTTTTTGCCTTCAACGACTACTCGTTTTGCAACTCCAATTTCAAGGAGTCCGGCTGGGATCAGAAGGTTAAGAACTTTACTGACTACGGCATTGCCATCTTGTGGGTCTTTTTTTCTCTCGGCTCCCTTGCTCTTCCTCGTCCTCGAAGCACGCTGACGCCCCTCACTCTCTGGAATGTTCCCAATAGTCTTTCCGAATTTGGGTGCATTCTCAACCGCCCTCGCAAGTTTGCGGAAATCGCGGCCCTGATGAGCACCGAGATGACGAGCGTCTACTCTGGCGGCATGATGTATGAATACTCGTACGAGGCCAACGAATATGGCATCGTCAAGATCGATAGCCTCAAGGCCAAGACTGTTACCGAAACGGACGAGTATGCCAACTTCAAGGCCGCCCTCAAGGATAACCCCTCCCCCTCCGGCAACGGCGGCGCCGCTTCCACCACTCATGCTGTCAGTTGCCCTGCCATGGGTGACGATTGGCAGGTGAACCCCAGTCTGATTCCCGAAATGCCTGCACAAGCTCAGCAGTATATGAAGAATGGTGCCGGTAAAGGTCCCGGTCTTGACTTGGACGGAAAAGGTTCGCAAAATGCCGGCGACAGCGGAACCTCCACTGCCAGCGTGACGGGAGGTCAGGCCTCCCCAACATCGAGCAATGGTAAGAAGACTGACAATGCTGGGCCTGCGACACTGGGCCCTCTTGACAAGGCTCCGTTGCTTGTCACCGGTCTGACCTTGATCTTCACCTTGTTCGGCACCCTGTTGCTGTAAGTGGGCCTTTTGCGGCAAGTGAGTCGGAGAGCTTTGCACACCAGTCTTTGTTGCCTCGACGTGATGGGAGGGGGCGTGCATTTTGGTGAAATGAATGAGCGCAATGACGAGCGTCTTCAGAGCTTTTGGGGCTCATGTACCTTTTTTTTTTTCCTTTCACACCCCTTTTAACGGGTCATTGTGACGTGGAGTTTGTCTGATTCGGGTGGTTCAACGGGTTTTTGCGGTCACAGTGGGCCGTTGCTCTTCAGATTACGATTGTAATTTATGTCGGTTTGGAGGTTTCAATGATTACACAACTCTCTGCAACGATTTCTTTGGCTCGAGCGTGACGGTGCGGCGAGTTGCTTGCTGCTTTATCCCCGCAAGATGATAGCAGGGGGGGGAATAACCAGGATTAGCATGTGAGAGTGAGATGGCCGACTCATTCACGTGATAGGCAGCCGGTTAAGCGACAAAGCCGAGCAGCCAAGACGCTTGAAGCCCCAACAAGCCTACTTACAAAACGTCTCGAAGCGTTCATCTGGGAAAAAAAAAAAAAACGCTGTCAGCCCATCCAACCAAGCTGATTATTCATTGCCCAAGCGATACGTCCCCTTCAAGCGCGTCACGTCCCCTTGCCCGGACAAGTTTTCAACAACAAGAAGCCCGCCGCACACCAGCAATCCCACTCGCAATCCCACCCGCAATGGCCTCGGTAATCGCAAGCTACTCGTCCTACGAGTTTATGCGAGTCAGCTCGCCCGCCACCCACGTGGCACACGTGGAGATGAACCGGCCTCTGAAGCTGAACGCCTTTTCGCGCGCCGTGTGGCTCGAGTTTGGCCGCGTGTTCCGCCAGCTCAGCGAGGATGCGGACGTGAGGGCGGTTGTGCTGAGCGGCGCCGGGGACCGGGCCTTTACGGCTGGCTTGGACGTGTCGGCTGCGAGTTCCGAGGGGCCGCTGAGCGGGCAGGGCGGGGGGTCGGATCCGGCGAGGAGGGCCAAGGCGTTGCGGGGACATATCGGGGAGTTTCAGGAGTGCATCTCGGAGATGGAGAGGTGCGAGAAGCGTACGTATTGACCGACTACGGGGAAGGCAGGCTGGTTTTCTTTGATTTTTATTATTCCTCTATCTGGAGGGGGCTGCCAGGGCTAACGAGATGACCACAAAACGCCGTCTTTGCGTCTTTGCGTCTTTTTTTTTTCTTTTTCTTCCCTCTCAGCCGTCATCTGCGTGATGCACGGGATAGCGCTGGGGCTGGCCATCGACATTGCGTGCTGCGCGGACGTGCGCCTGGCGGCCAGGGACACGCGCTTCGCGGTCAAGGAGGTGGACATTGGGCTGGCGGCGGACATTGGCACGCTGGCGCGGCTGCCCAAGATTGTCGGGTCGGCGTCGTGGGTCAAGGAGGTGTGCATGACGGCGCGGGACTTTTCGGCCCAGGAGGCGCTGCAGGTCGGCTTCGTGAGCCGGGTGCACGAGGACAAGGCGGGCGCGGTGGCGGCGGCGCTGGGCATGGCGGCGCGGCTGGCGGAGAAGAGCCCCGTCGCCGTGCAGGGCACCAAGGAGCTGCTCGGCTGGGGGAGGGACCGCAGCACGGCCGAGGCGCTGCGCTACACGGCCGTGTGGAACTCGGTCGCCCTGCAGGCGGGCGACCTGCCGGCCGCGCTGGCGAGCGTGTTTACCAAGAAGACGCCGACGTTTGAGAAGCTGTAGGCGGCTAGCCCCGGCGCGGGGGGGGGGGGGGGGGGGGGGGGAGGGGGGGAATTGGCGCTTGGCGGACGTGTTGTTGTCATGCTGCGTCGGAGCCGGATTCGTCTACGGGGGGGAGATTCTCCTTGAGGCGCTGGCAACGGCATGAGCATATGCATAGGCATTTTTGGGAGGGGGTGGGAGCGGTGTTGGGAGCGGTGTTGGGGGCGGTGTTGGAAACGGTGTTGGGCAAGGGGGGGCTCACGTCTTCGAGTTTCTGCTTCAAAAGGGGCACCATGTTTTCCTTGACGACGACCCTCTCTTCGTCGAGGTCCTCGATGATGAAGTCGTGGTTTTCGCTGTCAATGTTGACGATGATGGATTTGATGGACGGGTCGCACTCGATGAGGACGCCTGGCGGAGCGGGTTAGCGGGTGGGGAGGGGGGAGGGGAGTGGCGCGACGGACCGCGGATTGCGCGTGGCATGGTGGATGGATGATGTCTGGTGGTGATGATGTGTGGTGCTGGTGATGTCTGGTGCTGGTGATGTCTGGTGCTGATGAATGTCTGGTTGCTTGCGGGAAGGTGTCGAGGTTGAGGAGGACGGAATCGTTGGGTTTGGTGACTTTATTTTGTGTCTGGTGTCTGGTGTCTGGGGAAAAGGGCGGGGCGGGGCGGGGCGGGGTGGCGGATTGGCTAAGCACGGCAGTACGGCAGGCAGCACGGCAGGCAGCTCGGCAATGGAAAAAGTCGGCAAAAATTGCCCCCAAGTCCAAAACTGCACAGAGCCACCTTGCTCCAACCCAACACCTCTCTGCATCGAGCGGCCGGTCGTCCGTCATGGACATGCATGGCATGACACGGCGTCTTGGCTCCTGCGCCCTCGCCGCGGGGAGTGGGCAGGCGCAGACGTCGGCTCTCGGCACTCGCGGAAACCATGTGACGGACGACGAGGGTGTTTCGTGCGCGTGGGGGGGGGGGGTTGAAGCCGTGCGACGCAAGAGTCGTCGAGCTCCGTTTGTCGTCCTTGCTTTGCGCCCCATTGTTGCCATCGGGTCACGCGGCTGGGCTGGGTTTCTCTGATGCAGCGCGGCGCGCGTTGATGCCCATGCCCGCCCGGGAACTTGCGGTAAGATGACGGCCCGGCATTTGCATCTCGCTCGGATGCCCTTGCCCATCACGCACACGACGTCTTTTCCCGTCAGACGCGTCTTGTCCTCGTTCTCTCTCTCCTTTTCCTTCTCCTTCGTTTTCTCCCCCCTCCCCCCCCCCCATCCCGCTGCGAAATACCCGCCGCGAAATACCCCGTCTCCCGCGCCGCCTGCGGCCATCATCATGTCGACCGATACCCCGTCCACCGGCTTGTCGAGCGAGCCCTTCGTCTGGGTCATCCTGCCTCTCGTCAGCGTCTTCGCCATCGGCGCTTGCGCAATGTTCCTCTGGAGCCGACAAAAGCAGCGACGGCGTGCCGAGCCTTGCGCCAGGTCGGGAGACGATGGCGTCGTCGTCGCCGGCGGCGCTCACGTCAGATACAGGCAGGGCGTGAGCTGGTCGCCGCGGTCGGACGCGCGACAAATGGACGAGGGCCTGAACGAACTGGGCGAGGCGCCGCCTCCGTACGACTCCAAAACGCCGCCTGCTCTTGGCCGCGGGCACCACGAGTCGGGGACAGAGCCACGGCATGCCGAGACTGCGACGCGGCATCTGGAGCATCCGGTTCGGCCGCCTGCGGCACATGTCACCGCCGCGGGAGGCGCTTCTTCATCATGAAACTGTGCCCGATGCTCATGTTACATATCGCTGCGTTTGTGTGTGTGTGTGTGTGTGTGTGTGTTTGCTTTTATTTTTTGTGACCTCGTGGAGAATGGCCCGCGCTACGTTGTACAACCCAAACATGTGCTACGAGGTCACCTCCCGTGGCGGCCGAGTTATCGGGCGGGAAATGGTTCACTCCGTGTGGATTTCCCTGGTGTGCCCTGGATACATGCTGGGTTTTGGAAAGCTGGTGATGGCTGGGGGGGAGGGGGGGAAATCAAAGTCTTGAACAGCACGCCGCGTGCTCGAGATGTCAGCCTGGCTCGCCATGGCGTGCCGTGTCGTGTCATTGCTGTATCTTTTGGGTTTGGGACTGGGGAGCAGGATGCTCTGCCTCTCTAGCAGCTTGCGGGTTCCGCGCCAAGTGAGACACAATTCTCCGTGGCTCGTCTCGAGGATGCTGGTCAGGAGCGCTCTGCCACGGGTTGCGACTGTCTTTTTGTGATATCAACAGGGGGGAAGGGAGTGGTGCGTGCTCCTCGGCACGGGGGCGACGTTTGTTGACCCGAGCTGGCTGCCGCTGGAACAGGCGGCATTGTACGGAGTAGTTGGGCGAAGCCTCCGCCGAGGTGGGAGTTGGACGCTGCGTGCAAACTACAAAGCGAATGGTAGAACGTGGCCGTGTAATCATCATACGCGGGAGAGAACCAGAACCAGAACCAGAACCACACCCCCTGCTCGCCGGCAACTCCCCAAATCCGGTATCCGGTTGATTGAGCCAACTCGTTGCAATGGATGTGGAGAATTAACTCGCCCGGGCTGCGATGGCTCCTGCTGGCGCGGGGGCATCTAATTCGAAAGGGGGCGGTTTGAGGAATTAAAGCCGGGGATCTACTAAAGACCAACCCAGGCTGTAAAACAAAACTTGCAATATGAATTGTGAATTGTGAGATGGAGCACGGGGACGAGCGGAGGCAAAGCAATCTCGTCGACGGGGATGAACCAATGTCAATGGTGATGAATCATTGTGTGATTGAGGTTAGCGCAGGTTTCTTCATGTTTTCTTCCCCAACGGTTGCCACGGCAGCGAGCGATGGCCAGGCGCAATGGGCAGGCACCCGGCGCTCAGGCCTTGTGCCGAGGACGCTGATTGGGCTGGCAGCGTTGGGGCTAGCAAAACGAAACCCCTGGGCTAAAGAGGAGAAGCAAAAACGAAAAAAAAAAAAAAAAAAAAAAAGGGGGGGGGGAAAGACGAAAGGACGTCAATCGGAACATTGCAAGAGTGAGGAATAAGATGAGCCATTTGATGGCAGAGGCTTGAATGGATTGGTTAGTTTGGGGAGTTTCGAGGACGATGGCGATGTCTTGAGACAACGCACCAAACCAAACACAACACACACACATTGACGAATGCGAAAACCGCATGTCACTGTCACTGGGGGCCCTGGCGAGTCTGAGACCCCGGCTGCGGCTCTGACCTGGAGCCTTTGGACGGCTGCAAGCCAGTGCCAGGTACCGGGTGTCCACAGTACGTAATGAGTAGGTACCTAACCTAAGGTAGGTACACACAAGGTAGGTACTGGTACTTACCGGCAGCCCTCTGTGCTGCTCGCCGATGACGGAGGTGCCTCTGAAAAGGTCTCGCTGCAAAAGCAACGAGGCAAAACCCGGCAGACCACTGCCGGAAAGGATGAAACGTGCTGGAAGGCGCAGCCAGCAAGCTCGGCCGAACAGCACTCCCAGGCAGGCAGATCCGTGTATTTCTCGTTTTCTCGGCGCTGCAGATTTGCCAGCCAGTCTCTCTCCGGCTCGGCCCAAGCGCGGCAGAGGCACGATGAAAAAGAGTTGCATCAATGCAAAGGCAGCCAACGGGTACGGAGTACGGAGTACTTGGCTGGATAAAGGACGACGCGAGCGTGGTCGATGAGTCCTGCGGCGCGGATTGGCTGGCTTGCTTGGGCTGTGCAGCGCCTTCCTTTCTCGTTGCAGCTGCCAGCAACTCCCAGCAACTCCATCCGAGTCTCCGACGACGACCAGAAAAGAAACCCGTAGGGCGGTGCTGTGCCAAGTACCTGTGCTGCTTGGCGAGAAGGCACAGCACAATCCATCATCCCGTACGATGCTGATGGACTCTGCACCGCTTGGATGGGTGCCGTGCCGTGGGCTTTCTCCTTGCCGACGGCTTCGATTTTGTTTATTTACTTGTTTCCCTGCTTCGCGGGTCAATTGAGTCCAGCACTTGCCAGCCCCCATCCACCCACCCGCACGGGGCCGCGCTAGCTTCCCCGTAGCGTAGAAGCGCAGGTGGGAGCGTGTGGGAGCGTGTGGCAGCGTGTGGCAGCGTGCAGGCCGCGGGCTTCGTCGCCTTGATTGGATCCGCTCGTCGGCAGCGCCAGCTCATCAGCACAGCCCAACCCAGCCCACCCAACCCTGGCCAACGCCCCTTCTGCACGGCCTCTGGCGTCTACTACTACGGAGTACCGAGCAGTACTTCGTAACCATGCCAGAGACCAGACCAGGCAGACAACAACTCCTGGCCCCCCCCCCGTCCGTCGGCCCTACCCTGCGCTGCACGTTCACGTTGGTCAGGTCAATCCAGTCTGGTTGTCGCGGTTGGGATGCCCTGCCCTGCCCTACCCGGCCCTCCGTTTCGCTTTGCCCACCGGCCCCCCCCCCCCTCCAGCCTCCAGTCCGTTTCCTGCATCTGATCTGGCTGGGTCGTGTCAACCTTTGCTGAGCTGTCGAGCTGTGAACCCCGTCTGAGGACTCCCAAGGCTCCAAAGGGGGGTCGGTCAACCGGGTCGAACCGTCTGCTGCTCTCTTCCCATCACCTCTTCTTCGCCTCGCCTCTCGCACACGCCTCCCTCAACGTCCCGAATCCTGACTCTTCACTTGTCTTGTTCCCCGCTGCTTGCTGTTTCCAACGCACGTTTCGGAGTCGCACACACTCGTCTTGTCCGCATACGTCGCACAAATACGGCATCGATACGCACCTCCCCCATGCTTGTGGCGATCCTATGAGAGAGCACTGCCCATCCTTGCTGTCGGCCCAGCACTTCTCCCCCCCCCTTCCCCCCACGCTCTAACCGCTCCCCATCAGATCCCATCGTTAGCTCCAGGCTCTCATCATTGACTGGTCTGCTCCGCTACCCGTTGCCACAGCAGTCTCATGTGCTTGCTTGCCTTTGCTTGTCTTGCCTTGGCTCTCTCTCCGGTTGACCGCCGTTGTCCCAATTCTAGCCGCTTTTCCTCTTCTCATTTTCTGGTTTGAGCGTGTGTATTGCGCGTTGCAACATCATCGGGATCTTGTTGCGTTGGCATCCTGATTCGTTTTGCCGCCTTTTTGTGTTGTGAGTTCCGAGACCTTTTTGTCACCAATTTCCCACATTTTCCGAGCAGGGAGACCTTTTTGGACCGGATGAGCCCCCCCCCCCCCCCCCCCCTTCCCCCCTGTTTGCCCAAGACTCACACCGGGGTCTTTCGATGTCATGTCTCTGGGCTGACGTTGACATGTCTGTCCCAGGTCTTGCTTGTTTTCAGTCTCGCCCCCCGCCCCCTTTTTCCCATCTTTGTCCCCGCATGTCGTGACATTGCGCAAGTTCCTTGGAGAAAACGCCCAAATAGTAAGGGGACGACTTGTCGCTGTCCCGTTTCAGCCCCGTGACAAAGCTAGCGTCCTGGACAATATCGATCCGAGGATCGAGGTCGGGTCCTTCTCACTTCGCCTCTGTTGCCGCAACTAAATTGGATTCTCACCTTCCCCCTTGACAACAACCATGGGTGTCGTCGACTGCAAGAAGCCGCCGCCCCTTCCGGCTCCGACCGAAACGGAGACCACGACTGACGTCTCGAAACCTGGCGACGAAAAGTCTTCCTACTCAATTCCTGAAGACGGGACCCCCGTCACCATCCGGACACGAGGGCATAAAGCCAGCAAGTCCCAAACGTCCCTTCTCATC
Source organism: Ustilaginoidea virens (assembly GCF_000687475.1). NCBI lineage: Eukaryota > Fungi > Ascomycota > Sordariomycetes > Hypocreales > Clavicipitaceae > Ustilaginoidea > Ustilaginoidea virens. The sequence continues at coordinate 2,090,856 of NC_057321.1, forward strand.
GAGTACTTCGAGGGCGGCAAAAACGGATCAGGTCCCGATCGTAAGCCAAGCGTGCGGGTTCGCTTGACGCCGTCCAAGAAGAGCAAAGGCGATCACATCCAGGTTACCGAGACCAAAGGTACTCGCAAGGCGTCCCTCACCCGTCGAATCCCTCTCGATCAGGCCATTGCCTCTCGAGAGATCCAGTTGCATGACGGCGAAGACACAAACAGCGTGACTTCCTATGCCTCGGCCACGGAGGAATCCAACGTGTCGAGAAACCCAATCGACATTGAAATAGACCGTAGCCACAGGCGGCGACGTCCTCACAGCCCGCTGATCCCGTCTGCCGAGTCGTACCAGCCGGTCAATCCATCCGAAATCTCTGCCATACCCACCAACAGCTTCTTGGATGGCGCAGGTCCTGGAGGGGACGTCAAGAGGTCCGGCAGTCCACCTCGCGGTGAGAGGCTGGCGGGTGCGACTGCTGCAGGTGCGACTGCGGGTGCAGCCATGGGCGAGATAAGCAATAACAAGGCACGTGGGAAAGAGCGAGTCAAAGTCTCGGAAAAATTAAAAGAAAACGACAAGCCCGATAGGAAGCGGAATTCCAAAGTGGGGACAAGCAGTGTCAGTGAACGCGCCGAGGACGAACTTCGTTCCCCACGTCGCCGGTCGAGTCGCGGCCAGCAGGAATCCAATGTTAGCGCCGCGGATTCCAGCGCCGTGTCATCTCATCTCGCTCCGAGCCACCGCTCGGTGGACACGCGTTCCATCCGGTCGGGCGCCTCCAAATCATCAATAAACAACCCGAAACTGCTCGAAACCGTCGAGGATGCCATTCGACGGCTAATCCTACCCGAACTGAGTGCACTCAAAAGGGAGCAGAGCAAGCGTGAGAATCGGCGCGACTCCATTGCCTCCTCAGTCACATCCGTCTCAAGAGATGACATCTCCTCGGACCGCAGGCGGTCCTCAAGTCAACGGGGCGAAGCTTTGCGAGACCCCCCGAAGCGCAAAGAGAGACGCAACAGAGAGGCCCGTCACGAGTACGAGGAAGAGGTATCGCCTCTCAGTCCTAGCCATGACTCCATCAATACAGAGTATCAAAGTCGCGAGGAGGACGTCACCACCCCGAAGCGCAACGGTAATCCCCTCCAAGCCACAGCAGCCGCCGCCGCCGCCGCCGCCGCCGCCGCCGCCGCAGCAGCAGCTCTGGCCAAAGCGGGGAGCGCCGCCGTAAGCGACACCTCCGATTCGAACGATAAAAAGCGGCGTGACAGGCGCAGGAGAAGAGCTGAACACGCGGCCTCCCGGGGCTTGGACGGGGAAGTATTTGACGATGAAGAACATGAAGACGAGCTTGCTCCCGCCCCTCCGATGCCACTGATGAGCGATATCAATCCGTCAGAGCTTACCCGGACGTCAATACTCTCTGCACGATCTGACCGGCCGCCACATCCCGCCAGCGAAGAACTCGCCGAACCCATTGGCGACGTCTCGAATGAAGAAGGAACGGGCTCCAGCGCGTCGACACCTACTCGGGTCAAGTCACCAATCAATCAAGAGAAGCATGCTATAGCTATGCAGCACGCCAATGTTTCTCACGGTGACCTGACCGCCCTTCCTCGTGGTAACAAGGACTATGTGGAGGAATATGAGACTGACGAGTATGGCCGCAAGGTTCGGGTCGACTCTTACACAGACAGTGACCGCAGCAAAGGCCCGGCGTCTGACGCCGTTGATTATGCGGAGGACGATTTCGAAGACCGTTATTACAGCACTCAGGATGTCCCGCCGCCGCTACGATACGTCCCCTACCAAGCCGGCGCGAGGGGCCTCAGCCCAATACCCAGCGTATCTGGCTACACTGAAGCCGGAAGCGAAGCACCGCTGCCGCAAACTTCCACGGACATGCCATCCCCAGCAAAGTCGCCGGAGCGATCGCGCCAGCACCTGTCGTTACAATCCGACGACTCGGTGTCGCGCGACGTGCGTGAGCTTGATGGCCTTTCCGCGGACGGGGTTGATCGGGTCGACGAGGCGGCAAGCGGCCAGGCCGTTCGAGGCATCGGGGCCAACCCGAATTTTGTCCATCCACCAATCGGCGTCGAATCGGCCGTTGCGTCTCTTGTGGATGGCTCCGCGCTTGACCAATCCGTCGTCACCGGAGCGTCGGGCTACAACTACGATGCCGCCCGAGCCTCAGAGGCCTCATACGAGGATCAATCCAAAACCCAGAGCAGCCGAGCCGTCGATAGGCTCGACAGGACGGATGCAGATGACGATCGGGAACTTGAAGACGAAAGGCAAGCCACACCCGAATCCAAGTCTGTGTCTCAGTCTCAGGATCACTCGGAGTATGAGTTGGATGAGTACGGTCGGAAGGTGCCCAGAACGAAATACCGGCACTCCCCTACGGCTTCCGAGGCCGCAATCACTGCCGGTGCGGTTGGCGCGGCCGCGGCAGCTTTGAAAGCCGCCAAGGAAAGGAAACAGGCAGCCGCGTCGGGGCAGTTTGTAGAAGATTTCGAACCCGCCGGCGTGGCTCGGAATCGGTCGTTCAAGGAGAGGACCATGCATCACGGATGGGAGCCCCGCAATACGCCAGCCCATAGCGTCGACAGATTAGACTTTGAAGAGCGCCCAAGGATGAGCAAGAGCGGCGTCCCAGACTTGAACGACCCTTTGCCCGAGATTGGCTACGTTGACGACGACCTTCAGACCAATCCTTCACTGGTCGAGGAGCGGCTTGATGGGGAGCCGATGCGCCAAGGGTGGCCCGGCAGAGAGACGGCAACCGAGAAGGACATGACGAGCCACACGCGGCACCCGCAAGGCAAGGAGCCAAGCGGTGTTGGTACTGGTGGTGGTCTTGGAATCACCGAGGCGGTGGGAGCGGCACTGCTCGGGACTGCTGCCGGCATGGCTGCCACTCACAACGAGGAAGGGGTCAAGGAAGACGGCGAATGGCATCGTACGTCTGACGAGCGCAAGCGGGACACTCTGGTTACCAACCCATACGAAGACGCCAGCCCAATCGTGAACCTGCAGTTGGATGAGGATTTGCTCGGCGCCAGGGGACTCAATGCAGGATTCGATACAGGCAGCCCCGCCGGATTTGCTCAGAAATACGACGAAGGTTACATGTCGAATGGCCCTAACCACACACCTGATGCTCACCAGGCCAAGGGCAAAGCCGCAGATGTCCACCCTCGTGGAACAGAGGACGACCCCTTTTACGTGCCAAAGAGCCACCATGGCCGCCATCTCAGCGGCATGTCGCAAGGCATGGGCTCTCCTTTCTACGATGCTGCGACCGGTGCGGGGATTGAACGAATCGAGAACAAGGACATTGTGGCGCTAATGCAACACGTAAGTGGATTCCAGCCTCCCCCAGCTTCTCCCGTTCTTTATGCGGCGGGGAGTGAGTTACAAGCTGGCTAACAGCTTATGCAGCTGATGGTGCGCGATGCGCAGCGGAGCGCTCGTGACACAGAGATTGTGGCATTGCTCATGAACGCAGCACTGGAGATGCGCAACTCGTTCCGCGAGATGAAGGAGCTAGTCCAAGACACTGGAGACGACGTCATTTTCGCCAACGCGGAAAACACGGACAAGCTGCACAAGGCAATCAACGGACCACGGCCTTACCCAGGTGCCGCGTCCCGGTCACTTCAGAGCCCGTCTCAAGCTGGAACACTGGATGAAGTCGGGTTGAAGAAGAGGAATCTGTGGAAGCGAGCGCTTCAGGGACTCAGCACCAAAGGAACCAACGACCTGAGCCGAATCGAAGACATGCTCATGCAGCTTCTGGGCGAGGTTGACGTGCTCAAGACGCGAACGGCGCCGCCCGTGTCGACCAGCGGTCCGGGGCAATCGTTCGACAACCTCCAGACGGATGGCCATTCTGAACAAGGCAGAGGCTACGCCGCAGAAGACACCGCTGCTGCTGGCACAAGCCGCGCCGCCGATGAAGCACGGGCGACGTCGGCATCGCAGAGCATTGGACGCGCACCCGGTGCGGCCAGAGAGGGGCGAATACCGGAGAATGCTGTCCCCGAGAACGAGGAAGAATGCCAGTACGAGCGCGCGCGTCCAAGCGCAGAGAGATCGGCAGGCGACTATCTACCAAGCCCGGACCAACCCGATGCGCTCCAGCGAGGCGGTTCCGTGCCTCTGGACACACCGCCGCGCCTGGCCCCTTGCGGTGAACAGCAGCAGCCTCTGAGCGCGGAAAACACGCCTCGCACCGACAAGGGCAAGAAGCAGAAGACGGGCTCCAGCGGCTGGCTGCCGAGGATATCGAGATGGTCGGGCACGACAGCTTCCAGCGTGGGCAAAGCCTTGCGCGGCAGCGGGGCCTCCAAAAAGGGGCAAAAGTACGACGACTTGCAGCATCCGTCTCGTTCCAGCTCCAGCCTGGCCTCTTACGACGACGCCGGCAACTACGGCTACGATGCGTACGGCGACGACAAGCTGCACGGCGGACTCTCGGACGGAAACCTGGCATCTCCTCGCGCCGAGAACCGCGCGGCGTCTCAAGGTTCCCAGCACATGGCGCCCGAGGATCCCAAGTACAAGGCCCATCGCGACTCGCTCAACCTGCAGCACCCGCAACCGAGACCGGGCCAGACGGAGAGATTCCGCACAGCCCTCGAGTCGTCGGCGCAGGAGTTCAACAACCCGACGACGCCGAGGTCCGCCGACTGGGCCGGCTCCGCCACCAGCCTCAACCGCCTGACGCCGACCAAGAGCAGGTTCGGCGACGGGTGCGCGGGACCAGGCCCCGACGGCGAATATTTCCCGTCCCCCGGGGGGCAGCAGCCATCCGGGCCGCCGCGTCCTCCCAAAGAGCCGATGGAGTCTCCGAGCTCGCGGCGCACGCAGACTCCGCCCAAGTCGAGCCGGTTGTCGAGGCTGCAAAAGGACGGCAGCCCGGCGCCTCACCCGAGCTCGGAGAGCGGCTACGGCACGATGACGGGGACCTACGTGAGCCACTATTCCGGCAGCAGCCCGAAGCTGGAGAACCGGAACCTGAACGCCGCCCTGGGTGTGCCCAGCCGCCGACCTAGCGGGCCGAGGGCGATGACGCCCAAGAGCCCGGTGGAAGAGGCAGCCAGAGAGGAAAGACGGAGGAAGCGAAGCATGCACGAGGGATGCTTCTCCGAGGGGTGATGCTGCGGACTCTGTTGTTTCTTTTTTCTTTTTTTTTTCTTCCCATAGACGCGATTGGGATAGTTTGCCCCTGAGGGAACGGGCACTTGATCAAAAAGAGGAGAAAAGCTTGCATCGCGCAGTACGTTTTCACAACAGGATGCTTTTACGGATCTCTGGGCTGTACTTTTTTCCTCTTCCTTTTTTTTCTCTCCTTTTTCCCCCCATCTTTGTTGCCCTTTTTGCCTCCCCCGCTTTCCCCCCCCTTTCTTTAATCCTTTTCATTTCCATTTCCCCGCCTGTTTTGTCTTTCAAACCCTCGCCTCGGGGCACCTTGATTCACCACCAAGCCCGTCTACATGCCCCGGGCCTGGGCCACCAGTCGACACAACCAGCTGCAGCGGCCGCAACGAGCAGTTCTTTTTGGTGCTGGCGACACCACCACCACCACACCGCCCTGCAAAAGGAAAACTGCGCCAGCTCAGGCCCGCCGGAACCGGCCAATCAAGCCGTGCAGGATGGGGAGACGGCAGAGGCAAAAAAGGCACAGGCGGGAGTTTCTCACCGTCATCGTCTGCAGGCGACATGGAGTTGGGGGAGCGGGGATGCCGGATGCCGCATTCCGGATGCCGCCCCTGCGCTCGTTTTTCTGAATCTAACGACGGAATGAACTATTTACAAAGGGGCCCGTGTCTATGCCGCTTGCCGTGGGCGCTGGGAACCTGGATGGGCTGTGGGACTGACGTTTTTTGTCTGTTTGCTCGTGAGGCACGGGAAGCTTGGGGTGGTGGTGATGCGCGGTTGCGGTTGCGGTTGCGGTTGCGGTTGCGGTTGCGGTCTGGTCTGGTGGGATCTCGCGGTGGAAGAGCGCAGTACTCGGTAGAGCGCTTCTGCGCTTCTGCATTGGAAGGCTCGAGTCGCACCCAGCCAAGCGGCAGCTGCGAGACTTGCCACGGTAGGAAAAGAGCACTGATGGCGGTGCGCTGCATGAGGGTTACTGCGTCTGTCACGTCTGTCACGTCTGTCACGTCACATCACGTCACATCACGTCACATCACGCCACGTCACACCAAACAAGTGGCAGCGCACCCCGTCACGGCAACACAAGAAAAGCCCTTAGGTACTGGGTACTGGGTACTCTGTGCGCTGCCCCGCGCGCGTTGTGCGTACCAAGTTGCACCAGCTGCCACTGCACCAGTGTGCTCTGGCGCGAGTCGACCCGCAAGAAGTGCGGTAAATAGGTACCCAAGGCACTCGGCATAATACATACCAGACATGTACCTACCTAGTGTGCGTGTGTGCATGTGTATTCCGCCAGCCGTGGTCAAAACAACATTCAAGTCTCGTAGGTGCTTGCTGCGTGCCATGATGCAGAAAACGCCAGACCCTAAAACAGCCAGCCAGCCAGCCAGCCAGGGGGTTCAATCAGTTGCGTTGCAGGGAAACGCGAGGCGTTGGAATGGAACGCGTGTGCCTCGGCACCTGCATACTCCGTACTGCTTACATGTACCTTTATTTTGTAGCGAGGCAGCTGGCTACAGTGGCTAGCTGCGTGCCGCGGTTTTCGTCCTTTTGCAGAGTACTCGAACCAGCAGTTCTGCTTTCTACACGACGTAACCACACGCACATGACAGCCTCATTAGCAGCTCATCAGCAGCTCATCAGCTGCGCAGTGGCCGGCTGCATCCCCTCAAATGGCGTCAACACAGCCGACTGTTTCACGCAACAGGACCAGGACCAGCACCCCCCTTGGTACGAAGCAACACGTCAAAAAAGAGGTCATTGGAGCAAGTGACAATGCGGTAGAGTGCGGTAGGTAACTTGTTTATTGAAAAAGACTTGGGGCGGCGCGCCAAGGTGCAGGTTCTGTCTAGGCCTGGCGTTTCCCTGCGTGCTTGAAAGTCCTTGCCGGGCTGTTTGCGCGCTCCTCGACGCAGGTGGCAACCTGTCGCCGCGGGTTATACCAGCACGGCGCGTTCGCCGCGGGGCACTGTGCGGGAAGAGGGGAGACCAGACGTCAGCCGGGCCGCTTTCAGCCGGAAGGGCGGGCGGGCGGGCGGGCGGGCGGGCGGGCGGGCGGGCGGGATTGGTTTTGTTTTGTTTTTTTTCGACCTACCGGTTCGCCGGAGCAGCCCCGCATGGTGCGGTCAATGACGTACAGCGGGGACCCGTCGGCGGTAACGCGAAGCTGCGGCATGGCAAACGTGCACGTGTTGCTGGCCGGGTTGCATTTCTGGCCCCGGCGTCGTCAGCCACATCATCTCATGATGAGGGAGGGAGGGAGAGGATGGAGAGATGGGAGGGAGAGAGGGAGGGATGGGAGGGAGAGAGGGAGGGAGAGAGGAAGAGAGGAAGAGAGGAAGAGAGCGAGGCGAGCAAAAAAAAAGGACCGGGGGCTACCGTACGCCCTTGTATCTCTTGCTGGCGCTCTTCTGCTTCAGCTTCCGGTGGACCTTGTAGTTGGGCCGCTGGATGGGGGAGACGGGCTCGTCGCCCAGCGAGCCGGGGGAGACGGGCGAGATGCCGTTCTCGTCGACGGTGCGCCCGTCGACGGGGCGGCCGCCGCCGACGCTGGTGTCGACGGTGAGCTGTGGCCGACGGCCTGCGCGCCGCTCGACCTGGTGGTGGGAGTGGGAGGCGGCGGCGCAGACGGTGGCGACGACGAGGGCGACGAGGCTGAGGCGCATCGTGGGAGGCGAGTCTGGACGGGGGCGGGGGATTGGAGGAGAGGAGGTTGGATGGAACGGGAACGAGGTGCTTTGCCGCGGGCAGGGCCGGCCAGAGCAGGCCAGGTCGGTCGCGGCGTGGGCGTGGCGTGGTGTCTTTTATAGATGGCGCTGCGTGCTGGGGCCGGTCTGCGGGCTGCTATAATTAAAAAGAGAGGGCGATGATGGGGGGGGGGGGGGGAGACCGTGCTGCCGGGGCTATTGTCCTTGGCTGCGACGCGGATACGGGGGGCCGCTATTATGGGAAACCGGGCCGCGAAGCTATTGTATTGTTGCGACGGGGGCATGGGGGTAAATGGCCGAGAAAAGACGCTCGTGTGCTGAAGATGGTGATATATTTATTCATGGGCCCAAGACGACTTGGTTATTACAAGGGCCCCCGTGGGGGTGGCAGGTGGCCCATGCGGACGGCCGTGTCCTGCCCGCGATCTGTTGATGGGTGGACCCGGCACCCCGTCTCCGGCATGGACCTGATTTTGGTGTGATTCATCGGACCTTTTGACTTGGCGGATGGCTTGCTTGCCTGCCTGCCCACCCCGGCCGTGGTGTGATGTGGATTGGAGTGCCCGGCTTCCCCCCGCAATCATCATTGTCCATCCCCCCGGGGCCACCATGCCGCCCGCTAAGCTTCTCCGTCGCCACGCCAAGCAACACGCCCCGGAGGATCGATATCCCCCAGCGGGATATCTGCCTCTATCTTCTTGTAGCCCTTTCTAGCCCGGTACCTCTTGACGCCGTGTCCCAGACCCATCATGGAGAGCACGAGCAGCGCGGCCACGACGGCTCCCGACAGCCACTTCCTCCATCCTCGCAAGCAGCATGGGTACCACGACATGAGAATGCCGACAAGCCGCTGCGTCCATGACTTGCTTCCGCGGCTGTCCGGGGAAAGCCCCCCGCGAACGAGCTGCTTGGCCATGGGTCCCAGAGGCCCGGAGACGAAGCGCTTGAGGCCAAAGAGCGGAACCGTCCTTTGCAGAGGGTGGTCGTCGGGATAGCGGGCGTCGCCCCAGAGGCCCGTGTAGTGCAGAAACGAGCCGAGGTTGCCTGTTGGCGGAACGGCAGAGCCAGCTGGCAGCAGCCGTGTAAAGGTTGACGTGGCCGGGTGGTAGTGGTAAAAGTAGGCTGAGAGCACGGGGTCCCACAGCTTGCCAGCATCGCAGTAGTCTATCAGCGCTTCATCGTGGATGTGGTTGCTAAACAAAGGAGTTGGGAGCGTCTGTTAGTGTTGCATCCTGCGTGCCACGTTCAAGCCGCGTCGCGTCTCTTTGGAGGAGCGCCGTACCCTGGTGAAGGATAGTTTGCGTGTGAGCCGTATGCGCTAAAGACTACAGGCTGTCAAGGTTCGCGTCATCAGCTCAGTTTCATCAGGGGGGGAGGGGGAAAGGAGAAGAGAAAAATTTCATGCTCCTTGTTCAAATCGGCAGCCTACCCACCCGCTCATCCTCCAACGAGATTCCCTCGTCGTGCCAGCCATATGCGGCGCCACCCGAATGCTGACTATAGTAGATGCCCGTGGGTTGACCGTCGCGAAAACGGATCATGTTATGCTCCCTTGAGACATGCTCGGGTGCATCAGTCCGAGGATTAGGATATGAGCAAGAAAACAGAAGCTGAGCTGGACGCACCAATCGCCCACGTGGTCTCCAAAGTGCATGCCATGTTCCACATCCTGAATAAGACGGTTTACAGGCTCCATTACCTGCGTCAGGTTGGCGCCCCTATTATAGGAGTAAAAGTAAAAGTAAAAGGCGTCCAGGTCCTGCGGCCCTCGCTCAACGGCAACGACCACGCAGGGCGTAGCATTGACAGTGCGTCCCGACTCATCCGGCACCTTTCCCAAGATCCAGGCCGGCAGCGTGGTGACGTCGTCCTTTGAGGTGAGGGCGACTTGGCCGGTCTTGACACGGTTGAGCGTCTCGAGGTTATCCAGGCTCAGCTTAGGCAGGCCGGCAATGGGACTTTGGTCAACTGTTGGCCTTGTGTGGTGGACATGTTGAAGCAAGTCTGATGGTCGAAAAGGATCCTCAGAGTGTAACCACACCAAAGGGGCTGCCAGGCGACGCGTTAGCCTCGGAACGCGAGTCGAAGAGCGTAGGCGGCGCGAAGCAATTCGGCAAAAAAAGACGTCCATCCCCCGAGTCCGCTCCGTACAGCAAGACGAGGCTTACCATGTCGAGTCACGCAGTCAGGCACGGCGCGGTTGCCTCCAGCCAGAAGCCATGATTCCGCGCCGTCGTTTGCAGAGCTGCAGCAAGCGGCAGCAACCAGCAAGCTCAAGAGTAGAATCACTCGCACCATTTCACCACCCCAGGTGTTGGCCTTGCGATGGCGTACGCCCGGGCAGCCCGAGTGATCAAAGATCAGTTCAGTTGCGATTAAGCTCGACTTGAAGTCAATAGGGGCAGCTTTGGGCATGGATTTACCGGCATCTGGCAGTTGGAGGGAGTGATGGGGCTCGAGCTGACAGTTGACGCCTGGCTTGGGCGGCTGACGGACGGCTGACGGACGGCTGACGGACGGCTGGCAGATGGTGCCGCTCAAGCGCAGCTACGTCGTACCCGTACCCGTACCCGTATCCTGCAGCAGATGGGCAAATGGTCCCTGGGTACTCTGTAGGTGCTTATGTACGAATTCAATGTTTGCGCCAAATCACCAGGTACCAGACCAGACTCAAGGTACCCCGCCGTGGAAGCGTGTTGTTTCCAGGAGCGTTATATTCGCCGTCATGCCCACTAAAGCGTGCAGGTGCAAGCGTCAACAGCGTCCCGCTTTGCATCTTGAATCTCCGTAGGGTGGAGCAGGCAAAGTGCGTCTCTACGAAGTATGATTGGCCCAATCAGCCACTTCGGTCCATTGTTCTGTTCATCTCGGATCTCATCTCCTACGGCAGAATCTAACCGCCTCATGAAATGCCCATCACCAGGCATCCATCCATTGCAAGCCGTCAGCCATCGCAGCACATGCCCAGCCATGTGTTCCGAGCTCCGCCCTTCCGGACCCAAACTCCCGAGACGAGCACCAAGGCATCCCATCAACCTGCCAGAGGACGGTGTCGTGCACGCATCCTCAGGCCACGTCTCATGAAACCGCCAGCTGCTTTCACCACGCCGCAGTCACCCGCTCCTTACCTTGGTTTCGAAGCTCAGAAGAGGCGGTTGAATATCCTGCGCAAGCATGCGTACCTTCTCTTCGGAGCAACGCCTAGATCTTTTGCCGGCACCTTTGTCGCAAACTCACCTCATCTCGCACAAACTAGAGGATGAAGAGGGGTCACTTAGAGCTTGTGCCGATGCCCTCGAACCAATCAGCCGGCCGCAGGCTCGTATGGACATGGACAATGTTTGACGGCGTCTTCGAGCAAGGGAAAAAAAAAATGGCGCATGAGTCTGCCTCGGCCACGGGGCAGATGACCGGTCAACACCTGCATAACGCAGCAGTCACCCCGCAGTCTTTGATTTGAGCTTGCCTCTGTTACAAAGCTGTGTATGGACTCGCCGGGCTCGGCTGCTTTATACTTCTCGGGGCTCACAAACTTTATGCTTGCACAAAGTTTGCACGCAAAGTTTGCTTATATGCAGACGATGCAAAACACCAACGCTGTGCCTGAAAAATGGCGGAGTTTGCTCCTTTCTTTTTTTTAGCTCATCTTTCCCCATAACTGGCAATTTGCACGGCCCTAGTCGAAAAGATATTGATATCATCATGTTGCACCACCAGTGTGCCGCCACACTAAATAAGTGCGGCTCTTTTGGGCGGCTTCCAATGCTGTGACAAGCAGGCATCAGGATGGTTGCTACTCCAATCCAATCGGGGCAATTAGCTCGGCGTTGCTCGTAATGGAAGCAAGAAAGACGTGCTCTTGCAGTGACCAAAACGAAAAAGACAAAAGGGGCGCCGGCAGGCGAGAGGAAACGAAAAGCGTTGCTCCCAAACAGGGATTTCATGCTACACGGGCAGCAGGCTTGCTGATTTGCCTTATTTCAACGCATACACCGAGGCTCCTTGGTCGCCTGGCTTTCTGCACTCAAGCTCGAGAAGCCCCTGGTTCGAACCAGATTCTCAAAAGTTTCCCAAGGCAGCCGCAATGATGATGATGATGATGATGATGATGATGCTGCTGCTGCTGTCGTGTGGCTCGGTGCTGAACGGCCTATTCGCGCTGGGCCTAGTCTCCGCGTTTGAATACAACACGTTTGACGGTCCGGGCTTCCCATCATGCTACAACGTCACCCAAGTTGCCAACGTCACGAGCGTTGCCGAAGTGCAAGGTCTCGTCAAATTCGCGGCCAGCAAGGGGCTTCAGGTTCGCGCTGGCGGCAAGGGCCACATGTGGTATGACACGCAGTGTTCGGATGACGAAACAATCATCATTCGCACCGAGTTTCTGAACAAGATCCGCGACTTTGACCTGGCTGCCGGCACCGTCGTGGTAGAAGCTGGCGTCACGTTTTTCCAGCTCGCCGAGTACCTGCATCAACGAGGAGCCAACATGGGCACCGGCTTGGTCAACTGGAACATCACCTTGGGCGGCAGCGTCGCCATGGGCGCCCACAGAAGCTCTCTGCGAGAAGATGCCGCGGTGGTGGGCGGCGTGCTCGCGCTGGACATGGTCGACGGCCTGGGTGGGCTTCGCTGTATTGAGCGCGACGAGTCCAGCGACGACTGGTTGGCTGCCTCGACGTCGCTCGGTCTGCTGGGGATAATTGTCAACATCAAGCTGAAAGTCTTTGCCGATTCAAAGGTTTACGCCATGCAGAAAACGTGAGTATCGTGGGAATCGTCGCCGCCTGGAAACAGTGCTTTTTCTGAGACTGGCCGAGACTGGCCGAGACTGACCGAGACTGACCAAGACTGACCCCATCAGACTGGACGAAAAGGATGTACTCTCGGGCGACATATACGCACTGATATCACCGTATCTCACGGCAAATTTATGGGTTGGTGTCATCTTTCGCCCCCCCCCCCCCTGCTCCTGCTCCTGCTTCACTCCTCTTGCTCCTCTTTGTTCCACAAGTTGACTTGCAAAAATGCCGCAAAAGTGGTTTCCGTTCAAGCGCAAGTTCTTCTGGCGATACTACGACACAGTCGAGCCTAGCAAAAGTCAGCAGCAAGGCTTCCAGTCAACCTTTTCCGTCACGGCCCTCGAGGGCAACGCAGCACGCACGCTTCTCGACAGTGGCAAATACGCGCCTTCGTCCAACTGGATCGCAGAGGAGACGTTTTTCAGACAGTGGAAGGCGCCCAACTTTCACGAAAAGACGACGAACCAGCCCGTCAAGCAATGGCCCGTCTACGGCTTCCATTACGACGTTCTCATCGGCGGTCTGTACCCGGGTCAAAAGCCCGAGTGGGACTATAACCTGCACGCCTACACGCTCGAGCTGGCCTTTCCCGTGACCATGGCGAACAAGATGCTGACCAGAGTGCGAGAGCTCTTTGACGATGAAGAAAAGAAGCTGAAAGTCATGGCATCGACGTACCGCAGCGGAATCAACATCAAGTTTGGAAAAGCGCATTACGATTTCCTGGGACAGATGACGTACAACACGTCCGACGGCCAGGACTGGACCAAGGGGGCCATCATGTTTGACTTTCCGAGTTACAAGCCCACCGTGGGGGATAAGAAGCGGTACAACGAGGAGTTTTGTACGCCGACTGCTGTTTTCTGTTGCTTTCCTGTTGCTTGGCCCCTGTTTTGCCCTATTTTCTACTTCGCAGCAACATACGGCAGAACTAACCGCGCGCTGATGCAGACATCAATCTCGCCAATACGCTGGTGAAGGAATTCCCGTGCAGGCCACACTGGACCAAAAACACCCGGGACGTGCTGCAACGCGCAGTGCCAAATCTTGACGCAAGGGTAAGGTGACTGATTGTCCAGCTTGGCCAAAGACGACCAGCTAACGAGGGGTTCGCTCTAGTACATTCAGAGGTTCAAGGCCGTGAGGGAGAAGATGGACCCCGAGGGAATCTTCCGCAGCGTTGTAGGAGAGATTCTTGGCGTATATCCTTGATGGGGGCGCGTACCAGGGCTGGAGAGGGAAGATGTCAACTTTTGCCTTGGCTCCCCACGCTCACGCCTTCACGCCTCTTGTCCATGAAAAGATGCATTATGCATGATGCATTATGCGCGACGAACCAAGTCACGTGGGAGTAGAAAACTTGGGGACGACGTACATCTTGTATGCGCAGCAGCGCGAGTATTGGAACAAGAGTCGCTTATACAGAATGTAGAAGAGAAGAATTTGAATAAGAGAAACTTGATACTGCAGAAGCTCCAGGAGGCCTAGTTGATTTCATCTTTTTTTTGAAGGATGGAATAGTGAGGTGGGGTCAATGGGGGGTGGTGATGATGATGATGCCCGAGAATTGTGGGTCAGGGGCGGTTACGATGTCGCAGACTACGCAGACCCCCCCCCCCTACCCCTCCGCATCCGCAGCCACGCCACGCCACGCCACGCCACGCCACGCCAAGACGCAACGACGCACACGCAACGACCAGAGACCAGAGACCCCTCTGCTTCATGTTTGTTTCTCGCTTCTCCGCAGCGCCGCAGCCGACGCTCGCCGCCGCCGCGCGCAACCCAACCAACCTGTCGACGAATTGCCGCCAGCGACGGGACAGCCCGCTCTCATCAAATGGCTCCGGGCGAGGCACAGCCAGCTGCTGCGTCCGCCACGCCGTCCGCTGGCCGCGACTACAAGGGCTTCGTTGCCGGCGTGTTTAGCGGCATTGCCAAGCTGACAGGTACGTAGGTAAATGTGCGTCGAATCGTGCCGGCCACCCGTTTCGTTTGACGGGGTTCAATCTTCTTCTTCTTCTTCTTCTTGCTGACGCCAAAGCGGAAAAAAAAAAACACAGTGGGCCACCCCTTTGACACGGTCAAGGTCCGGCTGCAAACCACCACCAAGGGCCGCTTCCGCGGACCCCTCGAGTGCGTCACGCAGACCCTGCGGCATGAAGGCGTCCGCGGCCTGTACAAGGGCGCGACCCCGCCCCTCGTGGGGTGGATGCTCATGGACTCCATCATGCTGGGCTCGCTCAGCGTCTACCGCCGCCTGCTGGCCGAGCACGTCTTCCACGCGGCGTCGTGGGCCCCCGGCGGCGGCGGCGACGACGGCGACGGCCCTTCCGGCCTGGGCGTCGAGGCCGAGGCCCTGCTCCCCGGGCGGGCGTCGTCGTCGCATCCGCCGCCGCCGCCGCCGTCGCACCTCCCCCCCCTGGGCCACGGGCTGGCGGGCGTCCTCGCCGGCGCGACGGTGAGCCTCGTCGCCGCGCCGGTCGAGCACGTCAAGGCCCGCCTGCAGATCCAGTACGCCGCCGACAAGGCGCGGCGCCTGTACGCCGGCCCGCTGGACTGCCTGCGCCGCATCCACGCCCGCCACGGGCTGCGCGGCGTCTACCACGGGCTCGGGGCCACCGTCCTCTTCCGCGGCTTCTTCTTCTTCTGGTGGGCCAGCTACGACGTGCTGTCGAGGTGGCTGCGCCGCCGGACCGGCATGAGCGCCCCGGCCGTCAACTTCTGGGCCGGCGGCCTGAGCGCCCAGGTCTTCTGGCTGACCAGCTACCCCTGCGACGTGGTCAAGCAGCGCGTCATGACGGATCCGCTGGGCGGCGGGCTGGGCGACGGGGAGCGCAGGTTCCCCCGCTGGAGGGACGCGGCCGCCGCGGTGTGGAGGGAGGCCGGCTGGAGGGGGTACTGGCGGGGGTTCTTGCCGTGCTTCCTGAGGGCCTTTCCGGCGAATGCTACGGCTCTGCTGGTGTTTGAGGGCGTCGTGAGGGCGTTGCCATAGGGAGGGTGTGTGGGTGAGTGGGTGAGTGGGTGGAAATCGAGGGCGTGGCTTCGGCAGAAAGCGTCCATTCATGCTCCTGCATTGTTGTTCCATGACGGGGGCGGCTGAGAGCGCCTTCATCTTCTTCTTCTTTTCTGACGACACATCGTGTGGGGGCATTGGCTTCCATCAACTCTTGTGCCCCGTCGGGGCCGGGCCTGACGTCTCCTTTGGCTCGAAATAGCCGACTTTTGTTGCTGGCATCACGACCTCGGTCGTCACTACCGCCCTGGATACATGACTCTCGGAACTCTGCTGACAAAACTCGTGCCCTCCGACCGGTTGAACCGCTTGCCAAATACGCCCCAAAATTTTTCCCTCTTCCCAACTGCCCAACGTCAAAGCGTGCGACACGTCTGAGCGTGCAGCAGCAACACCGCACGCAAGCCAATCTACTCGTCGTCCTCGTCGGCCTCGTCGTTGACAACGTTGAAGAACTTGAGCTCGTAGACGCCGCGGGACGTGGACACGACGCGGAGCCAGTCACGCAGCTGCTGCTTCTTGAGGAACTTTTTGGTCCTTTTCATTCCGCCCCGTCAGCATCGTCCAGAGGCCCATGCATGGTCTGGTCAACAAGGAAGGGAAGGGGGCACGGGCACGGGGACCAGGTACGTACAGGTACTTGAGGTAGCGGCCGGAAAGGTCGTTGTGGGCAATGACCTCGATCTTGCCCTCGCCCTGCTGCTGGACCACGACATTGTCGCCCAGGTTGTTGGTGCGGCCCTCGACCTTGATGGTATCCTGGAGGAACTTTTCAAACGCGGACACGTCGAAGATCTTGTCGCTAGCAGGCTGCTGGGCGTTGATGATGAACTAGCCGTCCCCGAACCGACCCCCCCGGTTAGCGGCGCGCGCAGTCTCGAATCCCGCGGCAGGGCTCGCTCACCTTCTTGGTCTGCTTCTGGGCCTTGCCCGACTTCTTCTAGACGACAACTTAGCCTACTGCAAACGATGGTGCCGCCATGATGCCGCCGCACGCGAGGGGCAAGAGACGCCGACGCCGGGCCATTCCGCCATCGCCTGGCTCCGTCTTGCACCAAGAGCCACTTCGGCGGGAGGGCAGGCGGAACGTCTCGGCGTCAACACATGGGAGGGTTGGCTGGGGGTCGATTCCGACGGACGGGGTGGTTCGACCGCTGGACAAGAGCGCGCCTCACGGCAACAGCAAAGTGTCAGGTTACGTACAGTCTGAGGAGCCATTTTCTTTTTTTTTTTCGGTTATCTCGGGTCAAAGGAGGAGAAAAGGGGGGAGGAGGACGGGAGATTTTTCAAGAACGCAAAGAAGTCGAATCCTGCGCCTTTGGAAATCTGATCTGCGTCGATAGAGGGAATGTGGGAAGGAAAAAAAAAAAAAGAAAAGGGCAAAACTTGGCGTCCGTGAAGCCCGCAAATTGCCTTGCACAGCGCGGGAGCCTTCTCTGCGTGGGGCTCGCTAGCTGGGCCCCAAAATGAATTAATTGGTGTGCCCGCCAAAACTGGCTGTTAGGGCTGCGATAAGCCCCGCAAGCCCGATAAGCATGGAGAGGGCTCAGCGGCACGAGAAGAAATCCACGGCTCGTCATGCGTCGGTGCACGTGACCGTCTCCAAGTCTGGGGGCTGCCAAGGGCCTCCCTCAACTTCATCAAGCATGCGTGCGTCTCCAAGATCTCAAGTCTCCAAGGCTTGGGCTTTCACTCGCGTGCAACAGCTCGCCGTCTCGCCTGTTGTGTGTTGGGACCACTCCGTCCCCAATTCATGGGTCGCTGGAGCATTGCGTGGTTCCAAACGTTCCGAACTTGCTGCCCAGGAGAACCAGACATCTGCCATTACACTCGTTCTCATGGCCGTCAACTTGAATACATCAATTTCGAAACCATTCTTCATACAAGTCATGCGTCGTAAATAAAACATAGTAAACCCTCGCAGCCAAAACTAGCCAAATATCCTCCTAAACATACCCTTCAGCCCCGACGGCTTCTTGTCCTCATCGCGAGATTTCTTGTCCCGCTCGCGCTCGCGCTCGCGCTCGCTCCTTCTCGCCTTTCGTGCGCTGTCCTCCGACGGCGTCCCACTGCTCTTGTTGGAAGATTGCGCCGTGTCCTCGTGCTCCTTTGCTTTGGCAGCCTTGGGCCGGGCCTGGTCCGTCGATGTCCGCTTGAGGCTGTGCTTCGATCGACTCGTGCTGGACCGTTTGGGACCTTCCGGCGCCCCTTTGGCGTCCTGAGCCGGCATCTCCACCACGGTTTCTCCGGCGATCTGCGGCGGCATGCCCGACCCGACAACTCCTTGGGCGTTTTTGACGTCAAAGAATTTCTTGTCGGGCTGCTGCGGACTCGCGACTGGCTCTGCTCTCTCGGCCGGTGCGGCGGCAGAGGGAACGCGCTCAGATCGCTGTTGGCTAGAGTGGCTGTGCCGCCGGGAGGATCGGTGGCGGCTCCTGTCGGTGGGCGAGTCCGTCTCTCTGCTCTTGGCGTGATCCCTGTGCGAGGCCCGGTCCGACCGTTCAGTCCTCTCGGCGTGCTTCTCCAACCTTTGAGATTTGTCAGGGCGGTCGTGATGATCTCGCTTCTCTGAGCGCTCGCGGTGGCGGTCAGCGTCGCGATCGCCCAGCTGGCGCTCGGCCTTCCTGCGGTCGTGTTCCGCCTGCTCTTCCGGCGTGCGATGCCTTCTCCTGCCGGAGCCGCCAGGACTCTCGCCGGAGAAGCCGCTGTCTCGTCTGTGGGGCGTTCTGGGAGGCGTCTTGGTCGAGGCCTCTTCAGCACTGACTGAGCGGTGACGGCGGCTGTGCGATCCATGAGAAGAGCCATGCGAGGGCAGGCGGTTGCCCTCTCTTGGCTCTTCATCGTGGCGGCTGCGGCCGGATCGGCCTGACTGATGCGAGTGTCTTCGTCGGCGGTGTCTCTCTCTCTCCCCGTCGCTGCTCAACGGTCGAGAACCTCTTGATGATTCGTCTGCAGATACGTCAGTATTATCCCGGCTCGAGTCTTCCTCAACCTCCTCCTGTGCCAAAACCGAGGGGAATCCTTCTTCACTGTCTTGGGATGCGCCAGCTTTTGGACTAGCTGGAGGGCTGAGGGCTTCTGCCGTGGCGTAAATCACAACGGCCGCTGCAACAGTGTCTTCAGCATCGCGAAGCATCAGCTTCTTTTGTCGTCTCAAAGACTTGTTGCGGTGCATTTCCACCATTGCCTCATCGGGAACGACGACGGCCGGCGTGGGAGCTCGCGGGTCAGTTTCCATCTGAGCAATCCATGCAGCTGGTGTATCCGTTGGTTTGAGAGCCGAGTCAGATGCCAACATCTCGGGCAATGACCTTGGGCACGCTTCCGGCTCAGCATTGGCATCGTCCTCCTCAAAGCTAACCCGTGTCTCTGGAGCTACCGGTGCTGCGTCTCCTTCCATTGCCGAAGAAGCTTCTTCTGCCTCTCTCTCATGGGATTTGCACAGTACAACACCCGCCATCCCGGCAGCGGCGGCAGCGCAGACGCTACCCAGAGCAGTGTCCACGGCGGCACCTTTGTCAGTCAAGCGTGCCTCTTCTTGCATGCTCTTGCCGGCTTCTTCCACTGCGTCGCGTTCCTGGGTGTGAGTGTTGACAGTATCAGACAACAACGCATCGACATGGTCTGCAGCAGCACTCTCAGCCACACTGCCGTCATTTGAGGGTTCCAAGTGCTCATCTCGCTGACCATCACCTACAGAACCGGGCAAATCTGATGTTGCGCTGGGCTCACTTGGAGAGGGGCCCTCAAGATGTTCCTGGTCTTCCGAAGCAATAGGCTTGTCAGGGTCTGACGCCTCTGGAGCCTGCTGTTCAGTTGCCTGGCTAGCAGGCAAGGAATGATCAAGCAACCCCCTTGCGTCATCGACCAAAGCCATGTTTCGAAGCTGGTCATCGCTAGCCAGCAACTGTTCGCAGATTTCCTCTCGGGGTACCTCGGGGATTTCCTCTGCATCAGCCGCACTGCTGTGCGCCTCACTCGTCGTATTGTGAGAGCTGGCATCGAAAAAAGTGCTCTCGCTGGTCTCTTGCCCCTCTTGGGCCGTCTGCGTTTGAGCAACGACTTCTTCAGCCATGTCGAGTGAGTGAGGTGGAAGCTCCTCCGCAGCCGTCTCAGCGTCCGTGTTTGCAGTGTTCGGCATGAGCGTTTCCGGCTCTGCCAAAGTCTCTTCGGCAAGATCTGCAGGCTCAGCTTCAAGCTGGACAGTCGATTGTTCTTCAGCTTCATCCTGAGCACCGGCTTCAGCACTTAGAACAGCGTTTGCAGTCGTCATTTCCTCAAGCTCGTGCTGTCCCGCGGGAAGATCCTTGGACTCTTCGTCATGGAAAACTGGCTCTCCCTCTTCGCTGGCCGCCACAGAGTCGCCGTCGATTACGGTCACGTTGGAAGGCTCGACGAGGGCCCAAGACTCTTGCAGGGGTAGCCCTGGGATCGTCTGGGTAGTGTCGAATTTGGTTGGCAGTTCTGCGTCCGTTGAAGAGTCTTTGATGCGATGGGCTACCTCTTCGGCGGCGGCGGTAGTGTCAGCAGCAACAATAACTGGTGATTCTCCTAAGGTCTTGGAGTCCGGAGGTTCGGATAGGATTGCTTGTTCAGGATGATCAACAGCTGCGGCTTCTTCCAGATGCCCGGGTTGAGTAACCGCATCTTCAGAAGGGATTGCACTGTCTTCCTGGGCCGTCTGAGGATCTGCGTCGGGAGTTTCGGATACGATGGCTTCTTCTTCATGGTCCTTGACAGCTTCGACTTCCAGATTTTTGGCTTGCGTAAGCTCTTCTTTAGACTCATCAACAGCTTCAACTTCGTTCAGATGCTCAGCCCGAGTAACCGCTTCTTCAGAGAGGATTTCACTGTCTACATGGGCCGTCTGAGGCTCTGTGTCGGGATTTTCGGATACGACTGCTTCTTCTGGCTCCTCAAAAGCTTCGGCTTCCGGATTTTGGGCTTGCGTAACCGCTTCTTCTGACTTATCAACAGCTTCAGCTTTTTCCACATGCTCAGCCTCAGTAGCCGCTTCTTCAGAAGGAATTTCACTGTCTTCCTGGGCCGTCTGAAGGTCTTGAACGGGGGTTTCGGATGCGATTGCCTCTTCAGGCTCAACAGCTTCGACTTCCAGACTCTTGGCTTGCGTAACCGCTTCTTCAGACTTATCAACAGCTTCAGCTTCTTTCAGATGCTCAGCCTTAGTAACCGCTTCTTCAGAAGGGATTTCACTTTCTTCCTGGGCCGTCTGAAGGTCTTGAACGGGGGTTTCGGATGCGATTGCCTCTTCAGGCTCAACAGCTTCGACTTCCAGATTTTTGGCTTGCGTAACCGCGTCTTCAGAAGGAATATCACTGTCTTCCCGAGTCGTAAGAAGCTCTGTGTCGGGAGCTGCGGATACGATTCCCTCTTCAGGCTCAACAGCTTCGACTTCCAGACATTTGGCCTGCGCAGACCCTTGTTCAGACTCATCAACAGCTTCAGCTTCTTCTAGACTCTTGGCCTGAGTAACCGCGTCTTCAGAAGGGATTTCACTGTCTTCTTGGGCCGTCTGAGGCTCTATATCGGGAGTTTCGGACACTATTGCTTCTTCAGACTCATCAACAGCTTCGACTTCTTCCATACGCTCGGCCTGAGTAGCCGTTTCAAGAGGGATTCCACTATCTTCGTGGGCCATCTGAGGCTCTCTGTAGTGAGCTTCGGACACGATAGCTTCTATAGGCTCCTCAACAGCTTCGGCTTCTTCTGGACGCTCGGCTGGAGTAATCGCCTCTTCAGAAGAAATTCCACCGTCTCCCTGCGCCGTCTGTAGCTCTTCAGCGGGAGTTTCAGATACAATTGCTCCTTCATCATGGTCAACAGCTTCGGCTTGTTCCAGACGCTCGACGTGAGCAACTGCTTCTTCAGGCTGGATTGCACCGTCTTCCTGGACCATGTGAGGCTCTTTGTCGGGAGTTTCGGATACGATTGCTTCTTCAGCCTGGTCAACACCTTCGACCTCGCCTAGATGCTCGGCCCGAGTATCCACTTCTTTAGACTGGATTTCGCCGTCTTCTCGAATGTGAGGCTCTCTCTCGGGAGGTGGAGTGAGTTCCAAGTCGATCTGGTTCCCGACCTCCTCCTCGGGAGCAAGTGTTTCCCCTGCCGAAACCAAGTTCGACGCACTGGGTGGCATGGGTCCCTCGCCAGTTGCGTTGGTAACCGAGACGTCATCTTCCTCAGCTGCGCGGTCCACGTCCACGTCCACGTCCCCGCTGTCTGAGACTGACGACAGAATTGCTCCCGTCTCGTGTGCTGAATCAGTCGAGACAGCTTCGTCGGCTGGCATGCCCTGGGCTTCCACAACACGAGGCTTCTCAACTTGCGCAACAGACGTTGGCTCCGCTGCGGCTGTGGCGTCTTCTCCTCCCTCCGGCCGCACAGCAGCGTCTCCCTCTGGGAGCGCAGCACCAGGAAGCTGCTCAGGAGGCTCGCGGTGCTGTTCGACAACTCCGCCGTCGTTCCCATTATGAATTATATCCTCCGACAGGTGTTGCGCATTCTCCTCGTCAATCAACGCCTCAACGCCATCATCCCCTTCATTCTCCAAATGGGTATCTTGAACATGCTCCGAAAAATCACTAGGGGTATCATGAAAAAATTGCAATTCCTCACCTTTTTTCGGCTTCGGCGCCAGTTTCTCCTCGCTAGGGATTGGCCCGACCGTGTCCTTGCTCTCCTCTTCTTCGGGTGCCTTTGCCTCAACGTCGCCTTGCTCAGCCTTGGATGCTGCAGCAGGCTCCGATGCCTCTTCTCGCAAAAGCGTGGCAGCCGCACCGCCTGCTAGTGCAGCGCCAGCAGCAATTGCGGCGGCGGGAGCGAGCGTTGATGGCTGAGCTTCTATTTCTGCTGAAGACTCTTTAGGCTCTTCAGGAGCTTCTGTATGTTCTACAGACGCTTCACCTTCTTCAGCAGGAGCTACTTCAGCTTCGGCAGACTCGGCAACCGCTTCCTCCTCAGGCTGCTCCTCTTCAGGACCTGGTTCTTCAGATCCCTCGTTTGGAGCCGCTGCAGCATCTTCAGCAGGTGTTGCCTCAACCGTGGGCTCTGGTGGACTCGCGGGGGTCTCGTCGACTGTGGCAATAGTTTCCGCAGCTTCGGCGACGGCCTGCTGATCCTCGGCGACCTCTTCTACAGCAACAGGCTCTTCCGCCTGCTCCTGTTCTACCTCGGCGCCGAGCTGAGCCTTGGTTTCGTCAGCGTCGGGGGCATCCTCTGATTCCGACTTCTCGTCACCGCCTTCAGCAGGTGTCACATCCTCAGTCACCTCGGGAGCGGCCGCGGCGGCTTCCTCATTTGCATCCGGAGCCACTGCCGCAGATGCCACATTCTCTGCCTCGGCCTCTGTTTCAGCAACAGGAGTCTCAACGGCAGCTTCATCACCTTCCTTGAGGTCTGTGATATCCGCTGGTTCCTCTTCCATATTCGGTTCTTCAGTGGCTTCGGCTTCATTTCCTTCGTCCTTTGCTGTCAGCTCTTCATTGCACGAAGTGTCTTGGGACTCTTCAACAGGCTGAGCATCGTTGCCGTCGTTACCTGATTCATGCTGTGCTGTTTTTACACTCTCGGCAGGATCCTCAGCCTTTGGAGCATCTTCTTCGGCAGTCTCCAAGGGCGGCTGCCCCTCCTCAGGCGCTGCAGGCTCTTCATTGGCAGTTGCCTCAGTAGGTTCGACTGCTTCATCTCCTTCGGGGTCCTGAGTGGATTCATCAACTGTTGTCCCAGCTGTTTCTTCAACGGCTGGCTCCTCATTCGTCACATTTCCAGATTGGCTATCAAGAGGCTCATCCGCTGCGGCCGTTTCTTCAAGCTCATGTGATGGTTCAGAGACAGCAGCGGAAGATTCGACTTCTTCTTTGGCACTGTCAGCAGCTTCCTCAACATCAGCTGCAACATCCGTTTTACAATCCGCGTCCTCCAAAGTTTCAGATGCTACTTGATCCGTCGCGGTATCGGCGGGAGTTTCGTCTTGCGCGTTGCCCGAGACATCTGTTTCTACTGTTTCGTCTCCTTCAACGGTGGTAGCATCAGCGATGTCAAGTACCTTCTCCGCTTCAACCACCTCATTAGCAGCAGGTTCAGCCGTGTCAACGGCAGCGTCATTGGTGTCTTGCACAACATTTTCTGGTTCAACCACATCAGTCTTTTCGGCCAATACAGGTGTAGCCTCTGTTGTTGTATCTGTCCCACTGGGTTGTGCAATCTCCGCTGTGGTGGTAGCTGATGCCACCGGCTCGTTCGACTGTTCGGCATCTACTTCATCCTTGACCTCGTCATCTTCAGGAGTGGCTGCGGCTCGTGCGGAGCTTTCAGATTCTATCTCTGCGGCGTCTCCCGCAATTTCAACAGCACCAGCAGGCAGTTTGGCCGTATGGTCCGCCTCGACAGCTTCTACTAGTGGTGAAGTCTCTTCCCCGGCAGTTGGATTCTCAGCGGCGTCGCCAGGAGCTTCATCAGAGGTCTCGGTTGCTTCTGCAGGCGCCTCAGTAGCCTCACCCTCGGGATCGTCTGCAATGGCTTCATCTGTCACCTTCTGGGCTTCTTCTGGCGACGCAGATTCCGAGTCTTCCTCAACAAGCTCGGAAGTAGGAGATGCGTCAGACCGACTGTCTGCGCTCACATCTTCTGCTGTTTCGACAGAGGCGCCGTCAGTAGTTTCTTCAGGAGCCGCTGGTTCTTCAACAGTTTCAACTGATTTCTCATCCGGTTCTTGACCTGGGTGCTCATCTTCCGCGGCCGTCTCAGATTTTGCGACAACATTATCCTCACCATCTTTGATGCCAGACTCTGTAATCACATCATCCTTGTCTGCAAAATGAACTTGTTTTGGCGACGCTGGTGGTGCTGTGGTTTCATCGGAATCAACTGGAACAGCCGGCTCTGGGTCGCTGGCCTCCTTTTCAGGAGCAGAATCATCCTGCGCCTTGTCTGGACTTGTCTCAGACGTATCTGTTTCTTCGGTAGTGCCTGTGGGTGTCTCTGCTGACGCAATTGTCGCAGGTTCAACATTTGACTCTTCAACCAAGGGATCGTCTTTCTTAGCTTCAGTTTCAAGCGATTCAGGTTCCGGAGCAGGCTCAACTGCCTCGCCTGCCGCCGGGTCGTCGCTCGCGGTTTCGTTTGGCTGCTCAGCTACATGCTCAACGGAAGCAGCTCCCTCAGACAGAGGCTCTTCAGACTTGGTCTCCTCCTGGGTAGGTGCATCACCTGCACCGTCGTCATCAGGCGTCTGTTCGGCTTCGTTTGGCTGCTCAGCTACGTGCTGAACGGAAGCAGCTCCCTCAGGCAGAGGCTCTTCAGACTTGGTCTCCTCCTGGGTAGGTGCATCACCTGCACCGTCGTCATCAGGCGTCTGTTCGGCTTCGTTCGGCTGCTCAGCTACGTGCTCAACGGAAACAACTCCCTCAGGCAGAGACTCTTCAGACTTGGTCTCCTCCTGGATAGGTGCGTCACCTGCACCGTCGTCATCAGGCGTCTGCTCGACGACTTGAGCTGGTTCAGTCGTCTCACCTGCCTCCGTGTCGACGCTCCCGGTTTCGTTTTCTGCGCGCTCAACGGAAGCAGCTTCCTCAGGCAAGGGCTCCTCAGGCTTGGCTTCCTCCTGGCTCGGTGCGTCAACCGCAACGTCATTATCATCAGGAGCCTGTTCGACGACTTCAGCTGGCTCTTCCGTTTCTTTCGTCGACTCCTCAGCTGGTGTATCAGCTGGGGGCTCTGCCGTTTCTGACGCATCTGTCGTCAACTCCTCGGCAGTCACTTCGTCTTCCTCCGCGGTTTTGATGGTCGCATCAGCAGCTTGTTCGTCAGAAGGTTTCGCCGCCTCCGCGGAAAGCTCTTCATTCGACGAAGTTTCAGGCTTAGAATCAGCATTTACATCAGCGTCGACCGTTTCAGCACCCTGGTCGGCAGGCTTGTCCTCCACTGTTGCTTCTTCTGCAGAAATATCATTTTTTGCGCCATCGTCAGCTGATGAATCATCGGCCTTGGTCCCGTCAAGTATTTGCTCTGGCTCCACGCTGTTGTCTGTAGAAACTTCCACGGAAGGCTCGTCTGCCACTGCTTCTTCTGTTGGGTTTGAACTTGCTACAGTTTCTTCGGTAGCTGCAGCTACGGCTGCGTCCGTGTCAGGGGATGTATCGGATGTTGCCTCCTCTTCAGTAGGGTCGTCGGCTTTGCTCGGCGCAGCCATAGTTGTATCCGGCTCATCCTCTGTTTTGGCAGCCGTCTCAATGATAGGGTCGGCAGTTTCGGCGGCAGTTTCAGTGGCAGGATTTGATGGCTCATCAGTGGATGCTGGAACAGCATCTTGAACCGCAGTCTCGGTCGCGGGTTCTTCGGTCGATACCGCATTGGAAGCAGGTTCTGAGGTGGCAGGGCCTTCTACGGCAGAGGCTGTCTCTGTCTCGGCGCTATTCTCTGTCGCATCTTCCCTTGGTTCAGAAGCTGCAGGCTCGACAACAGGAGTTTCAGACTGGCGTACTTCTTCCTTCACATCCTGCACAGGGGGGGTTGGCTCGGCTTCTGATGTTGTCGTCTCTTCAGTTGGGGCATTTTCCTCTGTGGCGGTCGGTTCGACAGTAGCACTCGCATCTGGCGCAGGATCTGCTTCAGCTGACGTTCCCTCCGCATTAACATCCAAACCGGCAGACTCAGGAGCAGTCACATCCGATGTGATGTTTTGGCTAGAGTCTGGCTCTTCGACAGTGGAACCTTGGGTGACTTCTGCAGAGGTTTCCTCAATCGGTTCTTGAGCTTGATCAGGCCCCTCGGGCACTGGAGCTATTTCAGTGCCATCGGCAGCAGGCTCACCGCAGGGTTCT
Source organism: Ustilaginoidea virens (assembly GCF_000687475.1). Lineage (NCBI taxonomy): Eukaryota > Fungi > Ascomycota > Sordariomycetes > Hypocreales > Clavicipitaceae > Ustilaginoidea > Ustilaginoidea virens. The sequence goes on from NC_057321.1 coordinate 2,117,377, forward strand.
TCAGAGACATGAATTTCTGCAACAGGTCCTTCAGTGGCATCTGCATGTGTTGACGACTCTTCGTTTGCTGGAGTTGACTCCTCGAGAACCTGTTCAACAGATTCGTCTTCGGTAATTGGTTTGGAATCTGTATCTTCAGATTCCTTGGCAACAGGTTCGTCGCAAACAGGATCATCGGCAGAAGAAACTTCAACTGCGCCTTCGGTGCCGAGGGATTCTGTCACTTCTTTTGTTGCTGGCTCTTTGGCGGTCTTGTCTTCCACAACATGTGCAGCAGTGGGAGCATCTTGAGCAGCTTGCTGAGATGAAAGCTCATCAGTGACTTCTGCCTTCGACGCCTCGTCGACCTCCTTTCCTTCACTATCCTCGGAACCTGTTTCCCCTGGTTGTTTCTCAACAGACTCGGAAGCCTGTTCTTTGGGTTCTTCAACTGCCGGTCCTTCGGCCGAGTCCTCCTGGCTTGGCTGCTCTCCATCCACAACAGACTCCGTCGCTGGAATTTCATTGGTTTCTGAAACCTCTTCATTTACAGCTCCTTGGTTGGAATCTTCTTCGGTTTTGGTTTCAGTCGGCGGTGGTGTTTCAGCGATTGCTTGCTGTTCGGCCGGAATATCGTTTGACGCTTCTTCAATAGAACCTGCAGCTGGCTTGTCATCCACGGTAGATTCAGCTTCCTGTGCCTCAGAAGGTACCTCTTTAGGAGATTCTTCTACAGGAGAATCATCGACAGGCTTCTCTTCCTCAGCAAGTCGCTCGACCGCTTCTTCAGCGGGAGCTTCTGGAGAGGCTTCGTCAACAGCGAGGTCCTCAGCTGGCTTTTCATCGGCAGGTTGCTTATCCGTTGATTCAGCGGGAATATCTGGGGAGGCTTCGTCAACGGCATCCTCAGCTGACTGCTCATCCGCTGGTTCAGCGGGATTATCCGGAGAGGATTCTACAGGAGCATCCTCAGCTGGCTTTTCCTCTGGAGTTTGCTCCTCTGTTGTGTCAGGGGGAACATTTAAGGAGGCTTCTATAGGAGCATCCTCAGCTGCCTTCTCAACCGCAGGTTGCTCATCTGTTGATGCGGGAGCCTCTTGAGATGCTTCGTCAACAACATCCTCAGCTGGCTTTTCCTCTGCAGGTTGCTCCTCCGTTGATTTAGCGGGAGCATCTGGAGAGGCTTCTACAGGAGCATCCTCAGCTGCTTCTTCAACCGCAGGTTGCTTGTCTGTTGATTCGGGAGCCTCTTGAGAAGCTTCGTCAACAGTATCCTCAGCTGCCTTCTCATCCGCAGGCTGCTCATCTGTTGATGCGGGAGCCTCTTGAGAAGCTTCGTCAACAGTATCCTCAGCTGCCTTCTCATCCGCAAGCTGCTCCTCCGTTGTTGACTCAGCGGGAGCCTCTGGAGAGGTTTCGTCAACAGCAAGGACCTCGGCCGGCTTTTCTTCCGCCGTCGGCTCGGCCTCTAATGTTTCAGCAGCCACTTCTTTGGGCGCTTGTTCCACAACAGACCCTTCTGCGGGCTTCTCGTCCACAGCAGCCTCCGCCTCCTGTGTTTCCGCGGGTGTTTCTTGGGGTGTCTGTTCTGCGGCAGGAGCTTCAGCGGGTTGTTCGTCCACAGTCGGCTTGTCTTCCGGAGCCTCAGCAGTTGCGGCTTGTGGAGTCTCCTCAACGGCCTGTTCTGCAGCAGGGACTTCAGCGGGTTGTTCGTCCACAGTCGGCTGGTCTTCCGGAGCCTCAGCAGGTGCATCTTGTGGAGTCTCCTCAACAGCCTGTTCTGCAGCAGGGACTTCAGCGGGTTGTTCGTCCACAGTCGGCTGGTCTTCCGGAGCCTCAGCAGGTGCGGCTTGTGGAGTCTCCTCAACAGCCTGTTCTGCAGCAGGGACTTCAGCGGGTTGTTCGTCCACAGTCGGCTGGTCTTCCGGAGCCTCAGCAGGTGCGGCTTGTGGAGTCTCCTCAACGGTAGGAGCTTCAGCTGGCTTTTCGTCCGGCGGCACCTCGGCGCCTGGACCAGTTTCGACTTCCTCCTTGGGGCCCTCTTCATTAGCCGCAGGCTCCTTCGTCGACTCCTCGTCGGCGGTCGTGCCAGGAGCCCTTTCCTCCGATGCTTCTTCAGCGCAGGTTTCGTTTGTCACTTGTTCCGCGGCGTCTGCAGCCCCTTCCTCGGGCGGATTCTGCTGCTCGGTCGGGACATCTTCCGATGCCCGAACTGGTGCTTGCCCTTCCGGCTCGGCACCGGCGTCGGGGGCCGCGTCAGGAACGGGCTCTTGCTTCGTTTCCGCAGCGTCGTCTGGCTGAGCATCCTCGGGCGGCGCGTCCTCCTGGGCTGCATCTTCCGGCGCCGGGTCCTCCTCCGCTGCGGCGGGATTCTCTCCGGGCGTTGTCTCCTCCGTCTCTGCCGCCTTGGGGGGGCTCACGTCGCTTGCAGCTTTGCTCTTCTTGTCCTTCTTGGCCTTCTTTCCCTTCTTGTCCTTCTTCTTTCCAGTTGATGTCGTTTGAGGTTTGTCGTGATCTTCATTATTCGTAGCGTCGGCGGGGGTATCCTTTGGCTTGTCGTTATCCTTGCCCTTACTCTTGTTGTTGTTCTTCTTCTTCTTGCTCTTCTTGTCGGGTTTTTGTGACTCCTTTACGGGTTCCGGTGAATTGGATGACGGGGCTGCGGCTGTGGCTGCTCGCTCATCCGATATGCCCTCTTCGCTGTGATCCACATCGTCTGCGCCAGCATGTCAGCTTTTGCTTCTTTAGTTATTTTGCCACGCCTTTAACCGGGCAAAAATTCAATTCCAAAGTGTTTTTTTTCTCTTTGCTTTTTTCCCTCCCCTTGCCGCAGAAATGTTTACCTTGCTCGTGTAGAGGATCGTCGTCCTCCCCCTCTGAATCAGACTGCTGAAAGTACTGCACGTTTGAAAAGTCAGAGAATTGTATATTGTAAGAGCCGACATTCGTCCTGTACGGACAATACGCGACTTCAGGGACGTAACTCATACTGTCTGTGAGTCCTGTGTTCCCTGAGAGAGATCAGGCTCGTCCGGGCTGGTGGGCTGGGCACCGGTTATAATATTAACGGCCGCCATGCAGGAAGGACTACTGGGTTGCCAAGCAAAGCAGAGAGTATTGGGCAATCGGGCAGACGCAGCAACAGGTTACGGCATCAAATGGAACGCCTTGGAAGGGTGGTTCAGGCGATTCTGGGGTCGGGGGGTGTGGATGGTTGATACGTCGTCGTACAGGTGATTATGCGGCTGCAACCCACACGCAGAAAACGTGAACGAACAACACAGCAATAGCAACAGCAAATAAGATCAAAACAAAGTAGTACCAAAACAAGCAAAGTATTGGTCACAAGGCAATTGGTTTCAAAATGCAGGTTGTTTGACTCAGAGGAAAGAGGACGGAGCAGAGACGGGAAGAAGAGTTGGTCGACATAGGCGGGACATGGTCGCAGGTCATTGACGAGACAACCAGACAGACCGCTTCCTGCCCCAAAGTTCCAGGGGTTCGAACGCTCGACATGGGCTGGATAGCGTAAACATGCGATGGGCCCCGTCGTAGACAAGAAAGCCATGCACTGGTCCCATGACACGGGTTGATACATCACCCATTAAAGCCGAGTTTACTGTCAAGTTGTTTGGCGAGGTGATTTTGCCTTGGTATCTTTTGACTCGGCACGCCGGGCTTGGGTAATCTTACAGAGCAGTCCGAACTGAGACGTGGGCCCCTTGTCTGTTCTGGACATGGCCAGGACTCGGGAGCTATGATTAAACCACTGCCGCCGCTTGTTGGTGCCAGGCTTGAACCATATCCACTCGGAAGGGGGAAGAGAGCGGGTTTCCCTCTGCCAGTGACGAAACCAATCGCGAGCGTGCAGGAGGACGAGCGGCGCGGCAAGCCTTGGATCTCTGGATTCGATTGGGCTCGCATTTTGGAAAACCTGGCCTGGGGACATTGCGGCTGCTAGCCTCGCAAACTGCCGGAAAGTCTCATAACGGGGCTGACGGCCTGAATCACGGGCTATCACGGCAATGCTGATGCCCGACGACTGACGGAACTGCAGCGGCGTCTGTCCCGAGCGCGAGCGCAAGCGCAAGCGGATGCAGGCAGGATGTGCCAGCCCATTTCCTCGGGGGTCAAGCGCGGCCAACAACAATTCGATAAGCAGGGTCAGCAGGGTCATGGGGTGGTCCACCCCCAATGCCCAGAAGCGGGATTGGGCCTCGATGCTGCGCTGCGTTGGCTGGCTGGGCGGCTGGGCGTCGTGCGGAATCGTGCGGAATCGTGCCCCCTGTTGATAGATCCATCCACAGATTGGAGGAGGTTGGAGCTTGATTAAGCGGTTGCGTTGGGCAAACGCTCTCGGGGCGAAGGGCGACGACGAGGCTTCTGAAGCAACCGCTTGCAATCTGTTTGTTCACCTTGGGGCGAGGCGGTAGTGTGCACGATGCTGTGCCGAGGCTCTCCTTGTTGCTGCTGGATGACGGATGACGGATGATGGATGATGACTGGAACCTGCAACGTGGCTCGCCTCCCAACGGGCCTCGGCCAGAAGAATCATTCCCCGTTGTTGTTTGCTCATTAGTCCTTTGCGTACGGAGTAGTCGTGCGGTTGGCAGCAAGGACGACTTGACTCTTGGCCACGACAGGAAGGCACCGCCCGACGACACATGATGTCAATTTGCATGGTACCCGGCCACCACCTCCAGATGTCTGCTCCGATGGGCTCCGTCCAGGTGCCAAATTGAAGGTTTGGCAGTGCACAGACCTGCCTGTGCCCTTGGTCTACAGCATCAACTGGTTATTTTACCCTCTCGTGCCAGTCTCTTTCCTTTCATCCTTCGTGCCTTTTTGCCTTCTTTCCTTCTTTCCTTCCTTCCTTCCTTTTTTCCCTTTTTTCCCTTTTTTCCCTTTTTTCCCCTTTTTTTTCCCAACATCACAACCGGTCCGTAGTCATGTACCCATGTAGCCTTAATTGACGAGATTCGGGCTAATCACATTTGCAGCATCCATCACAAGATGGCCCGAAGATTAGACTCCGCAAGTCATCTATGCTCCATGGCTCCCCCGTGCAACAAATTTCTGGAGACCCGCCGCGCGGTGACAGAGTAAAGCAGGCCGCAGCCCCACGACCTATCGATCCGCATCCCTGCTACTCCGTCCTTCGGTTGTCAGGTCTCAGCATGCGACGGAGTACAGCCATGCTAGCGCGCAAGCAGGCATTCATTTACCCGCCATCGTCACTTCGTGGCGATCCCTGCCCTCTCCTCACGCCTCCACGCCTCCCCGCCCTCGGCTCCCTTTCCAGCCTCGGCGTGGGCGCCTGGCCTCGAAGAAAGTTGGTCGACAAAAATCCCTCCTTTGTTGTAACCGTGGTTTGCGGCAACACGCACGCACGCACATCTTTTCCTTGCCTCGCTCGCTGCGTTGCCTCTCGAGTCGTATGACGAGCCTTTTTTTTTTAAATTCTCTGCATCGCTCATGTCTGGCTGCATTGACCTTTACCATGCAATAAAACTTGCTGCATGTTTGGAAATTGGCTCTGGACCCTGCCCCACACGGACACGGTTGTTGCACGTTGAGCAAACTAATTTTGGCCACCAGCAAAGCAACCCCTGTGACGATTCCGCCCCCATGAACCGTGCACCCTGGTGCAGCCAGGCAAGTTAGCGCAAGAAATTAGCGCCTAGGTACGCCATAAGTTTGGGGGACGTGGCTCTGTACAGCATCGAATCAGTTCTCTTTGTGCCCCAAACTTGCTGCTACAGCTAGCAAGTGGCTAAATCCAGAAAGACCTGAATCGTAGGTATCGCGTCAATCGACTATCAAAAGTATATCGTCGTATCCGGGGATTCAATATTCATTTCAAACTCCCGTCCATAGAGATGAGCGCCGTCTTTCGAGCCGCCGCAAGGTGGGGACGGCACAGTGATTAGGGTCAGGGGTGCCGGCCCCCAGCCTCCCAGAACCCACCGGCAACTACAACCCTCAACCAGCTCATCGTCACCGCCACTCGACCTTGATGGCTGGGTGCCTGGTAGTCGTGGGACGACCTCGCCTGGGACGACGTGGAAACCTCTGCAACATGCAACACCAACCTTGCCGTGCGGCGCAGGATGGCCGCCATGCAGCGCTCCTATGTGCCGGGCCATGGGCAACCTACCAGGCACGTTCCAAGGAAACGCCCAGGGTTTCAACCGCAAAAAACCCTTCATGCAGCAGCAAGAACCCTTCTTCCTATCGCGAACCTTCAGTGACGCCATGCTCGGGACAATAATAAGCCCAGGTCACGCACCGACGAGTGCATACGCGCCATATATACTTCGTAGTAGACTTTGTTCTCTGAACCAGTGCTTGTCATGTCTGTGATCTAAGAAAAGATATGCTCCGCCCGGCACAATAGCCGCCCAACCTTTGCTTTCACGTAGCCCGGAATAGCTCGTCTCGGTTTCATCGTCTGGTTTGGTTTGAAAACTCGAGAATCTTTGCATCTCGTCTTACATGATTCCACTTTGCTTGCTAGATTGTCCTTCTCGCAGAAGGGGCCACAGAAAACCGCCTTTCTTCATGCAACGCCGGCTCGTCCCCTGAGCGTCGATCATTATTTCTTTTCCCCCACATCTTATCCTCTTTCTTTCATGCGATGATTCATGTCATGATTCATGTCACGATTCATGTCACCAGAACATGATGGTGCTCGCAAAAGCTGGTCGTCCCTAAGACGCAGCTGTGGGCTGATTGCTTTCCACTGCTGGCACATAGCTCGCCTGCGCACTGTTGTTTTTAATCACCTCTTTCACTTTTTCCTCGGCCTCGTCCCAGTCGTCCGTTGGCAGGTTGACTAGGTCGATACCGAAATGCGTGGCGATCGCGCTCAGGGCTTCGAAGCTCCTTTGATCGTAAACGAAGCTAATACTGACACCAATACGACCGAACCGTCCGGTTCGTCCGATTCGGTGGAGATATGTCTCGGCATCTGGCTCGTCACCCTTTGGTCCTGGCATCATGGGAATATCGTAGTTGATGACCATTGACACGCTCGAGACATCGATACCTCGAGACAACAAGTTGGTTGTAACGAGAACCTTGCTCTCTCCGCTTCGGAACTTGGCCAGCAGCTCCTGCCGCTCGCTGCTGTCGAATTCTCCGTGTAAAACGGTTACCTTGTGTCCGTCATCCGTCATGCGGCGTTGAATTTCATTGGCACTTTTTCGTGTCTTGTAGTCCGGTCAGCGTTTACTACCGTCGTTGACTGACAGGAGCGCGATAGCATACCTTGACGAAAATGACAGATTGGCCGATAGTCATCAAGCCGTAGAGTTTGCAGAGAATACCGTAGCGAGCATTTTCGTCGGGGCAATCGATAAACATTTGTGAGATGCCTTTGACGGTAAGCTCTTTGGTCTTGAGTTTCAGACTGTTGGCGTCCGGCGCAAACTTCGGGATGTACTCCATGACACGCTGAGGAAACGTGGCGGAGAACAAAAGCACCTGTATGGTGGCTTGAGTGGCGGCCGGCAGCAGTCTAAAGCGATTTGATCAGCAAAAAACACACGGTGATGTTGTTGTTTGGTAGCGCAGGTGCAGAAAATCGGGCTTACTGGCGCTTTACACGAAGACACTGATCGCCAAGGCCAGCCTGATCCAACATGTTGTCGGCCTCATCGACGACAAGAACCTTGAGTTTTGAAGCATCGAGCTGCTTACGACGTCCGAGGTCAAGCACGGTACCGGGAGTACCAACTACCACGCTGGCTCGAACGGGCTCGCCTCGAGGAATTTTCTGAGGAATCGCTAATGCCACTTTGAGGTTTTCGATGAACCGGCCAATCGTGTGGATATTCCTGTAAATCTGGTCGGCAAGTTCTTGGGTAGGTGCAAGAATCAAAGCCTGCGGCTGATGAGGTTGGGTGAAGTCAACTCGAGACAAGCTGGCCGTGAGGAAAGCAACCGTCTTGCCGGTACCAGATTGCGACTGAGCCACCATGTTTTTCGGTGGATCGCTAAGCATGAGAGGCAAGGACCTGCCTTGGATCTTGGAAGGTTTCAAGAAATTCTCCGCCAGCAGACCCTTGAGGATGTGCTCTGATCTACGTAGAAACGCGCCGTCAGCAGGCAGGGAACTTTCATTTCTTTTCGCACAAGGGGGGAAAGAAAGTACACCTACAGTCCCAAGTCCTCCCAGGTAGCAGCCGAATAGATGGGAGCATCGTTGTCGCCTCCGCTAATGGTGACTTCGACGTCACCATCAGCTTCCGTCAGGGACGACCCACCGATGGCAGCAGATGCGCCATCTACTTGTGCACTTGAAGCAGCTCCAGCTTCTTTTCCCTCATCGGCCGCCGATTCTTCGGGCTTGGAGATTCGACTCGCAAGGTCCGACATTGTGGGTGGAGTGATGGTTGTAGATGGTGCGTCAGTGAAGAGTTGGGTTTGAGAACCCAACGGGGAAGCCGATCTGCAGCCGGCAGGTAGCTGGTGAAGAAGAGGTTTGAAGCGGCCGGACAAAAGAAAATCTGCTGGTGGAGGCGATGAGCCCTATTCTGTCCGTGACGCACGGAGTTTTCAACTGCAGGAGAATCCGACACCAGGCTGTGCGAGTAGACGATGGATGGATAGATAGCTTTTTTTGGATGGCGGGGTTGATGGTGGGCCTGCGTGCAGGAGCTAGCTCTGCGCAATGGCAAGCTTTTGAGGGGACCGCCGTTTATCCGATTGACCACTAAAATGCTTAGTCACACCAACTTTCAAGGATTGCTTACTTCATCTCTCACGCTGCGATATGCATGCAGCTTTCAAGCTCGGATTATTGATCGATTATTCTGACTCTGGATAAAGACCATCGTTACCATTAAGCAAGCCGTACTCCAACGTGTTATCCTAATTGCAGGTGGTGTGGCCAGGCGCCCCGACAGACATTTTCCGCCCTTGAATTTTTGTACTAAGCCTATACAATAACGGCAGCACAAGACCATGGTGTGAGATTCATTGCCATCATTGCATCCTGCTCCTTCGCGGCCTCCAGCAGCACCCAGTCCAAGCTTCGCAAATACTCAAGAAAAGCGAAAAAGAAAAGAAGAAGAAGAAAAGAATGGCCGCGCGTCCTCCCCCGCCACCTCCAAAGGCGTCGTTCTCGCTATATGACAACCTCGCGGATCCCAATGACCCAGCTCCCTCAGCTACTATAGCATCTGCCGCAGTGCTGTACAATCAGTCCGGATCGGCGGAATCGAAGAAGCCTCTGGACCCGGCTCTACGGTTCCAACCCATCCGACGACCCCCGGTGAAGCAAGCAAAAGTCAAGGGCACCTTTGTCAAGCCAGCTCCAGGCTCGAAGCCTTTCGGACCTGGCAACCCTCAGCATACCACCGCGTCAACTGCTCCCGCTTTATCTTCGGGGCCGGCTCCCGTCAAGAGTTCTCTAGCGGACTGGGCTGCTACCGAGGAGGACGAGTGGCGTTATGGCTTGGGAGAAAAGCGTCAGCGTGGTGGCAGGAAGAAGAAGAGAAAGCAGCAGAACATGCCTGCCGAGACGGACTGGGACGAGATGTACGATCCAGCAAGGCCTACTAACGTGGATGAGTACCTGAGGAGCGATGAGAAGATAGATGAGGTGCGTGAATGGAAGGCGTTGCTGTATAGGCACAGAAGGATGCGAGATGAAAGCACCATATCATCAGACGACGACGACGAGGACGCTAGGTCCGGCCCGGCCAGTATGCCAATCCACTTCGACATGGAACTAAATTCGCATCATGACTTGTTGCTAACAAGTTTCAATGCAGACCGATTCGCGCCGCCGCCGTCGTACGCTTCTGTACCACCGCCTGCCCAGTCACCACCATCACCACCACCACCCCAAGAGAGTGGCGACGACGCATATGCTCGGCGCTTGGCCCTCTCCTCCCTGCACAACCAACCTCCCCCCCCTTCTTCACCACCTTTGCAAAGTAATCCTGCTCCTTCTCCACCACCTCCTCCTTCAGACTCAGCCACCATTTCCCGAGCACCTGTGCTGTACACCCGATCCACGGAATCCCCAATCCGTGAAGATGTCGACGGCTACTCCCCACCGCCAGCGCTCGGAGTTGGTCACGACGACGACGACGACGACGACGACGACAAAGACCAGAAAGGTGAACCTCGGCAGCGATCCAACCGCCCTGGCCAAGTCGGCTTTGCCCACCGCCTCATGAGCAAATACGGCTGGACCAAAGGCTCCGGCCTCGGCGCCGACGAATCCGGCATTGTCAACCCTCTCCGCGTACAAGTCGAGAAACGGCGCAAAAAGGCAGATGCCGACGGAGGGGGCTGGGCCGAACCCGGGGGCAAGGGCAAAATCATTGGCAGCAAACGCAAAGAAGATGCCGGCAAGTTCGGCACCATGAGCGATGTCATCATCTTGAAGAACATGCTAGAGAACATGCCCGATCTCCAAGCGGAAATAGCAGACGGCTTGGGACAAGAGATTGGCGAAGAGTGCGGCGAAAAGGCACGCTTTCTAGCACCCCCCCCCCCATTCGCATACATGTTTGCTTGGCCAGTATCGCTAACCACACTCCTGCAGTATGGCCGCGTGGAACGCCTCTACATAGACCAATCTTCTCGCCAAGTCTTTATCAAATTCACGACCCAGGTGTCTGCCTTGCGCGTATGTAACATCATCCAAGTCTCTTCTCGCCTTTGTTCTTGCCTCCCACACCGCCAAAGCATGCGAATCTGTCGCTCACACAAGCATAAACAGGCGGTGAATGAACTGGATGGCCGGATTTTCAATGGCAACACTATCGTTCCAAAGTTCTATGACTCGGAGCTATTCGACAAGGGCGTGTATCGTTCCATATAGTTCTCATGTCTTTTCAAGCATTGTTTCATTTTGCATGAATGCTCCCTAGTTGCATTACTGCAGGTGCAACGTTGTACTAAAGGATCAAGTATCGCAAAAGGAAACGAGATCAGGAAGTTTGTACATGAAAGATTTCAGGCTGATATCCGTCGTACTGCGATGGCAATGGATTGTCCAGAACTGACCTGTGGGTTCAAAAGACGGTTGATGGTGCATTACTGTGGACAAAGCCTGACGAATGGTTGGTCCGTGAGGAATTATTGGACTCGCTCCAAAGATGGAAACACATAGCTACAGTACATACCATGTATGTTGCCATTTGGCAACTGCACCACCTGGCACGGGCATACATAAACCTACATATACCCGCTGGACAAATAGTCTAGACCACATGCCACAAGGCAGGGCGATAAAGGTCGGCTGGTCCACACGCATGTGACGAAGACGGGCTGAGCAAAGGTCCTCTGCGAAATCATCGTGGAATTGATCATGGACGTGAAAAAGAGACGATTCAGTTATTGGTTACTACTAGTACAAGGTGGAAGTACGTTCGCGCAAAGTCTCCAAGAGTGACACATCGATGCTTCTAAACATTCTACAAGATCAAATACAATCCATTATTAAGTCCTAGCATGTATGACGTAGACAGGCATGTTCGTCCTATGGCGTTTGGCCTGCCCCCGTACGGTTGAGAGATAGAATACACCGCGCAAAGTGCCGGCTGAAGAAAAGCGGAAAATGTAATGCGAGAGGTACAAAGAACGACGCCAAACGCACCAAAGTCGTAGTATACTTTTCTAGCCCGGGTATTTAGAACAGTTGAGCAAAGCCGGCGGCGGCAGCGAAGCCAAGCATGGCAGTGTTGACACTAAAGGACATGGCACCAGAGTCGGTGCTGTTCTTGCCGCTGCCAGAAGTGCCTCCCTTTCCACCCTCGTTAGCCTTCTCATTGTTGGATGTGCAAGACTCCTTGCCACGGATGAGGCCCTTGGTCTTGAGGTTATCGAAGAAACCGCAGAACTCGGATATGTCGGTGGTTGAGGTGACGGTCACGGTGCCCTTGATGTCGTTGAGCTTGGGGATCTCGACACTGACATCGATCTGGAGTTAGATGACTGCAAATTCAAACTGCGGGCTGGGACTTAGGGGCAAGGGACGTTTGCTCACGTGTTGAAGCTACCAGCCAAAAGGACGCTACCAATGCTTTTAAGTTCAGGGAACTGGTTGATCTTCATAAGAGCAGTGTTGTTACGGATAGTCATGTCACCGCTGATCGTCTGGAGTGCAGTGAACGAAATGTTGGTGAGCTTTTTATTGTTGTCCAAAGTCAGCGAGTCCTTGATGGAAGTCAAGTTGTTGGCGGAGACGGAAAGAAGCTCAGGGCTCTCCTGGAAGCTGACACGAGAGGCAGTCCCCAGAATAGGAGCATCAAAGCTCTTGATGGATCGGAAATCAAGCTCTCCAGCGTTTTCAAGACTATTCATCTTGATCTGCATGTTACTAGCGTTGTCGACGACGGAGAGAATATTGGTGACATTCTGAAGCTTGGAGTCGAACATGTTCAAGCGAGCGTTGTTGCTGATGGTGATGTTGTCGGCAGTGGCAACGTTCAGACCGCTAAGGTCGCTGATGAACGTATCCTGAATCCTAATAGAGCTGGCCTTGGTGACACCTGAGGTGCCGAGGGAGAGACCGCTAAGCTGGTTAAGATTGATTAACTCGAGGTTTTTAACCGACGTCAGGGATTTCATGTCGAAGCTGCTAAGAAGCTGAAGACCCTGCAAGCGAAGAGTGCCACCAATGGCATTGATGGAAGGTGAGGAAATGGAAATAAGCTGCGTAGCATTGTTGATGATCAAGTCACCCTTGATTTGCTTGGGACCGTCGATGTAGAGACTGCCTGTAATCGCCGAGTCGACAGTGACGTCTCCTGTGATGTAATCGCAGGCAATGACGGGGGTGGGCTGTGTGACCGTGATATCCTGAGCACATGTAGACACAGCTAAGAGAGGTCTGTTAGCAACTTGGCACGATCGTGGCACACACACGACAATCGTGAAGGCCTTACCTGAAGCGATGCCAGCAACAGCCAGAGCGGCCGAGACCAAGGTGGCAGAACGCATCGTGTATCTAAGGCGGAAAAACGAGCCAGGTCAGTACAACAGCCCGTGATCTCGGAAAGGGGTACGGAGACTCGCGGTGTAAAATGTAAAACAAGGCAATATGGAAGCAAGAAGACAGCGAGCTTGCGAGAATCGAACTCTTGATTGACTTTGGGGGTTTAAAAAAAAATGTATCGGCTGCAGACCAAAAAAAAGAGGGGGGGAGGGGGAAGAAAACGACGTTGGCAGCTCGCAAATAATGTTGCTGAAAGCGAATTCCGTTCCTAGAACCAAGGACGAAAAGTCGAAGGCGGTTTTCTGGCCAGAGGTGATACAAGGCGGCGCAAGTCGCGACCCAACATTTTCCAATGGCAGAGGCAGGTGGTGAGGAGAGCAACGGCAGCGGTACTGGAGTGGGAGGATTGGTTGACCAAGGCTCGCCAGTGCCAGCGCCAGGACCAGCGCCAGTGCCAGTGCCAGTGCAAGTGCAAGTGCAAGTGCAAGAGCGGCGCGGTGAACGGGCGGAGGGATAATCGGCAAGGAAGGAGTGATGAAGAGGGAAGGAGGTGCCAAGGGGAGATGATGTACGCGGAGTAAACGACTCCTTCTTGGATGGTGCTGCGAGGGCAACGCCAGTTCCCAGGACCTACAGTCAATCCTGCCTCCCAAAAATTTCACCAGAAAGCCGACGCGTGTGTTCCTTCAACGACGAACCCGGTGAAGTTGCGACAATAAGAGCGAGCGGTGGATGCAAAACAAAGGCAATACTCAGCCTAATAAACGAATGGCAGGAATCGAAATAAATGCAAACGACGCAAACGACGCAGGACGACAACAATCGAGAAAGAGGTCAGTAGAAAAAGAAGAGTAGGAAGGGGGGAAATAACGAGCAGGAGACCTGCACACGCATTCAAGTGTTTTCTTCGACCCGCCTCCGTGAAGAGCGGACCAAGTGGGCCGCGACCAGGCCAAGTCAGGCCAGGCCAGGCCAGGGTGCAGGGCATGGAAGCAACAGACAGCGCGGCGCCTGTGCCAGGCAGGGCCCGATCACCATCTCCAAGTCGAAAACATGGAAGGGCACAGGCGGCACAGGCCAGGCGTCAGGAGAAGGGGGTGTGCAATGTGGCAGGCACACCTCCACCTTGGCCAGTGTCTGAGACGTTGGAAGCTCGGCCTGTGAGGGAGGAGCATGTGGAGAGGGGAATCCAGCTCGAGTGCCTGGCTAACTATTCTCTAGTTGTCTACATTATTATCCACCATTCCCAAAGACCCCAGGCCATTTACACACCCCGATCTCCTTGGAGCCGTATCCCAGTACTCCCTACCTGAGGCAGATGCGGATAGGCGGATAGATTCCATATCCAACATTTACATTCGCTCAATCTGACACGGAAAGCATAGACCAATTGGTGTTTCCAAAGACAGACTGAGCTGCGATTTTTTACCTGCACGCCCACGTCGTACACTAGCGACCTGGCTGGCTAGCTTGATGTAGGACGAGGAACTCATGCTCCACAGCCCTCAGCGCCACCATCGACCGAAACGACACCAACAGGACGAACGTCATTACCTTCCTGGGTAGTGCTCCGACAGTTGATGCCACTGAGATTTCTTCATAGGCCAGCTCAGTTGCTTTCAGATGCAGAATGATTCGAGCATCCTCGATGCTCATGACTTGGGGGTAGCACAAAGCCTGACAGTCTCCGAAACAGCCATTCAGCCATTCGACCACAGGAGGCTAAGGCGCCAAGCACCAAGGCATCACAGTTGACGTTTTTATTGTTCGTACAGTAAGCACTACGCACTACGCACTACCACTACGGACACTGCGGAGATGTTTTTATTCAGGAGACGGTCAGTGGCGATCGCAGCTCGGCCCGACGCTTCCTCCGTCTAGCACCATGCGTTTCTGCATGGTGGACTAGTCCGTGCATGGAGCCTTTTTTCCAGCCAGTACGCAGTAGTCCGATTCTACTTGTGGCCTGACAACTCAAGAGTCGCTGCTCAGCATCACTCTTTCTTGCAATGCAATACCTCTTCCAGCTCAGCACTCATCGATGTCAACGACTCCAGCTCCTAGGAACCAGCCGAGCTTCAATGGCGGGAGATTATGGTTGGGCTCGTTAATCAACCAGCCCCAACTCGTAATCCGTATATTGTGGAGTGACCCAATCTTGACCCACTTGTTTCCCGGCAACTAATTGTGCGGCCATGCTTGGATCCGTATCCCCACAAACTGGCTTTTGCGGTAATGAGCCTTGGGCATGGCCTCGGGAGTCGGGAAAGACCCGGTGCTCGTGCCTCGGACGCAGGCACCATCATTGTCACGGTTGATTACCCTCTGGCAATAGGGATTGACAGTGGAAATCTGCTCTGCTCTTGTGCAATGGTGTGAAAAGAAGCAACCAGATGCATCGCGATGATAATACGAGACCAACAAAACTGCCACGCTGATTGCACGAATCGTGGCCACCCAGGCTTGATGCCAATGCGCATTGGCCATACATGTCGGCGGCCATTTTAAGCCGTCCTCGGGCATCGATTCGTTGCAAAGTGTAGACCGTGGTAGCAATGCATATTGTCACTGCTATCCAGCTATTCAAGCCGGCGGTGACCTCGTTTTGCAACGCCCATCATCACTCTAGCGCTTTACAAGTGTGCTGATGGGAACAGCCTTTATAGAACGGCAGACAAGTGGAAACCGGGCTTTTCCTCTTTTTCATCGGCGGCACGTAAACCGTGTTATCATTTATGAGTTGTTGGGCTGCGGGTCGTCCTGTCACAACATGAAGCCTTTAGAGACAAAGACTGAGACGCACCGGTTACGTCAACCGGTATGAGCACACCCACACTTGATGCTATTCATAGATTGAGGGAAGGATAATGCAGATGGACTCGTGGACTCGACTACTTCGTACAGCATCACCAATCATGCATGATGCCAACAGCCAAGCCGTGACAACTTGTTCTCGCCCTTCGTCTGGACTCAAGTCCCCGAGTCAAGCTCCTACCAAAGTTGGTCCCCTGACAACAACACGTCGACTACTTTGGCTTATCTACAGAGCCGCGTTGGAAAGGGTAAGCAGGCTTGATCTATCGGTTTTGGCAGAGACTACGAGCGTGCTTCCGTAAGATGTTGCGGTGACGGCACGTCGAGCCGAATCCGGCGGCGATTCAGCAGGTAGGTAGTAGTGGAAGGTCGTCTGGCGCACTGTCAAGTCTAGGTATGTACAGTACCTTAGCTACCTTCAAAGGTACCCGTACCTAGCGATGGAACAAGCCGTGCGGCGGAAGGTAAGGCACTACGGCACTGCGGCACCACGGCATAGCATTGTCCCTTTGTACCAGGTAAGTACCGACTCGCTCTAGGCACACCAGCGTCTTTTGTTTGGGAGGCACATATCTTGCATTGACACCCGTCCGACCAGTCTGTTTGGTTTAGCCTCTATACGGCACCTGGGAGTACCTGGACTGTTCAGTGTTGCACGGAGAGCCAGCATTTCGCACCCCCTGTGAAGTGGTGGCCTAGGGCATCCTGGCCACAGCCCAATCCCTTCCAGGGCGGTCTGGTGGCAAATAACGCCACATGCAGTCAGTCAGACAGCAGCAAGACCAGACAGCAACGACCAGACTGCACCAACAGGCACGCCCATTTGGCCCAGTCAGAATGGCCATAGCGCACTCGACTGCATAACTTCACGGCCCCAGAAAGAATGATGCGCCGACAGATACTATAGCAATGATTTGATCATAACTGGCCCTTTGGCTTGAGGCGGCGGTCGAGCTACTTCACAGAGTGCCAAGCCAAGCACACTGCGGACCACGGGAGGTTACCAGACTACGGAGTACTACTGGCACGTGCCGTCTTTTGCGTCTGGTGGGCCTAGGCGAGATGAGCTAATCTTGGCGCTGCTGGAGAGGAATGAACCAGACATGTGCCTAGGTACATGCTACATAGCACCAGCAGGCGTCCCAGCTCATGTCTGATGAAACCGCGTCAAAGCCATTTGCCAGCAGTTTTAAGTTTAATAAGGGTCTGGTTGCTGTTTCCGCCCCTGCCCTCACCTTTCATGAGAATGACAGAGCGGTAGGTAAGTAGCTTCGCACTATTTCGATCGACGACATTTTGATTTGCACGGCAAGAAGAAAAGAAGGCCCATCGCAATGACCGTGGGGCCAGAGGTGCCTTCAACAAGCCTGACCCGGTACGACTGTTTCCTGGGTCCTTTAGTTCCGCCGCAGAGCATCGAGACTATGCGCCCAGTCTGCTTTCGTTCGGAGCCAGCCGGATGAATAGCGCCCAACAACTGGAAGCCAGGACGAGCTCTCGGCAGTGACTTGTTTCTGATGGGTTCAAAATGTAACGGCCATGCCGTCTGCTCTACTCCATTGTACTGACATCCGTGGAGCTTTCTTCTACCCTCCACATTAACCACATGAACAGGCTGCGATAGGGGGCAAACTTGTCCGAGATTTCCAACATTTCCTTCTCCGACATGTACTTCCATTTCCCTCCCTTGGATCGCAGCTTCGCCACGTCCCTTCCCGCAAAGGCAGCCATCCCTCTCTGGACGCCGAGATCTCCCACGGAAAACACGTCCATTCGCTTGAGACCAAAGCAGGCAAACATGTCGACCGACCATCTCCCCAGCCCCCGGACCGCCAGCAGCTTCTCCACGAGTTCGTCGTAGGGAGCCGCGTGCAGCATTTCAGCGCTCAATTCACCGCCGGTGAACTTGCCGGCGAGGCCCTTGACGTATTCAGCTTTGCGCTGTGATAGCCCTGCCGTTCGAAGCTTCTCTATGCTGCATGGAGCGACCTCGGATGGATGCGGAAACCGAGTCCCTTGGTCTTGGTTGTCAAAAAGGGCGATGAATCTGGTCTTGATCGACTTGGCCGCCGCGCCCGAAACCTGCTGCGAGATGATGCCACTTGCTAGGCTCTCGAACGGGTCTATCTTTTCTGCGAGGCCCTCTGGCGAGAACATCGTGCAGTGGTGTTTCTCCACGAGCGGACGCATCCGTTCATCCACGTTGATGACGTGTGCACAGGCGATTTGGAGCAAGTTATCCGTAGTGATTTTCGCCGGTGGTGCTTTGGAGGGCGATGCTGGTTCGATGTCTTTGGATGCGATGACCCTCGACGTCTCTGGCGACAGCAGCGTGGCATTGGTTGCTCTCGGATCGGCCAATCGTGTGATGGGGTGTTTATGGGGTTGCTTTCGCTCTGCCGGGTTGGCCATGGCCCTGGCTGCGCTTGGGGTGGGTGTCCATGGCGGAGCTGGTGCAGCATGCTGGGTACGTTTGATCGGGGGCGTCGCTGGTTGGCATGGCGCAGTTGGCTCGGGTGAGGATGCCTTTCGCTTTCGGTTGTATTCGGTCTTCCTGGGCGGCGGCGCGGGACATGCCTGTGGGCATGCCGGTTCTGCTCGTGTGCTGAGGCGTGTTGAACGTCGTGTAGCCGCCACGGTGGAATTCACGGCGTCTGGTTGTCTCTTGGGTGCGCTTGACATGAGGGACTTGAGTGAGGAGGATACGGAGGCTATGCTGAGACGGAGCTTCATAAGATGGTGACTTTTGCAATGCCTGTGCGGTTGCTATATCTTTGTTCTATCTGCATGTCACACGCAACTTGACACACCGGGTTGGCGAGGACGGACCAGGTGCTTCATGGAGCACGGAAGCGACAGCGTGAAATCCCAAAAGCAATGGACGACTGCTTGCTTATGGAGCACGCCCTGAGCAAGTCATGAGCTAAACCCAATCAAGTCTGGCAATCGCCAACCACTACGGAGTACACAAACCAGAACCTAGTACGGAGATGGCGATCAGCTACTTTTTCCCTTGCTGCAAACTCTCCATAACTGGAAACGGCTTCTTTATTTGAAAATCATTACCCATCGTCCTTGGAAAAGAATGCACGATGCGGGACTTGCATCGGATTTTGATGATCAACCCCCATCCGCAACAAGGTGCTGGCTGTCTGGTATAGGGTAGCGGCAAACACCCGGGGAAAAGCCGGGCGTGGCCTCTGCGCTTCGCTGCCTGCACAAATTTTGACTGCGCACCACCACGGCCAGCTGCTCGCGAAACCCCCCCTCACCACCCCGACAACTCATCCCCCTCCCACCTTCAAAAATGAGCTTTGTACCTGTCAACCCGCGGCCTATGCTGCAGGATCTTGTCAACAAGCCGGTCTTCGTCCGGTTGAAGTGGGGTCAGGTTGAATACAAGGGCACGCTGGTGTCAGTTGACAGCTACATGAACCTGCAACTGTCCGGCACGGAGGAATACGTGTCCGACAAGCCGACGGGCCTCCTGGGTCAGGTTTTGATCAGGTAAGAAGGGCCCAACTCATCGCGCGGGAAGTGTCGTGCTAAGCCGTCACGTCAAGATGCAACAACGTCCTCTGGATCCGAGGCGCCGAAGACGGTAAAGACGTCGCCATGTCCGGGTAGCGAAATGCGGCGACGAAGCGGACGGCTTCGCCAACTGCGAGACCAAGGAGCTCGGGGAGCTTCGTCCGACTGGCTCCATCCCACAAGAAACCAATGTTTCCCAGAGGGCGGGGTGTTTCGTCGCCCCGGGCTACTAAGCAATGCCCTGCGGATGCAGCTGCTACGCCCCGCCGTGCTTTGTGCTCTGACCGAGGGGAGACGGCGGCTGATCTCTCGAAACGCAGTCCTCTGAGTTTGTCAAGTTGGGAATCCGGATCGAGAGGACGCCATGATGGGGACTTGGTGCTCGAACCTGGGGCGGAAGTCACGGCCTCTTGCTCGCCGGTGCGGAAAAGCTAAAAGGGTCCTTGCACAGGCAAAACTAGATTAATGATACCCATGACCAAGATGAAGCCGGGCATGTAGATTCATCAGTGAAGTGCTGTGCGAACCACGGTGTGTGCAACAGTAGGATGGGATCTGCATGGCCACTTTCTCGAACGACAGGGGCAAAAGATGCTGGACCGAGAAGATGATGATGCCCCAGGCGGCGCAGGCGGCGCAGGCGGCGCAGACGTCGCCCGTACGAAAAGCAAGCGAGCTTCTTCTGCAGGTAAACAGTGCATGTGCTCGGTCCTCTGATTGGGACACTCTCGCCGTCAACTTTCTTGTTGCGAGTTTTGGACTTGAGCTGACCGGAATCAACTGATGTTTGCCGCAGGGCATGGCCGCTGGAGGCTGCTGTACTTGTCAACCGCTGCACCACGCGCCGAAACACGGAGCACGGAGTACACTGGGTGGTATTTGGCTGTTTCATATTTGGGGCGTGGAGGCTGGGAGCATGGAGGAGCATGCAAGTCGCTGGAAGCTTCCTCGCCTGGCAATCACTTATCCAAGGCAAGATAGATAGGCCACCTGGTTAAGGTCTGGTCTGGTTGTTTTTCGCGTGCCTTGGGCGGCAACTTACAGCATGCCAGTCCAGTCATCGGCAGTGCCCCCACTATCCGCTATTTCTTGCGGGTGTTTTTTTCGGGCCAGTTCAGTTGACCGGACCAGACCAGACTCCTCCATCCATGTCTTTAGCCGAATAAACCTCCGGTGCCTGCAGGCCACAATGAACCAACTAAGTTGATCTCTGCTGTGACACCAGCCAGACCATTCGCTCGTCTTTCTCTCGCGCCTCGACAAGGTCATCGTTGAGCATTCCCCAACACCTTTTGCAATCCGCCGGCTGACCCGATTTCAACGCGACTCTCGAGGCTGCGAATCGCCATTTTGGTTTTTTTTTCTTCTTTTTTTTGCTTATTTTTCTCCCTCTTTGTCCTCGGCACCCATTTCTTCTGGCGCGTTCGCTCGCTCGTGCCGTGCCGCGACTGCGTTTCATCTCGGTCCCTACATTCGCTATCCTAGAACCCCTGGCTTCCGCAGCCCAAGGAGCCAGGAAACCAGCCATCAACGAGCAGTACTGTATCTTTTCTCCACAAGTGCGACTGCATCTGCCGGCATTTTTCTTCCGTGGATTTTGGCGGTGTGCACCTCGAAACCAATCTATTCAACATGCTTCTTCCCAAGGGCGGGTTCAACTGGAAAGCCGCCAGGGCTCAGTTGCCGCCGACTCGTGTCTTGTGGAATGTCCTCACGCGAACCCGGTTTTTGCTTCTTGTGGGAGTCACAGGTATCATTCTGCTGCTATGGCGGAGTATTCGTAGCTCCGCGTCGGAAATGCAGAGGTAGGAAAAAAAAAATCTCCCTCCCTCAAATCAATCCTCTTGCTCAACGACGACGAGGGGTCATGGGCTGACAGACAACTGGTGATTCGTGTAGCTTTTACTGCTGGGGCCCGTCGAAACCGCCGATAGACATGTCGCAAAACGAGTATGCGAGATGGAATGCGCATATGCAGACGCCCGTCATTTTCAACCACCATGCCCCTTTGACTGTTGATTCTCCGACGATACACGGTGTAGATCTGAATCCTATCCAATCGACACGAAAAGCTGTTGCCAACGAGGAGAGGGTTCTCATCCTTACGCCGCTCAAAGATGGTGCTTCTTACCTTTCAAAGTACTTTGAGCTTCTCGCCGAATTATCCTACCCGCACCATCTCATCGACCTTGCATTTCTCGTTTCCGACTCCACGGACGACACTCTAGCCGTCCTCACCTCGGAGCTGGACCGCATCCAGAAGAGACCCGACAAGATTCCATTTCGAAGTGCTACTGTCGTCCAGAAGGACTTTGGTTTTCATCTTAGCCAAGATGTTCAGCAGAGACACTCCTTCGAGGCTCAGGGCCCCCGCAGAAAAGCCATGGGTAGAGCCAGAAACTACCTACTTGCAACTGCGCTCAAGCCGGAACATTCCTGGGTCTACTGGCGGGATGTTGATATCGTGGAAAGCCCTGCCAAGATCCTGGAAGACTTCATTGCTCACGACAAGGATATTCTGGTTCCTAGTAAGCCTCGAACGATGCCGTAGGATTGACTGCGGGTAAAGCTTGCTAACGTATTCAGACATTTGGTTTCATCGATATGAAAACGGTGTTGACATTGAGGGTCGATGTGGGTGACGACGGCCCGTTTCTATGAAGTATTTGGGTCGTATGCTGACAATAACCCCCCAGTTGACTACAACTCCTGGATCGAGTCGGACAAGGGCCGAAAATTAACCGCCAGTCTCGACAAGGACATTATTCTTGCAGAGGGTTAGTCGTCTTTTCTTTTCTTTTCTTTTTTTTTTCTTTCGTTGGCAGCGCAGCCATTTACAACCGGTCTAATGCCTCGTTTAGGATACAAGCAATACGACACTGGCCGGACATACATGGCCAAGATGGGAGATTGGAGAGACGACGCAAACGAAGAGATTGAGCTCGATGGCATTGGTGGTGTCAACATTCTGGTGAAAGCTGACGTCCACCGATCTGGTGAGAGACATGTACTCCTCACGTCTGTCAGGGCAGGCTTTGATGGCTAACTCGTTGCTCTCTAGGCATCAACTTTCCCTGCTACGCATTCGAGAATCAAGCCGAGACGGAGGGTTTCGCCAAGATGGCCAAGCGAGCCGGTTATCAAGTCTTTGGCCTACCCAACTACATCTTGTGGCACTATGATACCGACGAAAAAGGCGGCAACGCGTAATTCCCCTCATGTCGGAAAGCCTCCTCCATCTCGGCGAATCACCCCATCCCCCCATCACCCCATCACCCCCCCACGACATCAACTACTAATACCCATCACAATACCCATTATACAAAAAACTACCATCGCATGTCCGATGCCACGCCCCGGACCGGTTCGAAGTCTTTTTGACCGCTTGACGGCGGCGAGCTAATTCATTGTATGAGCGTTCATGATGTTATTTCGAAAATTTTGGTGGCGCACGGACTGGCGTCGGGGCGACGGACCGGGGCCTGCTCTTTCTCTTTGTTCTAGCTCTGTCTTGGTGTCCTTGAGGCGTACTACCCTTCCTTGTTGCCGTTGTAATAGCAGGGCTGCCCAGACGGAGCACATTGGGAATCAAGAGAGCGATGCGATGCGATCGCTTTTTTTTCTTTTTTTCTTTTCTTTTTTTTTCCGGCCGCAAACCATACTTTACTGGAGGTCCAAGTTTCACAGCAGTGGGAGTCATTTTGCATTTTTCTATATTGTCCTTTCTAACAGGGCCAAGCCGACACCTATCAGCAGGCCGATTTAGGAATAATCATTCTACGTAAACCTTGGCTCTTTTCTACTCTTATTTTTCCGCCTTTTTCTTTTTCTTTTTCTTTTTCTTTGATCCCCTTTTATTGGGTAATGGACGAATACTGGAAGGTAACGATGACACAATCATAATAGACATAAAGTTTTCCTCGGATGTTTTGCAAACCATCCCAAGCCTTGCATCATGGCTTTGGTACCTTGTGGTGATGGGTTTGCCAACACGGGGGCTGACTCAATCGTAGTAGTATGCCGCTTGAGAATGTATGGGGAAAACCGAGTCTATGGAGAACCAACCGAGGCTTAGGGCGTCCATGTTGTAGCTGATCTAGCAGCTTTCGTTGGGATGGAATGCATCAATTGAACATGGGAATAGGAATGCATTTGCATTGAACCGGTACAATGGCGTCAACTCACATGACGGCGCGGGTGAAGCGCGGGTAAACTGGGCAGGTTGCTGGGCAGAAACAAACGGGCTTGCCGTCATGGTCCACTCTTCTTATCAACCTGGCTGGTTCTGGCTTTGTCACTTTGCAGCCCAGCTTTCGTTTACTACACAACGCAAGCAACGCAACGCAACGCAAACTCTCCCTGGATGATCCGACACTCTGCACCGGAAGGTCTTTGACTTGGATATTTCTCAGGCCAAGGCCCCCCTTTACGGCTGCCGCTCTGGCCCTCTGATTACCAGAGAGTCCTTGTCCCAGCCTCAATGTAGTGGACCTGACGGACGTCGCTCAGCTGACACTTTGACCCGACTGACTATCCGACCCCACCAAACGCTTCGGTCACGTATATATATCCATCTCCTCCTGCTCGTCTTGCAGAGGGACCGACCCGACCCGACCCGACCCGGGTAGAGAGTATTCACGTACCGCCGCGACGAGAAGCCCTCCTTCTAGTGCATCCGCGTGCATGCATATCGACGATCCTCGGCACCAGCATAGCATACTTTTTGCAACTGTCCCTCCCTGGTCTTGAGTCAAGATGTGGAGCTGGTTTGGCGGCGGTTCGGCCCAAGCCAAGAAAGACTCTCCCAAGAATGCGATCCTCAACCTGCGGTCGCAGCTGGACATGCTGCAGAAGCGACAGAAGCACCTGCAAAGCCAAATAGACGAGCAACATGAAATCGCACGCAAAAACGCAACCACAAACAAGAACGGTGAGCATCTGACTGACGAGTGGACGAGCAGCAACACCCAACACCACCCCCTCACCCCCTCTCTTGCCTGATGGATGGGGATTGCCCAGCCGAGAAACGGGGCTGACGTTCTCCCTTTTTTTTCTTTTCTTTTCTTTTCTTCCTACAGCGGCCAAGGCGGCACTACGGCGCAAAAAAGCGAATGAGCATACACTAGATCAGACACTTGCGCAAATACAAACGCTGGAAACGCAGATCAACTCGATCGAGTCGGCCAACATCAACCACGAGACGCTGCTGGCGATGCAGCAGGCTGGCAAGGCCATGAAGCAAATCCACGGCAAGCTCACGCCGGAAAAGGTGGACCAGACCATGTGGGTTGCATTCTCGCCGTGTATTGCCGGCATGCTGTCTTTAGCAGAGGTTTGCGGGGATGAGAGATGGCTGACGGGGGACGTGTTTGCAGGGACGAACTCCGGGAGCAGAACGCGCTCAGCGAGGAAATCGTCAACGCAATCACCACGAATCCTATTGGCGAGCCTATCGACGACGACGACTTGGAGAGAGAGCTAGACGAGCTGCAGCAGGAGAAGTTGGACGAGGATATTCTCAAGACGGGCAATGTCCCCGTGGCAGATGTTGTGCATAGGATGCCGTCGGTTAACCAAGAAGGTGAGTGTGCCCACGACAGTGCTTGTATCCTTTTGTCGTGCGTGTGTGCGTGTGTATGTGGAGAGGCCGCGTTTACTGACTCGAGAATAACAGCAGTGGTGCCGACAAGGGGCCAGGCTGTGGAAGAGGATGACGAGGAAGCCGAGCTGCGGAAGCTTCAAGCTGAGATGGCCATGTAAAGCAAGGTTTCTGTTCTGCGGAACATGCGGCAACCACGTCGAAGCAATCATAGCATAGCATACAATGGGGGCAGGACCCGGGAGATGCTGTCTCGACTCCTTTTCTGGTTTTGAGTTGACTTTTCTTTTTCGCTTTTCTCCGGCTCTCTGTCTTTCTCCCTCGTTTCTTCTTTTTTCTTCTTTTTTTTCTTTTTTTTTTCTTTTTCTTGGGGTCTGGCGTTGGCGTCTGACGGGCTGGTTTGATGTCGCCGTTGCCGCGCGAGTAGTCGATGAAGCCAAAGGGCATGTCGCGTCTTGACCCTTGGTTGCTTCTCAAGATGGCTTTCGAGGAAGCACCGCACCGCGTCTTTTGTTTGGGAATGAACGTGGCCCGACGATGGCTCAGTGCCGGACGATGGTGTTCGGCCAGACACTGGGGGCGCTTGCCAGCGGAAACACGTCACAGCGGCTCAACTAGCCCACGTGGCATCTCGACAACATCTCCCGAGTCTGGTCATTCTTGACGGGTCTTGCGCACATGCCCTTGGCACTTGGCACTTGCTCTTCTCGCTTTGCCTTGCGCTTGGCAAGTAGAGACCCAAGCCCGAGCCCGAGCCCATGCCCAAGCCCAAGCCCATGCCCATGCCCAAGCCCAAGCCCAAGCCCAAGCTGGCTGGGCACCTGTGCCAAGTCAAACACTCCCCGAATGCCTCATGCGCTTTCTGCCCTCTGTCTTGGACCCCGCTGGTCTCGGGCCCAAGTTCCCGTGCGCAACCACGTGACGCGCCCAATGGGATATTCAAGACGTTCATGCCGACAGCCCCCCCGGCCGAGGTTCAAAGATGGGCTGGCTGCAGGGCTGCGCGCTTAACCATCCCGCGGTGGGGCGGTGGGGCGATGGGGCCAAGCGGGCGGCTACACGACAGTCGACGACGCCTCGACAGCCGCCCAACGGCCCCCCGTCACGGCGAGGCAGCGACAATACGTGATGGATGGATGCAGGCCGATGCAGCAGCCGATGCAGCAGCCAATGCAGCAGCCGCCGCGGCGAACTCCATTGGACGGGGGGGGCAGCGACGCAGCAGCCGACTTAGCAACTCGGCAGGCTTCTGTCGACGAGGGCCAAGCAGATGGAGCCGTCACGCCAAAGAAAAAGAAAGAAAAAGGTGGCTGCCGTCGTGACGCTCGTCGTGGGCGGGTGGGCGACTGGCCACGGCGTCTAGGCTGCGCACCCGCCGCTCGACATGGCCTTTTGCGTGTGTTTCGTTTCTTTTCTCCGTGGCTGCTGCTGCTGCTGCCGCCGCCGCCGCTGCTGCTTCTGCTTCTGCTTCTGCTTCTGCTGTTGATGCCCCCCCGCCTCCTTCTCTCGTTCTTCTCTTCTCCTGTGCCATGGCAGGGTCTGGCTTCCTCTGTGCCGGTGGTGTGTTCGCCTTGATTCCCGCGACTGCGTCGTTTATCCCCCCTCCACCGCGCGCACGCTTCACCCCCGGACGCGGAACCGCTGCCAGAGCGACGGAGGGACATGGATGCTGGGATGCTGGTCGTCTCGGATCGATCCTCTTGGTGAGTCGTGCCCGGCCAGCCAGAGACTCTGGAGCTGACGGCCGAGCCTGAAGAGACAGAACAAAGACAACAAAAACAGCAAAGACAATAACAACAACAAAAACTCGGCAGAATGCGCAGCCCGTTGCTCTTGCCGCTGCTCTTGCCGCTGCTCGATGCCGCCGCCGCCGCCGCCGCCGCCGCCGCCGGGCAGCCGCCGTGGAAGACGTCCAACCTGACGCTCCAGCTGTCCAGCTTCGTGCCCGTCTGCGCCGAGGACTGCTTCGTCTCCTTCCTGCGCGTCGGCTTCGGGCTGGGCCCGGGCGACAGGATCCCCTCGCTGGAGGAGCTGTGCGCGACGAATGCCCGGACGGGCTTCACCGTCGGCGAGGGGGCGGTGCAGTGCATCGCTGCGGAGAAGAGCATCGGCGGGTGCTCCGAGGCGGACGCCGGCTGTGAGTGCCCCCCCCTCTGGACATTTGCCTCGACGTCTCTGGCGTTGAAGTTGAAAACCTGCCCCCTCGACAAACCCGTTGTCCCATGTTGTCTGGCTGACTTTGCCAATGAGAGGCAGCGTCGGTCATTTACCGCGCCCACCAGATGTGCGCGAACCAAGCCGGGGCCGTGACGCCCACCCACGGGGTCATTACTGCCACTCTTATGCTGCCGCCCCCGGGCGCAGGACGCGTCGTCTCCTTCCCGCCCCTGCCGGCCGCGACGCCGCGGTCCCGGAACCACACGACAAGGGCGCCTCTCCCTTCGACGCTGGTCGTCGACACGCGCTCCCTGGCGTTTGCGACGGCCCCGTCCGCCGGCGACACCACCACCACCACCACCGCCACCACCGCCGCCATCATCACCACGCTCAAGACGTCCGTCCGCGGCACCGGCACCGGCACCGGCAGCAGCACCGCCGCCGCGGAGACGAGCACCTCGGCCGCCGCACCGGCCACCGGCAGCGGCGGCGGCGGCAGCAGCGACAGACCCCTCACCCCGCTGCAAAGGACGGGCATAGCCGTCGGGGTGATTGGATTCGCCATTGTCGGGGTCGGGCTCGTCCTCCTGCTGCGATGGCACCGGGCGAGCAGGACGAGCATGCGCGGGGAGCACTCGCCGCTGCCGAGCTCGCCCAGCAGGCGGGACTCGTGGGGATACCGCTTCGACAAGCCCCGCGGCGGAAGCAGCAGCACGGGGGACGAGCCGTCCTCTGCGACCAACCCTGCGCACCCGCCGCCGCCGCCGCCGCCGCCGCCGCCAGATGCCGAAAAGCCGTGCCGGCCCCGTCCTCCCGGCGCCTTGAGAAACACGCCACCGCGGCCACCGCCGACCGCAGCCGACCGGCCCCTGTCCAGGCTCCTTCCGCCGGCCCCCCAAGCCGCGAAGCACCGCGCGCGGCCGCCGCCGCCCGTCCTGCCCAAGCTCCTGATCCCTCGCCGAGGCGACGACGCGGCCGCAGCGACGGCGACCGACAAACCTCGCGAAAGCACCGCGACAGAGTTTGAGGAAGACGGCCGGGAGTCCTCGTCGGCATCTCCCCAGCGCCTCCAGATCTGGAGGCCGCCCAGCATGGGGCCGCGCTCCGCCGCGACGTACTACGTCGCCGACAGATGCGGCAACTGGGTGCTGGCCGACGCCGCCGCCGCCGTCAAGACGCAGCCGCAGCCGCAGCCGCAGCCGAGCGCGCATCCCCGGCCATCCATCCGCATTGTCACCGACCAAGACGCCAACCACGACGGCATGGTGCCCCGAGCGCTGTTCTCGGACCCCGCGCCCGCCTGTCCCTCGGCCGGGCCCCGTCTCAGCGGCACCGCCACCTCGGCCGCGGAGCCCGAGCCGCACGGCCACCTGTACCCCGTGGCGGAGCTGCCGGCCCCCCGGAACGGAGCTCCCAGCCCGTTGGTTCCGAGGATGCGCCTCCCCGAGCTGCCCGACACCGCTGCACAACACCACCACCGCCGCCCGGCCCGCGACCCGGCCGCCCTGCGCACCGGCTCGCCCACGCTGCGTGTCGTCGCGTCGTCGCCGTCGCCGTCGCCGTCGCCGTCCGCGCGGGATGACAGATCCAGCCTGCCCTCCGCGCGGGATGCGCCGCTCGCCTGGGTCCCGGGCCTGCCGGCGCACCCGCACCCGCACCGCCGGCCCCCTTACCCCGGCAGCTCCCTCTGGCTGCCGCCGCAGGCGCGCTCCAGACAAACCCCCCGGATGGAGACGGAGCCCGTCCACCACGAAATGACGCCCAACCGCGCCCAGAGGCACTTTGACGCGCTGGCCAGGAACCCGCCGCCGCTGTACCACCGCCTCCAGCGGGCCCCGGGAGCAGAGCCCTCCCCGCAGGAAGGCTTGGCCCCGGCGACCCGGCCGGAGGGATTGGCGCCCGCGAGGCGCGGCGCCCAGCTCCGTCTGCGCGCGCAGTGACAAGTGCGCTTGTCGACGGCCCGGCGTGTGGTCGTGTAGGAGCGGGGCGTTGCGCTGCGCTTGCTTCTTGTTCTGTTGAGACGTGCGTGGTTTTGGTGGCGGCGTCGCGGATCGGCGATGGGATGTGTGCGAGGTGCCACTGTAGTAATGCCGTCGGGGGGAAATGAAATATGGCGGTTGTAATATATCGAGGGGTACATATCGAAACATGGCATGACGCGTGGGAGGATGAAACATAGCATGTAATACTATCGAGGACACAATATACGGCACTGATGCTGAGAGGATGAAGTACACGATACATGACGCTAAGAGGATGAAATATAGCAGGCAACCCTATCAAGGATAAAATATATAGCACTTGATCTTTAGAGGCTGGAATATACGGTCTGTGATACTAAGAGGCTGAAACATACGGTACGTGATGCTAAGATGATAAAATATATAGCACGTATTACTGCCAAAGGTACCAAAGGCTTGAGAGCAGTCGATATAGACGAGTTACCGCACGATGCGACAGATGGCTCGTAGTCTGACAAAGGCGGATTATGCGCGGCACAGACAGACACGCGCGTCCACAGATGAAGCCATTCACAGCGGCGCAGCCACATATAGGCAGCCAGTTACTCGATCTGCTATCTAGAGGAATCTATAGAGGGCGACTTGGCCTGCGCACGTGGTCCGGTCCGACTGTGGGCTTGGAGCAAATACCGCACAGAATACTACACAGGACGGAATATACGGCATGATGCGTTCGAGGGACGAATGCGGCACACAACGCTCTGGGATACAACACGGGCTTAAAACGCTGCAGACAGACGAGATACGGTACATAATGCTCGATAAAGTACGAGTTATATATACCTACCAGAGGCTGTAAGCACGCACCGTAAGATCACCATCTAGCGCCACGATAACGGCCCCCGACGCGAGGGCAGCCCAGACGGCGGCCGCGCGATCCCGCCCGGCGGTCGAGGGTTCCCCGGATCGTTCGCGGCAGCCACAAGATACGGGCGTAAGGGGTCTTTCCTAGCGGGCCATGGGGCGTAATGGATGTACGGCGCCGGCGAGAGGGGATTGCAAGCGCGGATCGGCATATATTATAAAGAGGAAGATAAAATGCATGCGACGGACGCATTTAGAATGATATTAATGCCTATGACCTAGGGGAAAATCGACTTTTTGCGAAGAAAATCTGGGGGAAAATAGGCTTTTACTAGTAAAATCTAGTTAAAAATCCAGGTAGGAAAAATATACATCACAATACTAAAGAGGATTGATCAAAAGATGCACAATACATTATACTATCGAAAGAGGAATGCTTGAAAAGGATGCACAGTATACATGTTTTTTTTTTCCTTTTTTGTTATTTTTTTCTTCTTTTTTTCGTTTTTTTTCTTCTTCCCCCCCCCGTGTTCTCAATACCTCCTCATCCGCATGCAAGCTTCCCTCGCATGCAGGGCATGCAAGGCTTACAAGCCTTCAGATGGACACTCGGTCTTGGTCTTGCGCATTCTTCATCTCAATCGGCTGCTCAACATCGCTGCTGTCCCCCGTCCGCCTCGTCCGCCGCGCGCCCCGCTTCCCGCCGTGCAGCAGTTGGTGAGCGTTGCGCCGAAAGTCGCTCAGCTGGTCGTCCAGGGCCTCCATGCCTTGATCCCACGCCTCCCTGTTGACGTGGGCTCCCGCGTCAATCAGCTTGTTCTTCCGCCGAATCTCCTGCCAGCGCGTCATGCTCCCCAGCTCCAAAATGTTCATGCGGCGCGTCTTGCTGGTCGGGTTTCCAATCATGACGGGCTGCCACGCCTTCTCCTCCTCGATGACGGCTTGGGCGTCGTGGGGCATCGAGACTCGCCGTATCGAGGACCGTCGTCGGGCATCCACCAACCTGTCCATCTCCTGCGACTTGGACTGCGGCACGATCTGGACCTCGGTGAAGCGGATGAGCGCGAGGAGCAGCAAAAAGGTCAGGATGAGCAGGATCCCCGCCACGACGCCGGTGGACACCTGCTGGCCGATGGTCCGGCTCACGTGGCCGCCCAGCGCGGTCGCGCCGGCGGCCAAGACAAACGCCAGCGAGTGCATCGACGCGAACCCGGCCGTCACCCGCGGGAACGACGAGTAGTTGGTTCGCCTCCGCCTCCGGCCAGAAGGCGCCTTTTGGCGGCCCGTCATCCCGGGCGACAGGTCGGAGCAGTCAAAGGCTTCCATGACCAGGCCGCTGCATTCGGATATGGCGAGGCAGGAGAAGAAGCCGACAAAGGCGGAGAAGAGGGCCGGGACGCCGACGGGGATCGGCGGGCCCGAAGACACGGCCGCGTAGCCGATGCCGGAAAGGGGCAGGATGAGGGTGAAGACGGTGCGGCGCACCAGGTGGGACGACCACGCCACCTTCCTCTCCAGCGTGGCCAGGTTGCTGTTGAGCTGGGCCTGGCGGGAGCGCGAGAACAGGTTGGCCTTTTGGAAGGGAATGGCCAGGAGCGCGCCGAGAGCCATGGCGCCGACGAGCAAGCCGACCTCGGTCGGCCTCCGCCGATAGAACCTCGAGGCCAGAGAGCCCAGCAGGGCGATGACGAGGACCACCTGGGCGTACACCCAGGCCACGTAGAGGGCGACGACGGCGAATCCGGGCTGACGGAGCATTTCCAGGTTGAGCGCGATGCCGTGGTACACCTCTTGCCCCCACCACCGGGGCCCGGTCTTGACGCGGTGCATCATGACCTCGCCGCGGGCAACGCGTCGCGAGATGTCGTCGCCGGTGCGCACCTCGGCGACGGATCGCCGGTACGCCGAGCGGCGGACCTCGGGGGCGACGACGTTGAGGACGAGGACGACGGCCAGGATGATGACGCTGATGTAGAAGCCCCAGGCCGGGTGGTGGTTGTCGATGACGCAGGCGCCGACCAGGAAGCCCAGGCTGAGCGAGCCGATCCAGCACCAGGTCCAGATGCCCAGCCAGACGCCCATGCCGCCGCCATGCCGGCGCGCGTCGAAGCGGTCCACGACCTCTTGGTGGGGGTTGCAGCTCATGAGGGAGGCGCCAAACAGGTCCGTCAGGACGCAGTGAAAGTTGAGGCTGGAGAAGCCGAGGGACGCGCCCATGAGGGCCCTGGCGGCCAGCAAGGCGCACTTCCACGCCGCGGGGTTGGTGAGCCGCTGCGAGTTGATGGCCAGGGCCTGGGGGAAGAGCAGGGGCATCGCCAGTACCAGGCTGGAGAGGATGTAGGGTTTCCTGCCGTGGAGCAAGGGCAAGGGCCAGAGGAAGAAGGAGGGCAGAGCCAGGCCGAGAAAGCAGCCGGTGTTTCCGTGGACTATGACGTGGGACTGGTCCACGACGTAGTACTGTATGGAGGGGACCAGGCCAGAGTAGATTCCGAGGATGATGCCGACGAGGGCGGTGCTGATGCAGGCGACCGAGGCCACGAACCGCTTGCGGGCAGACGACTAGTCTCGAGCGATGGGCTGGCGCCGGTGCGATTTGGCCAAGCTGAAGCCCTGAGCACCGCGGAGGCTCACATGGGATCGTCGGCGGAGGCTGATGCCATGGTTGGGGTGCAGGCGCTGGCAAGACATTGGACCGAGTTTCGACGGCGGAGATTTCAGCATGAGCGGACGTGAGGTGGTGGAGGTGGAGGTGGGGGTGGAAGTCGAAGTCGAAGTCGAGATTTCGGACGTGAGGAGGTGGTAGTCCAAGTCGAAGTCGAGGTCGAGGTCAAAGTCACAGAGGGTTGAAAAGAAGGGAAAGGGGGGTGGGCGGGAGGGCGAGGATGGAAAGGAACCAAAGCGGGCTTTGCTTTGGACGCGAGGGCGAGGGATGAAGGGGATGAAGGTGGAAAAGAAGGCGGGCGGAGACGACGCGAGGGGCTGCAAATATGTGATACATATGTACCATGGCGTGGAAGCAGGCTGGCGGAATCACCTGACGCACGACAGCCAGCCGAGCCGGGCTGCGTCGTGCGAATGCCGAGCGAGCGCCAACCCGCGGAAGGTGCTGCCCGTGCCGTGCTCCCTGCCTGCCCTGCCCTGCCCACCCACGGCGTTCCTGCCGCACTCTGCACTCTGCACTCTGCACTCCCGTGGTCCCTGGCCACCTTGATTAGTAAGCGCTGCTGGTTTTTTGCTTCTGTCAACGCAAGCACGCAAGCCAATGCAAGTCAACGCTAGTCAACGCGGCCAACGACCGTGGGTCTCTGCCGCGGCCAATCTGACACGCCCAGGGCCATTTATAGAACAACTACGGAGTATATGCCTACCTACCTCCTACCTAGCGCCTTGGCTCTCAAGTCAGCACCTCGTTTGTTCCTGGACCTAAAAATACATCTCGACCCCACTGCGTCCACTGCGTCCGCTGCCCACTGCCCACTGCCCACTGCCCACTGCCCACTGCCCACTGCCCGCTGCCCGCTGCCCGCGCCCTCCCGTACATACGTCTGGTACCAGCACACCACCCGATACTCCGTACTCGCCCCCCTGCACCATCCCATCCGTCCCACGCCCCGACTCCCGGCTCCCGACTGCCGGCCATGCGGCTCTAGCCTCCCCAACTCCTGGCTCATGGCGCCTAACCCAAAGGCGCCGCGGCTAATAGCCCGCGCCGGACCGCACGGCTTGCCGAGCTAAGCCTAGGCATCGCCCTTCTCTGCCGCCAGCATTGGCCGGGGCCACGGCGTGCAAGGGGCAGCACGGAGTGGTGAACTGCCAGGGGGAAAGCTCGAAAGCGGAAAGCGGGAAGCGCCAGAGACGCCTAGGACTTTTTTCTTTGTATTTTTTTTTGTCACTTTCCCAGGCTCATGTCTGCAGCAGCGACAGTTGGTACGGTTCCAGACCGTTACGTTTCTTGTCTCTGCGGATTGCGCCTGCGCCTGCCCATGCGCCTGCGCAGGGACGAGATCCACAAAGGAAAATCTAGATGGCAGCCAACAACGGAATAAGCAAAAACGCCAGCCTCCAAAACAGACAAAACAGTAAGAACAGACCGGTATCCCGGACAAGCAGCACAATGAAGCCGGTCCGGGGCCCGGAAGAAGCCATTCCTCCAAAAAGCACAGCAAAACAAAAGACATTATCGTGCCCGAAACCTTCCACAACGCCCCTGTATAGTTGTCCCATCTTTTGTTACCAGGTCCATGAAGCCAATTTCATGCGTCAAGTCAAGCCCTCCGGGGCAGATCGCCAAGAATATCCATGCGCCGTGTTCCTGTGCTCGCTCAATACCCTCGGATGACGGCGCCTCAAAAATAAAACAAACAAACAAATTCTATCAATAGTCCACAAAAAAAAAAAGAGAAGATCAAAATGGAACGCTGGTTATCAATGACAACATATCCAGGAAACAGGCTTGTCTCAGGTCAAGGCAGACGGCCAAGGCAAAGCCAATGCGGTGTGCGCGACAAGATAGAGAGTGCAAAATGACAGAAGTTGATGGTTGACATGCGTGACAGGGAAGCGCGGTTGAGAATTGCAAGCTCTGGCCGCGGCCTCGAAAGCCGTGGCATCGCTCATGAGGCATCGAACAAAGGCGGCAAACGGGGGTGAGGACAAGGCAGTCAAGGACGGGTAGAGATGCTTCGCCCAGGATCGCGACCTAACCTGGTGACCCGTGACCATGGATGGCGTCCTCATCGGTGGCTCTTGGTGTTGGATCGCGAGTTGTAATGGCCCGATTCTGAGTATTGCCGGGATCCCGCATGCTGGCCGCTGCGAGCAGTGTGGGCACTGCAAGCATAGCCGACGTAGATGGTCCGCTGCTGGATGCAATGGCCTCGCCTGCCGTAGGATGCGCATCGATCAATGGCATGCTGGTAGTAGAGACACCGACAGGCAGAGTACAGCTCGACCAGCTGATAACACATGGTTCAAGCCTGTGGCGATTCGCAAACTGCCGCTTGCAGACGTCGGGATTGGGGGAAAGACAGGCAACGAATAGTCTGGACAGCGGTCTATTCCCTGGGTCGGAACAGCCTCCCTTTTGTCGATGGCAGATGGGAGCGGGAGGGAGCGGGCGCAAGAGGTCAAGTCGGGTTGCAGTATCAAAGGCTGGAACGGAAACGATGGCAACGCCACCGGCGCGTCAGGGCAAGAGGACGAGAAGAAAGGCAGAAGAGGGAGGGCCGAGTTTGCAGAAACGATGCAGCAAGCGAGCAATGGCCAGCTGGATTATGAAACTTGCAGAGACGGAGGCGATCCAGGCAAAGACGGACGAGGCCTCGCAGCCTTATAGGCATGGCAACGGCAGCCTAGAGCAAGCAAGGCTTAGATGGGTCGGGTGGGCATGTGCAGCAAGGTCGACGAAGCTGTCAAGTCGGCTCGTACCGCGGGTATCGACACGCCCTCGGAAATCGACCCTGAAGGCTTGTCTTGAAGCTTGACACGCCTCGTCCCACCTCTATTCTCGTAGCCGGTCCGGTCCGGAGCCATGACAGAAGGCGTGGAGGCATGGAGCGTCAAGGCATCAGCGGCCCGAAGGAAGCTCTGACTAACATGGCAGGTGACCAAGACTGGGACCCCGGCGAGACGGGGGTCCAGCGCAGTGCAGCCGCGGCGTGTGGTGCAGTAACTTGGACGAGCTAGTCAGAGGAAGCAGCGGACGGATTGAAGATGCGCCTGTGTGCGGGTTTCAAGTCGAGGCGCAGACGGACAGACGGACAGACGGACAGACGGACAGACAGACAGACAGACAGACAGCATCATGGCTCGGCGGGGGGGAGTCACTCTCATGAAGGTGGGAGGGGGGATGCCTGCTGCCGTCCAAGCAAGGTGGGGGTGGTGGTGTGTGCCTTGCGCCTTCCCCTTTGCAGCCAGCGGGCATCTTTCGCAGGCAGGAACGGGCTGGGGGTGGGGGGTACGAGAAGTTGGCACGGCCATCCATGCATGTCCATGTCCATGTCCACGCCCACGCCCACGCCTGCCTTGCGGTGCAAACGGGGCGTACGGCGATGACGGAGGGATGGTACCGGGTACCAGGTAGCAAGGATAGAGAAAATAGCAAAAATGGCAGCAACGGCAGGAATGGCAGGAACGGCAAGAATTGGCAAGAATTGGCAAGAATGGCCAAGCGAGCAAAAGCAGGAAGGGACCAGGCTGGAAGCAGGGACCCTGCCACTGGCGACGGGGCATCCGAACCTTGCAGCAGCAGCAGGGCTGAACGGGGTGGCCTGTGGCGCAGGCGCAAGGCAGTTTGCAGCCTGCAGCCTGAAGCCTGCAGCTCGCGCCAGACGCTTTCCTTCCTTGGCTGCTTCGAGATGGGGCTGCTTGCTGTCTGGTTGCTGTCTGTCTGGTTGCTTTGTGTCTTTTTTGTGCATCAACCACACGCCAACTACCGAATGGGGAAACAAAATCTGGACCTGGATTGCTGACAGGATGATGTCGATGGCTTTTTGCGTCCAGCAGCAGCTGTGCGATGCAGAAGCAGCTTTGCAGCAGTCGAAGTTTCCTGTCTGTTTCTGTACCGTTCTTTACTTTGCATTGGTTTTTTTTTTTTTTTTTTTTTTTTCAACGTCAGTGTTTGTTTCGGATGCCGTGGCAGGATGTTGAATTTGGAGCCAATGTTCCCCCCCCCCCCCCCCCCCCCCCAGCAGGGGCGTGGAGGAAGAAGGAAAGTCCCCAGGGGCAGGGCAGCAACTCGGCAAGCCTGTGCCGCGTGCTGGCGGGAATCCGGTTGCAAACTGTATTTACGCGGCACTGCAAGACATTGAACCTATTGATCAACTCCTCGGGATCGGCCGGCATGCTGGAGCCGACAGAGCCAGCCGACAGAGCCAGCCGACAGAGCCTGCCTTCCGAGGGGTCCAATGGCATGGAAGTCGCGGCTGCGAGCCAAGGGCTGTTTACATTGACTCGGGACGGAGCTCTGGGCAGCTCTACCAGACTCACGAGACACTGCCGACCCTGCTGAAACGATGCAGCCAGGCAGGCGCTGCAAGCCCGGCCTAGGGGGCCAGCTCGCCCGCCGGCAGCGCAACACCCCCAGCGCAACCCCCAGCGCCGCGCAACCCAACTGGCATCGCGAGTGGCGCATGGCACATGGCGCATCCCGCATCGCCAGCACGCCGGAATCGACAATGCAACCTTTGGGGGTGGCCACACAAATGACCGTGCCCAAAGACTGAAAAAGATAAAAAGATAAAATATAACATAAAACAAAACAAAACAAAATAAAATAAAATAGCCCCAACAACGCCAGCTCTTCCAAAGGCTTCCAAGCCCACCCGTCCCTGCCTGATGACACGCCTGGTGATGATGATGATGATGATGATGATGATGATGACGATGACGATGATGACGATGACGATGATGACGATGATGGATGACACGGAGCCTCCCCGGCCTGCCCTTGCTCGGCCGGAGTGGCCAGCAGACGTCTAGACGCCCGGCCCGAGACCCTCTGGTTCGCAGCCTCCATTAATAGAACAGCACCCACGCGGCGGGCCCAGCGTTATCCCGGGGCGCGCATTCGCGGCCCGCGTCGAGATCCCCGCCTGGCCCCGCGTCTTGCCAATGTCTCGTCTCGTCTCTCCGTCTGCCCGGTGTCATTGGAACTCGTGGCCCCCCTTCGCATTAGAAATGAGCAAGTAGTCAGTACACTGGATCAAAATCGCCCCCAACGAGACGACCCAGTCTCGGGCGTGCGGTTCCCCCGGGGGGGGGCCTGGCAGCGCAAAAGGACCGAGTAAAAGTGAGTTGAGCTGCGCCTGCGCCTCTTTGTCTGCGAGCTTGACTCCCGACTCTCGACTCTTGGACTCGTGATTCTTGCCTCCTTCCTGACCCCGTGGGCGGGCTTAGGTAGGTAGGTAGGTAGGTTTAGCGTCGGGTCCAACGACAACGCGGGCGTGGGCTGTACCGCATGCCTGCCATGTACCCCATCTGCTGCCCCCGCCCGCCCCTGCGCGGCATGTACCTCCATCAGCCTTGCTACTTACCGTGACCCGCTCGTGCTGTGGATCGCTCCCCGGGTCTCCGTGCACGCCGCACGCCGCACGCCGCACGCCGCACCCGCGCCCCGGCCGGCGTCGCCGGCGGCCTGGCACCAGACACCTGCCTCGTTCAAAACCTTATTACTCCGTACTCGTCCGCCCGCCCGCCCGCCCGCCCACGTTGCCCCTTCCCCAACCCCCAGCAACAGCGTGGCCCCGCCCCCCATTTTCGTGTTTCTGCCGTCTCTGCCTAGGGTTCCGACTTGGAAGCTGTCAAGTCCTTGCTGCTGCGCGCACTGCGCACACGCCCCCGCGTCTGCTGAGATGAATCGAGACACGGCTTGTTTCATCGTATCCTGGCGGCCAAGCGTCCCATTATAGATTGGGCCCCGTCTCCCGCGCGCCCGGCCGAGTCACCCGAAGTGAGAGGGCTCCAGCCCCCCCCCCCCCCCCCCCCCCCCGGTGGAAGAAGTGGTCCGCTGCGTCCGCGTCAACCGTGTCAACCCGGGAGGACGGGGCGACAATAATAATAATAAAAATAAAAAATAAAAACAAGACACCAAAAGGAAGCCCAAACAAGGCAAATCCCAACACAGGCCCCACCAACGCGTGCCTTCATTCTAGTTCTCCAGGTTCCACCGGCCAGCCATGGATTAAGCTTGCCCTGCCTAGCCTCCCGTCAGCCTTCGCCGGCGTCATCCTCCGCCACGACAACACCAGTGTCTAGCCACCATCCCCAATCGATCCGTGAAGCTGCGGCAAGACCCAGCACTCTTGTCACCAAATGCCGTCCTGTTTCCCAAAAGAGGACACGTCGCTTGCTCATCAAAGACGGTCATTTCATCCCCCCTCATGAATAGTATACAGGCCGTGGAAAGAAACTAGGACGCACATGGGGAAAAAAAAAGAAGAAAAAGAAATCACACGCGGCAAGACAAAGGAAATCAAGACAAACAAAGAAAAAGGTGAAGCCCCTGACTGACGCCCTGAAACCTGTCCCATTGGGAAGGCCACTTCCGTCCAGCGGTCCCTTGGGCGACGCCGTTTTCCGCAGTTGGGATTGATTTTGGGAGCAAACGGCATCCACCACGACATTACCCTGTTGTACTTCAGAAATCGGTCGGCACTGATACACATCCAAATAATATGAATGAAAAAAAAAAAAAAAAAAAAAAAAAAGGACAGAAAAGCCAAACGCAAACAGTAAAACGTCAAACCGGTGACAAGAACCCAATGTCGGAGGCATCGTGGCTGTCACCCTGACGTGTTTTCTAAAAAAAAAAAAACATGCTACATCGGCTCGTTTTCATGATAGACTAGTAGATATTCGTCCCGTTACCCGTTTCAACGGCACCCCCCCCCAAAAAAAACCGCGGGTTCGCACGTGCGCGCGCGACCTATATCAACTTCAAGCTTCAGCCTCGTCGGCTCATCGCTGCCGATGCACCTGCTGCCGCCAAGTCCTGCTTCCCACTAGCTGTTCGGCCGGCCGCTCGAGGCAGACTGCTGATGCTACTGACGGAACCCCCAGCGCTGGTCCGTCTGCTGAGGCTGGCTGCTGTAGCCGCCGTAACCCCCCCCGAGGTGCGTCGCGAAATGCCGGAAACGGCCTTGTGCGGGCTGATGCCGCTTCTCATCGGATGCCCAAGGCTCTTTGCTGCAACGCTGCTGCTGGGAGGATCCGGCAGTGGACGCAGGTTCGCGCTCGCCGGCGTTCGCTTGCACGGCGACGCGTCTCTTGCCGGCAGTCTCGGAACGGCCGCAGCGGCCGTCTTCTGGCCCGTTATGAACTCGTGACGGACAGCGTCCTCGGGCCGCAGTCGCCTCTCCGGGTCCCACCGCAGGCAGCGCGCAACAAAGTCTAGGAATGCTTCATCGTCACACTTCAGCACTTGCGGCAGCGTTTTGGACGACGGGCGACGCCTTCTGCCCTTTGACGATACTGTGAGCCGCGGCTTGCCCAAGGAATCGAAAAAAAGCTTCTTTCTCGTGCTCTTCTCGATGAGATGCTTCTCTGGTGGTCCGAATACCTCCATGATGCATGCGAGCTGTTCCTGCTCATTCTCCCCCGGAAAAATGGGAACTCCCGTGTAGAGCTCGGCCAGA
Organism: Ustilaginoidea virens; assembly: GCF_000687475.1. Taxonomy (NCBI): domain Eukaryota; kingdom Fungi; phylum Ascomycota; class Sordariomycetes; order Hypocreales; family Clavicipitaceae; genus Ustilaginoidea; species Ustilaginoidea virens. The sequence continues at coordinate 2,157,373 of NC_057321.1, forward strand.
ATGCAGCCCACGCTCCACATGTCGATGGGCATGCTGTACGTCATGCCCAGGATCACCTCGGGCGATCGGTAGAATCTCGACTGGATATACGTGTAGACCTTTTCGTTCTCGAAGCAGCTCGAGCCGAAATCAATGACCTTGATTTCAGAGTGCAGCGGGTGCCTCAGTAGAATGTTTTCGGGTTTCAGGTCGCAGTGGATGACCTTGCGCTGCTTGAGCAGTACCAACGAGGTCAGAATCTGTTTTGTGAATCGTCTAATGATTCGAATAGAAAACCCGCGGAACGAGTGCGCCTTGATAAACTCGTAGAGGTTCATGTCCAGAAGTTCTGTCGAGATGCACAAGTGTCCCCGGAAATAGAAACTTTGCGTAAAGTTGACCATGCTGTGTTTGTTTTTGGGATCCTGTACACTGTTGTTAGATGTGCGTGCCAGATTATTTTTTTTTGCAGGTATTTTATTTTTCCCCGTCTGCTTTCCCGGCCAAGACTTACCCATTCGCGAAGCTTTTGAAGAATGTTAACCTCAACTAGCGCTTGCTGGTGGAACCGCTTCTTGTTTCTGATGATTTTGATCGCGACAAGGTCCCCAAGCTTGTGATCAATGCAGCGCACCACTTGTCCAAAGCTTCCCTTGCCCAGGACATCCACAATCTCGTATCTGTAGGAGAGATGATCGCCAGGTACAATGGTGTAATCTCCACGCTCGTCATCGTAGCCAAAGTTGGGCGAATCCGATTGCAAGTCACCCACAACTTTGCGTGCATTCTGGGTTCCGCAAAAGTAAATGTCCTTGTAGTCAACGATTTCGCCTCGCTCATAAAGGTTCAAGATGGCGATGCGGATGGCATCTTGAGGACCAACTCGCTCCTTTGGCGTTGCTCGCTTCTTCAAGGCGTCAATTGTTCTGCCGGCAATCTCGGTTTCTTTCCGTCGGGATCCCAACTTGCGCATCTCTTCTTCGGCTGCTTTGTCATCCTTGTCCAGCTCTGTAGTCCAAGAGCCGACGGTTTGAAGAACAGTCGATGATGCCTTGGGTTTGACAGCTCTGTCGGCCAACCCACTGGCCAACCCGCCGCTGGCATGTCTCGTCGATGCCTTTGTGACAGAGTCCTGACCTTCCTTGTACGCACTCCAGGTATCGCTCTTTACGCGATCCCTCGTGCCGTAATTCACCAGGCTTGCTGCAGAGCTCTTGCGCCTTCGAGACTCCATGTCGGCAAGGCTTGAGCTTGCGCTCGCCGAAGCGCTTGGATTCGCCTGCTTCGAGCCTGCAAAGCCACTGATCGTAGCAGATGCTGAAGCCGGGATCCGGGGTGGGACCATGTTCTCTGGCTTTGTCTGCGGCAGCGGGACGGGGTTTTCCAAGGCATCAGCGGAGGCCTTGCTTTTGTCACGCTTCCATGACAAACTTAGTTTCCTTCTTAGGGAGGTCTTGGACGAGGGACTTCGGGGCTCCCGTTCCTCCCACTCTGGCGCCTGGGGCTCTGGCACGGGGGGTTTCGGTGGGAGAGACTGGTGTTCTAGCTTGTGCTTGTGCAATTGCCGGGGACCAGCGGGCTTTTGTTGGATGCCATCGTCAAAGAAGCTCCCTGTGATGGTAGCAAAGCCTCCTCCCGTCCTGGATCTCTTCAACTGGCCGGGTTCTAAACCACCCTTTGGAAGGGAGGAAGATAGAAATGGCGAAATGCTCGTCTTCGGCGTCGGTTCTGGAAAGTTGGAAGAATCAGATGAACTGCCGCCTGGTGGCGTCGGCGTGACGCGGCGGATAAGGTGAGTGGATGTGCTGCTCCGCAGTGAGGGGAGCTCGATAGGCTCGTCAAAGTTGCACTTGGAAAAGAACGAGCTCCTGGATGCGGTCATGGGGGTTGTCGGAGATTTGTGTATCTGTCGTGAGGGTAGCGGGCTTAGGTCGCGCTGCGAGGCATCTTGGTGGCTCCTTTTGGATGCTGTTGGGAAGCTCAGCGGCCCAATATTCAGAGGCGGTAGTCTGAGGGGCTCCAACTGCTTTTTACCTTGGCTGCTTTTTTTCTCGTGCTCAATGCTTGAAATGCCCACATAGGAGCTCTTTCTGGCGGCCGCCTTCTGCTGGGCTTTGATCGGCTCAGGGTGCACTTGCATAGATATGCTGCCGGTCGAGTTGCTATGGATGCTTGTCGAGTCCATGGCGCTCAGGTTTGACTTCTTCAAGTCAACAAAGTACGTCTCGGCAGAGGTTTCCTTTGGAGATTCGTAGGCTTTGGGAATAGCAGGAACAGGGGGAACATCTTCGTCATCTTCGCCTTGCATACTGCTGTGTAGGCTCGCGCTCTTTGGAGTGGGTAACCTAGTAACCGAGGAGGATGGCTGGAGGCGTGGCTGAATAGACCCGGTTGAAGTTCTCACAGTGTTGAAACTGGTTGTCGATCCTATTGACAGGCCGGAGCTGTATGATTTCCTATTATTCACATCCGGAGTGGTGCGAGCGGAGGAAGGAGTCAGGGATGGTTTGCGTGGTATTATAGAAGGAGATCGAGACTCGGCTCGCATATTTAACGAGGGTGGTGGCGGCGGCGGCGGCGGCGGCTCAGTTGCAAGCACATTCCAGCTTTGCGATTTGGGCATTGTGGATAATCGCCTCATCCTCCTCGTGTCAGTTGGGCTAATGGTTCGAGCTCCAAGACCTGTGGCGTGACTGGCTGGCATGAAAGACATCCGTTTGCTAGACGACGGGGTGCTTGTCTTGACACCGACCCGCGGGGACCGGGGGGCCAGAGCAGAGAGGCGATTTTGTTCTGGAGCAACATCAGATACTCCTAGTAGATTGGCGTGGCTCGTTCTTGGCGGAGGTTGGACCGACTTTGCCTTGGCAGCCCTCGAATTCGCCAAGGGGCGTGGTGCGTCTAGGTTTGCAACCCCCTTGTCACCGAGGAGGCTGGCACGCCTCGCATACGAGTTTCGACCTGTCACATCAGGGTCCGCCATCGTTGCTGGTCCTATAGATCTTCGAGGTCTAGAAACTGCTTGGTTCGAAACAGGAGGATAGTGACTTTGACGTCGACTTCGCATCGCCAAGGGTGGTGCCGTGGGAGCATCCAAGGTGCCAGAGGAGGAAGACAAGGTTGACGACACACTAGTCTGGCGGCTAGAAGTACTGGGTCGTCGCAACAGTGACCCGGAACGACTAGGCCGCGTCGAGGGGAGCGATGGTATGCTTCCATGAGATGAAGAAGACGCGATGGGAGCCATGACTATCGATTTCTCAAGCGCCTTTCTGTTCATTAATCCTCCATCTTCCGCCATACTGCCGTCTCCTATTGGTGAAGGGGGTCGTCTAAACTTCAAGTTGTTTGAGGCAGACTCGATGCTGCTCTGCAGATCGTCGAAGCTGGTCGAAGGCAGAAATTCAACAGATGGGGTCGTCTGGGCTTTCTGACCAGTCTCGCCATTCCGATCGAGGGAAAGCAGAGACTGGTTGGTAGATGAAGATTTCGAGAGCATCGAAGCGCTTTGCAGAAAGATATCGGGGCTCGCGACCGTGGGAGAAGGTGCGTTGAAATCAGTAGGGTTTCGTCTGGGAAGAAAGCCAGGATAAAGACCGTCAGCAAAGTGCATATGCATGCCTGACGTTGGCCAAGGGAGATGGACAAATAGGTAAGAATGGATCAAATAATAGCCGCCAATGAGAGAGATTGGAGGCTTGACGCTGGGTGGTGAAAGAGGAGAGAATACCTACAATCGAGTTGAATGATTCGCCTGTAGAGACCCAGAAGATGCTTTGTGCATCAGGGTCATGGAGTCAAACACGCACGCCAGCTACTCAATCGGATAGTCGCCAGTTGCAAGCAGCTTTGTGGCTCTTCGTCGCTGGGGAGGCGGCCTCAGTCCCGTCAAGGAGCTGAGTTCATCCGATACGCTACCTCATTCCGAACGCGGGTGTTTCGCGGGATGGCAGTCCGTCGACGGGGGAGTTGCTCGTGGAAGGGTAACAGAACAGATTTGCCAACTACAAAGCTCGACAGCGAGGCCAGGAGGGGATGCAAATCCCAAGTTGACTGGTGCCGACGTCGACCCCGGAAGAAAGACTCGACAAGGCGTCGTTGCGTTGAATCGCAGGCCACGAGAGGGGGGTGATGGATGGATGGAGGGACGGACGGATGGACGGATGGATGGGAAATTGAAGTTGTCGTTGTCGGATTTGTTTTCGATAGAGGAAACAGGGTGCGGAGGCCAGTGGAGCTATCTGAGTGGTCAGGCTGTTGGCCCACGGGTCCCTTTTCGGTGGCGCAAGGCTCAAGCGGTGGGAAGGGGCGACTCACCAGCTGCCCTGGACGACCAGCTACCTACCTTAGGTACCTAAGGTATGTATGTACCGTACCGTACCGTACCGCACTTGGACTGTTGGGGACTGGCATGAGGCCGTTGACGGATTTGAATAGGGCAACCCGTCTGTGAATGGGCAACGTTCCTACGCACCACGGAGTACGGAGTACCTGGAGCGGGAATCAATTCCTCGTCTGCTGGGATAAGCAACACTGAACCACTAGCATGAGGCCCAGTTGGAAGACGGTGATGCCATACGGAGTACCGTGACCATAGATAGCCCTTGGGTCTTACGGCTCAACCGACTCCAACCCGTGGAAAGTTCCCCAATCTCAGAACAACAAGGCCCATCAATGATCAATCCCAGACGAAAGAGCACGAAAAGGGGGGCCAAAAGCAGCGATCCGGCGCCATCCACACGTAGAAGGGGGCACGCCTGTTAATGTGGAGCCAAGCAAACCATTGAGACTTGAAACGGATTGTTTTATCACGTAGTAGTCAGATCATCAGATGGAGAATCAGGCAACGCGCCATCTACTAGTACATAGCATGCATGGTGCAGCTGTGCAACAAGCTTGGGAAGCTCATGTGGGCGCTCCTTCCTCGAGGTGGGGAGCCGCACGGTAGGTGGCGGGCGCTAGCAGGTGGTGTGGTGTGAAGCCACCGAGGCTGGCTGGTGCTGATGTTTCTGATTGTTTCTGATGTTTCCTGTCAGGAACCAGACCAGACGCATTTCAAGAAAGCTCTGCCGAGAGATGGACGCGACACACACATGGGAGAACCAAACGCTCGGCGGGCATCATCATGCTCTCGCAGCGATAAGCTAGCTGATGCACATCCCTCTCAGAAGCTGGCGTTCGCAGTCGCAAGGCCAAAGTCAGCGGCGGTAGCCCCGTCTGTGCGAGACTTGCATCGTCTGGCCCTTTTCCAAGGTATGTAATCCAAGACCGCAAAGCACCCGGCAGCAGCACTATTGATCTCCTTAAACCTACCTCGCGGGCTAGATAATAACGTCCTCGCATTAGACACGCGCTTTCCATAACCGTCACTAGACCACGTCATCCGACAACCCTCACAAACACTGAATAAAAGGCGACAGCCACGATATCAATCCAAGACTACAGAGTTAAGCAAGCAAACTCTTTGCTGGGGGCGTGCATAGGTACATCATAACTTGGTGGGATCACCAGGTGTTCAATGTCACTCGTGCCCCACAGCCAGGCCCCGTATTTCTGCCGCATTGCCGTGGCAAATGTCAAAAACAAACGAGGCCGATAGTCAGCCATAATTCTGAGCCGCCGTGGAATTGCAGCTACAGAGCGGTGTTTGGTGCGTCAGATTTCACTTACGGAGCAGCCCTCAATGGGAAAAGCCATCATGATGAACTAACCAGTGTGCTGAAGACCGGCGTGGGAGGCCGTATGTTGACTTTCTGCTATTGGGGCGGCGATGAAAAATGCTCCATGATGGGAAGAGGGATGAAACTGAACAGATATCGGGAAAATGTATAAATCCGGAACCGGAAGATACTCCGATTAGTCTCACCGCCAGATACTTTACTTTTACTTACCCTACCACCTACTCATGGGTACCCTGAAAGGTACTGAAAAAGTTTTTTTCTTTTTGTCATTCCGGGGTACAGCTTTCCACCAATAGCGCCCTAGCACGGAATGGTCAATACAAGTCTTACTGTTGGCAAGTGGCACGGGCCAGTAGCTCCGACCGCCGCCCGAGCGCCCGCCATCACCTCGTCACATGCTAGGCCCAGCTTCAGCCATCCACAAGGAACCACAACGACACTCCAGCCAAGCAGGCTTCCCGACCTCCTCTGCCCTCGAGGCAACCATGTCACGGCCGGAATAAGTCGCGTCTAGCAGCCATGGACGACTTTGCAAACGATTTCATCGCCTCTGCCGAAGACGCCGCCGCCGCCGCCATCTCCGATGGCAGCCCGCCCTCCGCCCAGCACCAGCACGGTCCCGACGAAGCCGGACAGAAGCGTCATCGGCATCACAAATCTGGCTGGGGAGGGCTATCGTCCTTGCGGGACAAGGCCTCCATACAGGACCGCTTAGTGGACAAGTAAGAAAGACATCAACCCTGGAAAAAAAAGAAAAAAAGAAAAAAAAAAAAGGCACCAGGGGCACTGTTGGCATGGCAGGCTGCGGGATCACACTAGGCAAACCGCATATGGGGCCAGATGGGCAAACCGGTTGTTTTGGCTCACGTCTTGCTGATAATGTTCACGCAGGTTGCTGCAGCAAGTCATCCCCATCGACGACGCAGCCCAGGACGTCGGCCAGGACGTCCCGAACCCGTTCCAGCGGCCCAACTTCAACCTGACCATCATGTCGCACAACTTTCGGCGCTTCAACTCGCGGATCGGCGTTGTCTTCCGCTTCCAGGACAAGGTCGAGGCCCTCCTGTCGTGGCAGACGACGTCCCACACCGTGTCGTACCTGGCCGTCCTGACGTTCGTCTGCCTCGACCCGTACCTCCTGTCGGCGCTGCCCATCCTCTTCCTCGTGTTCGGCATCCTCATCCCGGGCTTCGTGGCGCGCCACCCCGCGCCCCCCCGGGGCACCTTGTCGAGCGAGCAGAGCATCGGGTACTCGCCGAGCGGGCCGCCGCTGGCCCCCGCCGCGACGCCCCGGCCGGCCAAGGAGCTCAGCATGGACTTTATCCGCAACGCGCGCGACCTGCAGAACCAGATGGGCGACTTCAGCAACGCCTACGACAAGGTCGTCGAGCTGCTGGTGCCCGTGGCCAACTTCAGCAACGAGGCGCTCTCGTCGACCGTCTTCCTGTTCGCCTTCCTGGGCAGCATCGTCATGATGCTCGCGGCGCACATGCTCCCCTGGCGCATCATGTTCCTGCTCGCGGCGTGGGCGCCCGTGGTGCTCTGCCACCCGTCCGTCACGAGGGCCCTGCGCGACGCGCGCCGCGACCGCGGGGGGGCCGAGCCCGCGTCCGGCGCCCGCAGCTGGCTGGACGGCTGGATCGCCCGCGACGTCATCCTCGACTCGGCCCCCGAGACGCGCGAGGTCGAGATCTTTGAGCTGCAGCGCAAGTCGCCCGCGGGCGAGTGGGAGCCCTGGGTGTTCGCCCCGAACCCCTACGACCCGCTGTCCCAGGCGCGCATCACGGGCGACCGGCCCAAGGGCACGCGGTTCTTCGAGGACGTGCTGCCCCCCAGCGCGTGGGAGTGGAGCGAGAAGAAGTGGGCTCTGGACCTGTGGAGCCGCGAGTGGGTGGAGGAGCGCATCATCACGGGCGTCGAGGTCGAGACGGAAGGCGAGCGATGGGTCTACGACATTTACAGCGACAAGGAGGACCGCACCGGCGTGCTTGACACCCCCGAGCCGGTCAAGAGCCGAGACTTGGCGCAGAGGCAGACCAGCTGGGAGGAAGGGGAGGACGGCGCCGGCAGGAGGGGGGATTGGCGCCGGCGGAGATGGGTGCGCCTGGTCAAGAGAAGGGCGGCTCAGGAGGCATCGTCATGATTGTCTGGCCACCCCTCTCTCTGTCCTTTTCCTTACATTTTGTTCCCCCACCAGAAAGCAATCCGTATACATGGGGCGCGGACCATGGATCCATATATCCCCACTCACCATGCCCTTGTTTGATCGTGGCGAGGCATTTCGCTGTGGATGGAATTGCATATCGCTCAGCATGCCAGACTACCTAGTATTGTAATTCGCCCCCTTCTGTCCCACTTGTTCTATTGTAGTCACGCCAGATCCGCCTCTCCTTGAATGGCAAGCCCCTCAATTTCTTCCTCTCTTTTTTACTTTCAATGCCACATCGCAATGTCCAAAAAGCTCCAGAATGCGCAGGTGATTCTTCATGGTGGGTTGGGGACATATAAGGAGCCAAACCGGTATATCCTTGAGAAGAAAGTCTCCCCCAGTTGAACTGTTCAGTTGCCGACATTCTCCTCCCAAAAGACTTGTCCTTTTCAATGTCAACTTGACTTTGCTTGAATCACCATCTTATCCAAAATCTTTTGCACCCCGCTTGACTTTCCGTCTCCTCCGTCCATATCCTGGGCCATTCTTCTCGCTCTGGCGATCAAGATGGCGATGACAGACTCAGTGTACTCGAAACTACCGGTACTCTCCATGTACGCTACAGCGTAGCGTTTCACCTGGACATCCGCGGTTTTTTGCTTGAGGATGTTAATGAGCTGCATGTTTCCAGGGTTGGTTCTGATGCTGTGGATGACGGGAAACGAGAATTTGCCTTCAGTCAGGTCTTCGCAGAGGCCCTTGTTGTTGCTGTATTCCTTGGAAGACAGATTCATGTAGTCGTCGCGGATTTGGAAGATGAGGCCTACGAGGTTCACGAGGGGTATGCAGTCCGTGCCAGAAGCCGATTCGGCTTGCATGAGCTTGATACCCAGGCGGAACAAGCCGCCGGTCTTGTTGCCCACCATTTCGAGATAGTCGTCCTCGCTGGGACATGTGAGCGTATCGCGCCAGAAGAGATCCATGCCCTGCCCACGGTGCAGGTTGACCAGCTCATCAGAAAACATGCTGATGACGGCGGGGTTGTTTAGCTTTTGGAGTTCCTGGAGCGCGGCAAAGTAAATGTAGTTTGCCGAGTTGATGGTTTGCGGCACGCCAAAGATGTGATGGGCGACGGGAAAGCCTCGTCGCAACTCGGATGAGTCCTGAACGTCATCGATGAGCAACGACGATTCATGGAGCATGCCCACGGCTTTGGTAATGATGTTCAGGCGTTCGGGCGGAACCTGGAGAAAGGCGTTGAAGGAATTGATGACCTGGGAGCGGAAATCCTTGCCCGGGTGGCTGGCAACGTAATCAAAAGGTGCGCGAACCACTTTTTCCTTGTCGTCAGTCCACGAGCGCTTGGGCGTGAAGTCGAGGTCTTCGTGTTCATATCTGCTGGGATCGGGGGCCTGGGACAAGGGCTGCTGCTGTTGCTGATGCATGATGGCGACTGCGAGCGGGACGGTTGGATTCTTCTGCGCGCGCTGCCGATCCTTCTGAGGCACTTGTTCCTTTTGCTGGCCAAAGATGTCTGTTTCCACAACGGGTCCGAGAACACCGGGGAGCGGGGTGGGCTGAGCGAAACTCTGGTAGGTTTGGGGACTTGTGAGGGTTTCCGCGACGGCTCTCTGCACACTATTTCTGCTTAGGCCGGTGCTTGATCGTCGTGGAGGAATAGGATTGGGAGGTGTGAACGGAGGACTTGACGGGTTATTTGTATCCGAGGAGGCCATTCTGCCAGACACCAACGCTGGAAACTGCTCCATAAATGGCACATCTAACAAATCAGGCGAAGGTAAGCAAGGAGCGTCTGCGGGCATGGGGAACTTTGTTGGCCAAGGTTTCTTTTTCGAGTGGCGGATGCGAAGGGAGGGGGTGCGGGAGCGATTCGCGGGAACAGAATAGTGCAAGGTGCTGAATCGTAAAGAGTGGAGGGGCAAGCCCCGAGGAAGCGCAGAATTTCCCTTTTCGTAATGACGCGCAAACCAATGGTAACAATGAATGTTGAAGAAGTCAGAATCCTAGTGCAGTAGGGGCTTCGATCTCGGGGAGGTTGACGCCAAGGTCCGAAAGCTTGCCAGAAAATCCTAGGGGTGGCGAGATTCGAGACCGTTGGAATCAGGTCATCAATTTCGAGAACTGGCAAGGACGGAATAGCTTCAAACCTTGTTTGTCGTAGATCAAGTTTACCAACGATAGCAGGTGGACCCGTATAGAGCTCATGACATGTGACATGTGAGCTTGGTGTTGGGCCCCGGCCGCGATATGGGTATCAAGCGACGGAAAGGCCGCGCAGACAAATGTCATGCGAACGGCCCGTAGGTCCCTACTGATATGTCATGGGGTAAGGATACGTAGGGAGGGGAAGATGTGTCAAGAAATGGGTTCATTATAGGCCAGGAAGGTGTATGATATAGCAGAGTGGGGATTTGGGGAGTTTGAATTTGATGGATACATAGGTACATTCTTTACCTGCGGATGGCGGGCAGAGCCCTGGTTGGTCGCAGGCCGGTGCAGCGGCCGCAGGCAGATAGATGCAAGTCAGGTGCAGGCCAGGTGCAGGTCAGGTGGCGAGCCGGGTGCAGGCAGGCCGGCAGGTGCAGTGGGCTGGCTGTCAAGGCAAGAACTCCCCGTGCTTCAACCAGGAAGGAGCAAGGCCGGCCTGAAAGCAGCGAGATGCTCTAAACTTTTAGACTTTTGACTTTCCAAGGACGAGACATATTCTGTGCCACCATCCACGTTTCCGGAGAATAAAACGGCGATATTGACTCGCGCGCGTGGTGCTAGACTCGCCAAGACCTGCCTGAGGCACCGCGTTTGATACAAACCTCCTTGCAGCTGCACCTGAGGGAAAGAAGGGGAAATACATAGGACGGGTGGACGGGTGTGTCTTTGCCGAGGGCGGCTGAGAAGGAATAAAGCGTGAGCAGGACCAAAGAGAACGAACCCTCTATTCGTCTACGGAGTACGGAGTACAAGGGCACCTGAAACACCCCTGCACAGGAAAGCTGCCTACCAGGTAAATGTCGAAAAGGGCCCTCGGCTGATAGGCCAAGCCACACCGAATGCCCTGGATGACGAACGGGGTACGGAGTACGGAGTATGGTATGCTGATGAGTGATTACACAGGCCCATCACGCCCTGCCTGGATGCACGTACTCCGTACATGCATGCACTAACTATACGCTATATTTTACCCAAGGTAACGTGGGGATTTGGATTTGGCTATAAACTCCGTACCGAGTACACAGTCATGGCCAAGACATCTCCATGGATGCGTTTCAGATCACGTGCATCGGTTAGTGACCCTCGTTGCTGTGGAAACGACAATTCCTTAACCCAGACCCACTCCACCACAACGAGCAAACGGACGAGCAGGGCAGGAGTCCTCGAACCAACCCATGCTTGGGACTCAGACAACGCCTTGACGCCTTTGCATCTTCTCATCTTCAACCATAAAACCTTCACGGCAGCCATTGGAGTTTTCCTTTTCCAGCATCCTTTCCTTTCCAGATGCATTCCTACCTGGACCGTTTGTGACAACGCCTTGCGCCTTTGCGCTCCCACGCTTGCGGGCTTGGTCCCGATTCATTGCTCTGGTCTTTTCTTCTACTTCTATTCTTCTTTTTTTTTTTTTTTTTTTTTTTTTACTTTCCGCCCTCGAAAATACTCTTCCAGAAGCTTTCGCATTCCCCGGGTCAGCATAGGTGTACGGGCTGTTATCCGTCGTCGCTGCTCGATCCCCCGTACCGCCCCGTAAGCGAGACACCTTGAGCCGATACGAAGCAGAGAAACAACACAATGGAAGCTCTTTTGTCTCTTGCCTTCGACAACCTTTCATCCTATGACGGACCCAAGGTTCGAAAAGGCCTGCGTCAAGTAGAAGGCTTGTTGGCTCAGATTTGCTTGTCGGATGAGAGAGCGGCGCAACGGCAGTCAAAACCTCTTGTGGACGACGACGGAGGCACGCCAGTGAGCCCGCTGAGAAAGGATCTTGCGCAGCTGTCCAAAGATCCGGCTTTTCGCGAATTCTTCAAGCTGCAGGAAGGATTCGAGTGGAATGTTGCCATGCGGCTTATCGGAACCCTTGACCGATTGATGGCCAAGGGAAGTGACGGGCAGAACGATTTGCTCATCCTGAGCGCGTTGGACTTGATTCAAGGTGTTTTGCTGCTCCATCCGCCTAGCAAATCCTTGTTCTCCAGGGAGCAGAACATGAATGTAAGCAACCCATCCAAACCCAAAGAACCCCCCGACGTCGTCGCACAAGAGAACAATAGGCCTAACTCAAATCCTCGACTTTGCTTCCAGCTTCTACTCGACTTGCTGGAACCCTTCAACTGCCCTGCAATCCAGTCGGCCACTCTGCTGACTCTAGTGGTCGCCCTCATCGATACGCCCACCAACACACGAACTTTTGAAGGTCTCGATGGTCTCTTGACAGTCACCTCGCTGTTCAAATCGCGAACCACTTCGCGTGAGGTTAAGCTCAAGCTGATCGAGTTCCTCTACTGCTACCTGATGCCCGAATCGCCATCGATACCAAGAGCCGACCAACGAGACTCTGTTCCGGCCATGCTTCAGCGAAGCCCTAGCAAACTGGCTGGAGCATTTAATGCCGAAAAGGGCCGCAAGCATACCAACAGCTCAGGCCTGGAGACTCTGTCAACTCAGGAAAAGCAGGAACTTCTCAGTCGACACCTCAGCAATGTCGAGGATCTTGTTAAGGACCTGAAGAATTGCGCTCCTTTTGGCGGAGCCATTTGCTAGCTACCCAGACTCGACTTTGGCCCAGACGCAACTATACGTGCCTCGTCTCTCTTCACCATGATGCGGACTCGACTCGATTTGATTTGAGCCCAAACGCGACAACAGTACATGCACTTTTTTTTTTTATTGTCAAGACGCGTCTCAACTGATTTGACTTGGAACCAGACGCAGCCATGACTCTGTACTATTTTTCTGAACCCTCTGCGTTCTCTGTTGGCTTTTTGTTGTCCTAGCCTTTCCTTATCTTCAGCCTTTTGATCAGCATTAATGCGATGGATGAAATTTTTTCATTCTTTTTTTTTCCTTTTTGGCGTCGAACGTAACAATGGGGAGTTTTGAAGCTGCAAGTGCATTTCTTTTTTCGACTCACGGCAAGCAACATGCAATTGGACGAATTTTATTACGGAAAATATCGTGTACAGATAGGCAGGCGTTATATTAAGCAGAGGCCAAAAGATTTCTCTCCTTTTCAGCTCTGAAAGTTGGGTTGACAAAAAAAACACACACACATTAGCCTACGACCTTAGATGCCATGCTCACGCTTTTCTCTCGTTATGGAGGGCTAGCGCTTGACGGTGTAGGTGACCGAGGAGACGGGAGTTTTGAGCCATCCAGCTCGTTAAGGCCATCGTCGGGATCGACTGGCGCCATTTCCCATTGCGGATAGGACCTGATGGGCAGCCTCTTTTCCTTGGAGTAAATCTCGACGGGTATGGCCTGACGAATTGAATATGCAGACGATGGCAACGCTGTGCCCTCAATGCTCGTAGCGCAAGTACGCGCAGTGGTGTCCGTGTGCGAGTCCTCCGGACCACGATGGTCGCCCAGAGGCGGCAGCTGCGGCGGCGGCTGAACAGCGGCGCCTACAAGCTCCGTTGTCCCCGTCCGAGTGCCGCTGTTTTCCACTCGTTCCCTACGCCTCCGCTGGGTATACGAGACCGCCAGGCATGCCATGAGGAGGCCCACCGACAAGGCGCTGACGGCGATGCCGACACCCAGGCCTACCTTTGCCCCCGGCGGGAGCCGGTACGTCTCGGAAACAGCGACGGAGGACGGCGCCAGGCACGCGAGCGCCGTGGAAGCAGAGCAGTTGAGCGCCGAGACGCTGCTGGGGGGTGGTGGTTGTTGTTGTTGTCGCTGGACGCAGTTCCCGCCGGCCCGACACTGCGATCCGTAGGGACAGCATTTGCCGCCGAGGGCCGCTTCGCAGAGGTAGTAGGTCGGCTGGGGGCATTTCCTAGCACAGCAGCCCGGCGAGACGGTGGCGGCGACGCGGCCGGAGCAGGAGTATGCGTCGCTGGGACAGGGCGAGTCGCCGACGCAGTTGGATCCGAGGGGGCAGCAGCGCGGCTGGTTCGCCCGGTTGATGTAGCAGTAGCTTTTGTTGTCGCAGCACTGGTCGGGACGCAGGACATCGAGGCCTTTTTTATTTTTTTTATTTTTTGTTAATGGCACGGTTAGAAGGGGAGTTTTTGACTTGGAGAAAGGGGGGGAGAGGGAGGGCGCGGCGGAGAAGAGGGTACAGTTGTGGTAGGAGTCGCCGCAGTTGGCGGTGGGAAGGGATGCAGAGACGGGTGCTGGTGCCGGCGACGTGGGCGGCAGAGTCTCCGGCATGTCGGTGTAGAGGACGAAGCCGGTCAGGCTGGAGCAGCTCTTGTCATTGTGTCTGGGCGGCGGTGAGGCATGACATGAGGGAGAGAAGGGGAGAGGAGCGGCGGCACGGGGCGATGGGAACGCGCGATGGGAACGGGCGAGTTATCAGTTGGTTCGCCTGGGCGTGACAGTGCGGCGTGGGCTTGGGCGACGGCATCGTCAGCCTTGTCCGTGCACGGCGTTGCTATTGTTTATTGTGTACGGACTGCTCCGTAGACGGGGTTGTGATCGGAGCGCTGAACCGAGGCGGAGGAGGCGGCTCGGGGAGATGGCAGGCTGTCCAGGGCGTGCCTGGGGTATAAATAGCGTCAGCGGGTCTTTAAAAGGGTGCGTTATTTTGGGTTCTTGGCCTTTTCCGATGCAGACAATGGTGTTGGTGAGCACGTATGTACGTTGGCATTCCCTCTTGCTTTCATCGATAAGAGACAAAAACTCCCCCACGTTGCATCCCAGGCGCGCACAGTACACGCACTGTCTTGCGTACGGCCAGACCCCGCTCCACCGAGCTCGGCCCGGATCACGAAACCCGCGTCGTCGTACCGACTTTTGCTTTGCTTTGCACCAGAACCAAGCTTATTTTTTCTTTGTTCACTACCTTAGTCACAGGCTTCTCCTCTCTCCCGCCTCGCGCCCCTCCTGCGCGCTCTTCCAGGCGCGACCTCGTCCTCGGGATACGGATACGGATACGGATACGGCACCTCGTTGCGCTCGTAAGAGTTGGCCACGAAGCGCATCTGCTCAAACATGCTCGTCGCCACGCCGGGGTGGCAGTCGGGCCCCCCCTGGCGGCGCTGAAGGAGGCGATGCCCACCACGGCGCCGTTGACCACGAAGGGCCCGCCAATGTCGCTGGCCGTCTCCATGCCCCGCGCTGCCGGCGGCGCGCCCCTCGCCGCAGAAGTTGTCGGCGCCGACCTCGGCCAGGACGGGCCGCACGCGCTTGCGGCACACGCGCGGGCTGAATACGGGCACGGCGAACTCGAGGATGGCCTCGTGCTCCCGGCTGCGGTGGACGTAGGACCCGGGCCACGAGTACCCAACCCAGGGCAAGGTGCGCGGACGCTGGTGCCCGTTGCCCACGCGCATGCGGCCCGAGGGGTCGACGATGACCACCAGGCTGTCGGGCTGGGTCCGCGTCGTGCACGCAGCTGGCGGCGGTGAGGACCAGGTTCCTGCGCACCAGGACGCCGGAGCAGGCGGCCTCGCGGCAGGGGACACTTGGACCCGCGGGGCAGGCTGACCAGGCAGGGGTACTTGCCGGCCGGGACGGGGGTGCCGCCGAGGATGGCGGACACGCACGACGCGCCGGCGGCGGCGAGGGCCGTCACGAAGGAGGCCTTCGTTTGTGGAGCCAGTCGAGCTTGACGGGACCAGGCCATGTTTGAGCGCCGAGTTGAGCTCGACGAGAGCGCCGCCAGTGGGATGCTTGAATCGCGTCGACGTCAAGCGCCCCCAATCACGGGTTTGTATTGCTCTACCCGATGAGAGACGAGACCCCGGTCGTCGAATGACGCCGACGGGCTTTTGGGTTTGAGCACGTCTTTGCCTCGCCGAGCCTATCTAAGCAAAGCTAGGTAAAGCGAAGCATCAAGCCTCCTTTTTGTATCATAATGTCACGGTGCGTCGCTTCAAGATTTTGGCCGCCCGCCTGCCGGGACACTGATTGTACTGTACATACGTGATATTGATACACACTGATTTAATAAGTAGAGCTCTTGTCCGCCGACCAAACGCGCAAAAGTCAACCCAGCACCCCATTCAACCGTCGACCGTGGAATCTATCAAGACAGACGAAAAAAAAAAAAAAAAAAGGATCAACACCCAACGACAAGTGACGTCACCACTACCACCTCCCACCGTGACTCACGGCCGGGCAACACCCCTCTCGGCGCAGTACTTTTCCACCTCCTTCCGCAGGGTATCCCGCTGCCGCAGGGCGCCCTCCATGACCCGCTCGCACACCTTGCCGAGACCGCGCTCGTCGTCCCGCCTGGCCAGCTCGTCAATGTGGACCATCTCGGCCAGCACCGCCTCGAGCTGGTTGGGCAGCCAGGTGACGATGGGGCTGCCGCCCGTGGCCGTGGGGTGCGAGGTCCTCTTGAGGATGTACTCCCTGGCGAAGCACCAGTGCCGCCAGCGAAAGTCGCGCACCTGGTCCAGGATCTGCAGCCACAGGCTGCGGGACTCGCGCACGAGGTCCCTCTCCTCGTCGGAGGCGGGCTTGGCCCTGTCGAGGGCCAGCGCGAAGCCCCGCACGTCGTGCGCCTCGGAGACGTGCTTGACGTGCTGCAGGAAGTCCTTGTGGTTGCTGGGCCGGTACTTGCGGAAGTCGCGCAGGATCTCGGTCAGCGGCGTGTCGGGCATGGGCACCTGCAGGAGGTTGTCCATGAGGGGCACCATGGAGTCGTTGGCGCCGCTCTCGCCGCGGAACGACAGGGGCTCGCCGTCGTTGAGGCCCTCGTAGACGACGCCGTTGGGGAACATGCTCTGCGAGGTGATGCCGAAGATGAAGGTGCGGAAGCTGGTGTACTCGGTGGGCCGGGACTTGGCCCACATGGTCTCCATGACGGCGTTGATCTTGACCAGGGCGGCGAGGACCTCGCCGAGGCCCTGGTTGAAGGCGGCGCGCTGGGCGGGGGTGCCGAGCGGCGAGGACAGCTGCGAGGCGACGTCGAGGCACTTGACGGTGCCGGCGACGAGGGGGCCCGAGTTGCGGACCATGTCGATGTGGACGAGGACGAAGCCGGCCTCGGACGAGGTTGGGTCGAGGCCGTGCTCAAAGGCGCGGATGAGCCGGAGGTTGTCGTACTCGAGGCCGCGGGAGGGGTCCTCGAGACGGTAGTTGTACAGGGCGTAGGAGCCGGCGTATTCCATGAAGGGGAGGAAGCCGGCGCTGGAGCATGTTAGTCGGTGAAGGCGGTGTTGACGGGATGCAGGGTGTGGGTTGAGTGCAGGTGAAGTTGACGGAACGTAGGGTATAAGTGGTTGAAGGTGATGTTGACTCGACGCAAGGGATAAGGGATGCATGTTGGTGTAGTGTAAGGCATGATGGTGTAGTGTAAGGCAGGTTGATGCACGTGATGTTGATGCAATGCAAGTCATGCCATGCAAGTGGTGCAACATGCGCAAGCAAGCAAGGAAGGGCATGGGGATGGGGACAAGGAATGGCAAGCGACGTTGCAAGCAACGCCCTCCCTCTCCCCCCCCCCCCCCCCCCCCGGACGAAGCAACACTTACATTTCCGCACAGCGAGCAATCGGCCGCGCAATGTTCCTCGGCAGAACCTGCCTGCCCAGCCCGTACTCCTCGCCCCGGACGAAGCGCTCGTGGCAAGGCTCCAGCAGGTACGCAGACGCCAGGAAGGAGTAGTCGCGGTACAGGGCGTTCATGACGGGCAGGTCGTGCTTGTACTTTTCCATGTGGTCCGTCAGGTCCGGGAACTCGCTGTCCACCACGCCGCCCAGCTTGCTGCCGGCCAGCAGGCCCGGCTCGCCGGACAGCGTCTTGACCGGCATGCGCTGGAGCAGCGACTCGAGGGCCGCGAACTCCGGGGGCAGCGTGACGACGGGGTCCATGCGCGGCAGGAAGCCGCGCGTGGTGGACACCATGAAGGCCGGCAGCGACCGGTCGTCGGGACGAGCATCGTCCAGCACGTGGAAGGGGGCAGGCGCGGCGACGGAGCCCATGGCGGCGGCGGAAGCGAGCGGGGACGGGGGACAAGGACAAAAGGGCAGGGGCTGGGGCTACGGCTGGGGGGGGGCAAGCAAAGCAAAGCAAAGCAAAGCAAAGGCCAAGCAAGCAGCGTGTTTGTATCCCTGTCTATGTGTTTTACACAGCTGGGGGGCAAGCAAGACGGTGGCGGGAGAGGGGGAAGGGATGCCGGAGAGCAGCAGCAGAAGGACGTATGTGTGTGTGTGTTACCCAGCGGTGGACGGATGAAGGTGAGGAGAAAATAAAAGAAAGGAGGAAGGAAATGGTCGATGCTGGCTCGCCCGGCTCGCGGCGCCGATAAGTACCCTGTGGCCGGAATGCATTCCGGCCTGGCGAGCGGGGCGCTGGTCACGATGCGCCGAAGCATCGGAGCGCCTGGACCCAGCGCCTGGCTCGCCATTGGAAGGACGGCAGGCAAGCTGATACGTAATGGAAAAACGCGGCGCTTCTTGGTCCTGCGTCCCCGCGTCCCCGCGTCTCCCCTCCTTGGTCCGGGTAGGTCGCTTCGCTGCGTGCAAGGAAGCCGGGTTCACGCGGCCCCGGAGCACGGCGGCTCAAAGCAAGGGCCGTTGGGGACAAAATCGCCGCCGCCGGGGGGAGGGGGAGGGGAACAGCAGGAGCGCCTCGGCAAGGAACGGCAGCAGCGAGCACCGGGATGAAAAGCCAAAAAGGAGCCGGCCTCGCGTGAACCCCTTGGCCGAGGGGCCGACTCTGCCCAGCCCAGCCCAGCAACCCCCCGCCGGCATGATCCATCCGTAATAGCAATTGGCCTATTGGCCGGAATCATTTCCGGCCACGAGGGGGGGGGGGCCCATGATCGGACCCGGCCGCCAGCAACCACCTGGACTTTTTTGTTTACGTGGAACTTGGCTGGGAAAAGTGGGCTTCTCCGTCAATTTCGGGGACCGCCAGAAGGGGGGGAGGCGGTCTCGGCCGTTTCACCTTGCTCGCTCCGCGTTTGGGGCAGCTTTCGCGCGTTGCCAAGGGATTCTCGTGTCCGCCGTCACCGGTGACGAGTCGGTCCAGACCCAGCACGTCGGGTCTTGATGCTGCCGAGCGTTGCTTGTCATGGCCACGGCGCCTGTCCCGGAATACGGCGAGCCCATTGCTCCTGGAAAAGGCCAGAACAACCGCGAGTCAAGTTGCACGAAAGCTGCGCTTCGCCGCCTGCTCTCGGCACAACGAGAGCGGCGGCTTTGTGCCTGCGCATGGTGTACATGTCAAAGGAGCAGTAGCTCGCACACGCAAACATGCGAGGCGCGGAGCAAAGAGTCGTGGGTGGCTACTCGTTTCCTTGTGCCCGGGGCAAAACGCACTGTCGTGACTTGATCAAGATGCCCCGATACAACGTCTTGCAAAAGGAACGCCTGCAGTGGCGGCGTTTTGTAGGAACCTCACCTCCAGGCTGTTGAAAGCCAGCTTCTGCTCATGCTGCGACGGCGCTTTTCGCCCCGTTGGCTCCGAGTCGGCAACTGGGACGGTAGGCAGCCATTCTCACAGGCTTGTGGAATCTTGTCTGGCCTCGTGATAGCCAGCTGCAAAGGGTGCGAATAGAAGACGCCATCCTCGGTAATACCGAGCAAGGCATCCGGACCACCTGCAGCTTTCTTCACCTACGATCCGACAGCCCAATGCACAAAGGTCGTCTGTATTCTTTCGCTTCAAGCTCCAAGAAAATTTGTAATAAGAGAGGAGAGAGAGAGAGAGAGCAAAAAGAAGCAGAATCTACGACTTGTACCCTGACAATGGTTTGCGGTGTGTTATTACGTGCATTTCGACAACTGTCTCGCTGAGCTGAGCGTATCCTGTCGTACCATCCAAACCTCGGAACACTCCCCTTGGCGTGGTAATTCGGTCCTGGGTTGGCCCCCAGAACTGCAAATGAAGCTCGTTGGCATATCCCAGGCAAATGATGTTGAAGTACTTTGACGGCTCAGGACAATGTCATGTAGCTGGCATCAAGCGAGATCCGGTACGCGGTGGACTCGAGTCCAGCCAAGTCGATATTTAGATCGATGCGCCGGTTTTGCCCATGCGGCCGGCGACCTTGTACTCAGTTACCGTGTCGCGTAAAGCAATGTGTCGCATCGAGAGCCCAGGCAGGATGAGCCGCATCGCATCGCTCAGCGTAACGTAACGGAGGCTGCCAGGTGCTGACGCTGCCCGGGGTTGCTTTCTTGTTCGCGTTCAGAGCCGCTTACCTCGCATGCACACCGAGCCTTGACAGAGTACTCGAACAACGATGAGCCCCCGCGTACGCAGATCAGAAGTCTCATTGCTGGTCGCCATTGGCTGCGAGGCCTTTTCTTCCAGGACCAAGAACTAGATGGCGCAGCATGTCGGGATACTGACCAAAAATGCTCCCACGGCGAATACTGGCGTCAGCATGCAAAAAGTCAGCAATAAAGCCGGACAGGAAAAGGCTCAATCAAGCATGCAGTTCACCTCTCACCTTGTTCATCCCCAGTAGTTCGGCCGAATCAATAATGAAACTTCCAAACGGCGCAATATCAACGACCTTGGGCTCCAACGCCTGAAGGATTGCGGTGCCAGCTCAGTCCAAGGCCAAACAAGCAGCAGCCCGCGCGCGCGCCACGCACCGGAGCAAATGCAAGGCGGGGATGCCATATAAACGTAGCTATTGCACTCGACGTGGCCAAACGTGAACACAGATGTGTACTGGGCGTACGGAGGATGCCTTGTCGACAATGGCAAACCGCAGAATGGGCACTTGGATAAAGTCGGAATGGAGACGCAGGTTCAAAGCGGGCTCAGCTGTCTTGAAGAATACAGATACTAAAAAAAAAAACAACCGGAGGATGATCGAAACCATCGTGTCGTTACTGGTGTTGGGGGCCTGATGGTCGGCCGTAGCGCCAGTCGCTCCGAAAGCAGTTGCGTCAACGTGTCCGCCCGCCGCCTGGGACTAGCTTGTATCTTTTGTCCATCGAGATCCATGGATGGCGGCCCGTCAAAGTCGCCAGTCTCTCGTCGGCCATCGCTGTTGAACAGCCATCGACCCGCAGTCAGCGAACGCATCAGAGCGAGCCAGGTTGCGAGATGGATGCACAGTACGCGAGGGCCATCTGCGGCATTCAGCTGATGGCAAGATGGGCGTCGCGATTGGAATCGGGGTGAAACAGCGGAGCCTTTGATCGAGCGTCAACGTGCACCATGGTCAGCGGTTTCGTCGGGTGGTGGGGGGGGCTGCTTGACGGGCGCTGGAGATGGTGAGACGAGGGGTGATGGGCGTGAGGAAGTCATGGACAGCAAGGGCCGGCAAAGAGTAAAGCAAAGCCTGGTGAAATGTCAAAACAACTGGCAGAAAAACCTCCAAGCTGGCCGTGCTGGGGCGCTGCGTGGCTTCCGCTGGCCGGAGCTGCCCGATGCGTTGCTGGGCTGTTTGGGCTGGTTTGTTGTGCGCTGCTGCCGCTGCTGCTGCTGCTGCTGCGGCGATGCTATTCACAGCTGGGACGGCTCTGGTCGCTGATTGGCCAGCCCCCCGGAGGCATGGATAATGCGCGCCCCTTTTTGGGGTCGCGGACCCGAGCTAGGCCCCTTTGGGCGGATGTGGCTCAATGCCAAAGCAGGGCCGGCAAGCGGGAAAAGAACATCCCAAAACCCACACCCCCCTTTGCCTGTTGGTCTTGGGGATGCGCCGGCCTCGAAGACCAGAGAACCTTTACCCATTTTCTTGTGCGCCGCCTTTGGCACCAAAAATTGATGAGCATGAGACCAAGGCCCCAGAAACCTACGAGACAACCCAAGGCCCCTCCCGGAAAAAAAAAATGAAAATCCCCTCCGCTCTCTGTTCACCCCCCCCCCAACCCCCTTTCTCCCATCATCCTTTTCCATCACCGCCCGCGACGCCATCACCACCACCGCCCGCTCGCTGCTGCCAATCCCCCGATCTCACGCCAGCCTGCCGAACGCCCGTGATCCCGCCTTGGCTCGAGCTGATGCAACCAGGCTCAGAGCACTACAGTGCGTGCCAAACCTTATCGTCGGGCCTCGGACTCTGAACCGTGTCCACAGCAACCCAAAAAAACTCTCTCGTCAATGATTGTTCCTCGTCATCCACCCACGCGTCTTGCTTCAACCTAAACTGCCTAGGCGTCATCCAACTGGATCCCTTGTTCCTGCATCCCTCAATTCCTGACCACCAAATCGTACCGGGTGTTTCGACTGGAACCGCTTACTCTTTGAACGCTCACTCTTTTCTCTTATCTACTCCAGCTCTCTCTCTCTCTCTCTCTCTCTCTCCCTCTCTTTACACATTTTTTTTCTTTTTTCAAGATTACCAAAGTCTTGACCGTAAACCCGTCGTCACCTCCCATCTCTACGACGCCATCCGACGCCATCAGTCATGGCTTCCAAGGGTGATGGACGACGCAAATCCGGTGGCAAGCCAAGATTGGTAGTCACCCTCAAAGTCTCTTCATCGCGGTTGCGCCAACTGTTGCAGCCTGCCTCTTCCGAGTCCAAATCTCCAGCATCAAAAGGGTCTGCAGAAACCAAGGAATCCGTTTCTTCACCCGCAGTGTCTGCCAACCAGGCCGCGTCAGGTGTCTCTAATGGGGATCCTGCTACCGACTCAACCGCTGCGACACCAGCCGCAGAGGAGAACCCGGCAACTCCATCAATGCCGCCGCCCTTTGACGGCCGGAAAAAGGGTGCGAAACGATCTGCCGCATCGCTCGATGGCGCGCCCAAAATTCGCGGCAAACCAGGACCAAAGAAGAAACCCAGATTGTACGTTTGCCTACCATGACGGGCCTGGGATCGAGCTAGCTTCAAACTCGGCAGTTCTTCTCCCTCCTCTCCGTCCCCCGGGGGGAAACCCCCCCCCTTTTTTTTTTTCTTTTTTGTACTCAATCTCCCGATGCTAACTTGGATGACCTTGCAGAGAGGATGGTACAATAGACCACGGTGCCGTCGCCAGAATGCAAGCTGCGAAACTAGGCCCAAAGGCGAACCAGGGAGCCATCAACGCTGGCCTTCGGGCGCTCGACAGATCAGGCAAACCATGCCGTAAATGGGCCCGGGGCGGCTTCACGCTGAAAAGCTTTACGGGGGTCGTGTGGGAAGTTCATCGCTGGACTGCTCCGCCAAAGAGACCTGCCGAAGACGAGAACTCGGAATCAAGAGCCGCCTCGGTTTCCGCCGACAACAGCAGCAGCAAAGAGAACAAGCCGAATGGGCAGGAGGAAAATAGCCCCAACCACAGCAATGGCGGGGGGGACGTCGACATCAACAGCGTGCCAAGCATCAACGCCTCTTCACCAGCTCCTATTGCAGTATCAGCCGCGTCATAGGCCGGTCGCTTGCCTCGCAGCTGGCCTGACCCAAAGAGCTGAAATGTTTTTGACGGTCCAGCCCTCGTCCCGCTGGTCATGCCATGCAGATTGCGCCCTGCTACGATGATGTGGTTCCTGGACCATGTTCCAGTGAGCTGGACAAGTGGCCAGCGGACCCGTCCTTGTCTGGCAACGTTTGATTTTCTTTTCTTTTCTTGTCTTCTCTTTTTCTTTTTAATTACTGACTGGGGTGTTTGTGGTGTTTTGGCATTGCGGCAACGGGTCGTTTTTGGCGTTCTTGGGACTTGGGGTTCAGGGTTTAAAAGGCATCTTTTGATGGACAAGACACGGACAAACGCGGACAAACGCGGGCAGAGATGGGGGAGTCAAGGGTCATTGCAAAGGGCTTTTTTTTCCATACATGTACATCAATGTTGAGAATTCGAGAGGGCCGAGTCGTGAATCGATCATGGCGAGCGCATCACCGCTGCGGAATCAAGTCGGCACACATCTGCGCCTCGGCGGTTGATGTTGTGCGCCGATTCATGGGGTTTGACGCACGGCTGACGCATGCTGAGGCGCTGTGATGCTTCAATCTTCCCTTGCCCGTACTTGCTGCTGGCGATCAAGGGCAGCATGACCAGGAATTGCCATGCATTTGTGCTCCTGTGCTCCGTGCGTGCTCTGTACTCTGTGCTCTGTACTCCGTGCTCCGTGCTCCGTGCTGGTAGTGACTGGAGAGGTGATGTCGCCTGGGGGCGCACACTCATGCTGCTGTCAACATGAACTCAACTCTGTTGAATTGATCAGTCTGGTCGAATCTGGTCCTTTGGAGGTACAGCGTCGTCACAGCGGGAGGCACCGCCCGCCAGCCCTCAACGGGCTCGGTACAGCCACCCAAGCGCTGGTGCAAGTCAAGTACCTAAAGTACCTACCATGCCGCGCAGGGGGCAGCTGGGTTCAAAGGCCAAGGGAGGGAAGGGAAGGTTGAAGGGATGGAGTCAATGGGAGCGCGCCAACCATGAGCACGATTACACGGGTATGATTGCGTGCTGCTAGCAGGCCATTGACCGGCCCCTCGCATTCAATCAATGTTCCCTCCCTTGCGGGCTGAAGACGTGAGAGTTTGGTTGGCATGGTCAACAGCCTACGGAGGTGCTCGGTACTCGGTACTCGGTACTTTGTGCTGCCCACTGCCCACTGCCCACTGCCCAAGTCAGCTTGTTCAGTGCGGCGCGCGTTGGACGAATCACCCAATCCGGCGTCAAGGCCTCGCTGCTTCTCTCCACTTGGGCTGCGCAGCAAACAGCACGAACCATGAACCACGGACGGACGGCGGATGCTATGGGCCAGCGGATTTGATCGAGCAACAAGGAAAGCGAATCGCTCTTCAGCCCAGCTTCTCCGTGCGCCCGACCAAAACTCGGGACTACGACACACATCGCTTGGTGCATGTGGTAAGGAGGAAAACGCACCAGACGCTTAGCGGAATGGGAGGTCCCACTTTGGCGAGGGGCCCCAAGGTCAAAGCTACCAAGACCTCCAGCTCCTAACCAGTGATCCAAGGTACCAGCGCGTAGGTACCCGGTACCAGGCAGCCCAAGCCCCAGGCTTGTTCAGTGATCCCATGCCCCCCTTCCCCCCGGTCTGGTGGCCGGCCCTTTACGCGCACGACTCGGATGATGCAAGCTCCGCCTTCGCCCTCTCCGTTCACTGCGAGCGAAAGCGATCGAGCAAGGCATCCGAGATCCATCCCTACACGCTACACGCTACACGATACACATGACATATACCACTACCGAGAGGTAGGTAGGTTACTCCGTAGGTAGGTAGGCAATACGCATCAGTCTACACGCGACACGCTACACAGTGCCCGCTGCTCACCACCAGCCTTCCCTGCAAGCAAGTCACCCCCACAGGCCAGGCCTCTCTTCCAGCTTGCTGCATCACCCCGAAACCATCCTTCCGAAACGATCTGCGATACCCAAATCGCACCCGGTTTTTTTTTTCTCGCAAGGGGGCACTGGAGCTGCCTGGCTTGAGCTTGGGCTTGAGCTTGACCTTGCTTGCCGCTGACGGAGCAACCTGGATCTGTCTTGTCGTCTGCCGTTGACAGGGGCTGCACCTGAAGATCGTTCAACGACGGACACGGCGACAGGCGACAACGACACTCGACAACGACACTCGACAACGACACTCGACATCGACATCGACACACCGTCCTCTCCAACGACCACCAACGACCAACACCTCGCCGCTCCTTGCCCCGATTCCCGCAGTGGCCGACCTTTTCTCAACCTCCAGGCACGCTGAAACTCTCTTCCCTACACCCCTGCACTCCCTTCCCCCCCCCCGCCCCCCTCCTCTCTCTACCCCGGGAGCCGTTTCCGTTTGGTTGGTATGGAGCAGCATGGCTCATCTGGCTTCTCAGACTCAGAATCGTCAACTGGAAGCTCCCATCGCTCACAAACCCGACCTGCTACTACCTACACCTCTGATCGGGCGCGCCGAGCAGAAACAGAGGCAGGCCCCCCTTCCACTTCCCACTTCTACACCCATCCGGCCCGCACGTCGATTCTAAGCGCAAACGGTGGCCTCCTTCTTGGCCCGGCTTCCAGTTTCGCTTCGGCGGCACCGCGAGGCGACAGCGTCGGCATGGACGGCACAGCAAACAGCTCCGTGGGCAACGCATGGAGGGAGAATGGCAATCTGCCGTCCTTCTCCCGCGGCTTCAACATGTTCATGGCGCCGATCGACGCCGACGGCGTGGAGCTGGGCGTCGACGACGGCTTTTTCGTTCCCTCGTATCTGTCCGATTCGACATATGTCCGCAAGTTGAAGGAGGCACACCGCTCCAAGCTGCAGTCTCTGAGAGAAACAAAGCCATCAACGTCCAACGGGGCCGCTACAAAGACGCCTGGCTTGAATCACCAGGCCCTGCCCCCAGGCTCGCATCGCGGCATGTCACACAGCGTCATCGAGCGGCCCCCTCCGTTTGAGGAAGATGACACCATGGCTCCGTTACCATCGCGGTGGAACAAGGATGACATGTTCGGCGGTATCGATTTGCTGTCAGACGGTCGTTCGGTAAAGTACACCGCGCCGAGGAGCCCCCACGAGCGCGACCATGAGGCCTCGGCCGTACGGGCAGATCACTACATGCCCCCTCAATGCGGCATCTACTACTACGAGGTCAGCATTATATACGGCAAACGTGACGAGTACGTAAAACCCCAACGTGCCACCGCCTTCAGCTGTCGGCAGTGATAAACAAGGGTGACTTGCGAGAATGACAAGAACAAGCTAACTGGGCCGTGCACGTGCAGCACGACGATTGCCGTCGGGTTCGCGACAAAGAATGCATCGACTTCGCGCCCTATTGGTTGGGAACCCGAATCCTGGGCCTATCACGGTGACGATGGCCGCTCCTTTACCGGCCACAACATCGGAAAGCTGTTCGGCCCCTCGTTCAATGCGGGAGATGTCATCGGTTGCGGCGTCAACTTTCGCGACCACACGGCGTTTTTTACCAAGAACGGCGTCAAACTCGGTAAGACAATGGCCATGTTGCCGAGAGCTTTTGCCCAAGGGGGGGGGAACCCTTTTGCTTGGCGTTTGCTTACGCATGTTTCTGTTTGTTCAGGTGTGGCGTTTCATGATGTCACCCGGTCCAAGTTATATCCTGCCGTTAGTCTTAAGAAACCTGGCGAAGAAGTATCGGTGAATTTCGGCCAGACGCCGTTTGTATACGACATTGACGATATGATGAGGGCAAGTTTCTTAACCCCTTGCGTTTTTTTTTCCTCTTCCGCGACGGCGAGGGCTTTTGCTGACTTGGGTCACAGGAGCAACGAGCCAAGATTCGGGCAGAAATAGAAAACACCGACATCTCGACGCTCGAGCCTGGCCTAAGCGAAACAGATCTCATGCAAGCGCTGGTCCTGCAGTTTCTGCAGCATGACGGCTACGTGGATTCAGCCCGCGCGTTTGCCGAGGACATTAAGCAACAGAAGGAAGCGTTGAGACTGGACCCCAGCGTCCCCGTTGAAGGCATCAATATTAAAGATGACGAAGACGCTAATAACAGACAGCGTTGGTTTTGTGCCCCCCCCCCTTTATTTTTTTTTTTTTTTTGCTTGCTACTTTCCGTGTTGCCTAACACACTCGGCAGGCATTCGGAGAGCCATCCTGGAAGGCGACATCGATCGGGCCCTGAAGCTGACAAACGCCTACTACCCGCAAGTGTTCCGGGAAAACGAGCAGGTGTATTTCAAACTGCGGTGTCGAAAGTTTATCGAACTGGTCAGGACGGCGGCGCAGCTGCGCATGGGTGGTGATGCCAAGGGGAGCAACGGCTACGGACAGGACATGGATGTTGACGGCGGCGGCAGAGACGGCGCGTCTTGGACCGACAGCATGGCGCTGGACGAAGACGCGCAGGATCCTTCGGAGCTGCAGAAGCTGGAGCAGCAAATGCTGGAGTACGGCAAGACCCTCAGCGCCGAGTACACCGACGACGCGCGAAAGGACGTCGGCAAGGCGCTCACCGAGATCTGGGGCTTGGTAGCGTACGCCAACCCGCTCAAAGAACCGCTAGTGAGCCACCTGCTCGACCGGAACGGCAGAGTCGCCGTGGCCGAGGAGCTCAACTCCGCAATCCTGTGTGAGTCCGAGTCCGAGTCCGAGTGCCAGCCCCAGGCGCAGTCCCAGCCCCCCCCAAGGGGCAATTACCATCCCTTTTCACCCTTGTCCCGGCCGAGAAGCCCATTGAGCTAACCCAAAAACGATGGCAGCGTCTCTGGGTAAATCCTCGCGCGCGGCGCTGGAGAAACTCTACGCCCAGTCGCTCGTGCTGCTCGAGGATTTGAGGACGGACGGCGGCCCGGGCGCCTTTGTCTCGGTGCAGGACGTACTTGACAGTATCAAAGTTTTGCCGTCTCTGTGACGGGAGCGGCTGCACCCAACGTTCCCGGGCCTTTTTTTTTTTTTTTTTCCTTCCTTCTTTCTTTTTATCTTTCTTCCTTTGGGGCTTGCCGTAGCCGAACACGGCGTTGGGTTTCCTGTTGCGCATTGTGCATTTGCGTTAAGTCTCATCCGAACCTGGACGGCGTTTCATGGCGGCTGGCTTTGGCTTGTCTTGCTTATTTTGTTTTGTTTCGTTCGACATGCCCCGCCCTGCTCGTCTGTTTTGTCTGTTCCCCCGTTTCTTCCTTTCAATCTGCGACAAGGTTGCATTTTGGCGCGGTGGTCGGTCTCGGGGGGATGTCTGACGGGAGAAGGGGGGGGGGGATTTGGACAGGGTGGTGTGACGCCGTTCAGCGTGGGTAGTTTGGCAAGGCGACGGAGGGGGGGAGCACGAGGGCTTGAGCGGCCTGGGGGGGCGAGGGTCTCGGACAACATGCAGGACTGCAACTCGGGATGCCGGCTGGGATGGACGGCGCGGGTGGGACAGCGACGTATGAGGGTTATGGAGGCATCATACCACGGGGCGGGTGTGCGATGCAGCAGTCCATGGTCTTGAGGTGAAACGCGCGAACCCGCCTGGGTGGGCAGGCATTCAGACAGGCAGGCAGGCGGGCATTCAGCCAGGTAATGACTAGTGTACAGGAAGCCAGAGCACCATGCAGCCACGGTGCGCATTCTCCCAGGGTGGGACCGGCTCGTCGACAGCCATCGTGGGCAGCTTGACAGGGCGGACTCTCCAGCCAGCATCTATCTCGTCTCTGGCTGTTGCACCCTCGACAGGAATGACCTCTTTTCAGCCAGCATCCCCCAGGGAAACCCCGGCTGTCGCACAGCTCGACAGTGACGTGTACTCTTCATCCTCCCCAGCATCCCCAGAAGACGCCGGGCTGTCGCACAGCTCGACAGGGGACGTCAAACTGCATCATCATCATCATGCCCGACCTTCCAGCCCCAGCATCTCTGGAACAGCCTGTCCCGGTGCCTGACCAGGTTGCCGCACTTGGAGACGCACTCCCGCAGCGCGTCGCCGCGCCACCCTAGGCTGCCGTCCAGAATCAGGTACGTGTAGGCAAAGACGTCGGCGTCAAACAGGCCCGGCTGGCGGGCGCCAAAGAACCACTCGTCGCGGCCCAGCACCGCCGACAGGGCGGCAAACGCCCGCTCGGCATCGGCGTACAGCGGTTCCGGCTGGAGCAGCGGCCGGCGCGTGGTCCTGCGCACCTCGTCCGCGGCGGCGGACCGCAGCGACCGGAGGAGCAGGCCCCGGGTCGGCCGGGCGGCGGGCAGGTACAGCCGGGCGAGGAGGTCCGTGTGCGTCGGGTCGACGTACAGCGTGTACAGCTGCGGCGGGCCGGTCAGTCGGGGCGCGGGGGCGCCCGCGGGGAAGTAAAAAAGGATGATGAAGAAGAAGGAAGCGGGAACGGGAACGACGGAAACGCACCCACGCGGGGCGGATGCTCTGCGCCAGCAGCGACAGGTAGGCCTCCTGGCGGGGGGTGGCGGCCGCCTGGGGGCAGTGCCTCTCGGCGTAGTGGAGGATTCGGCGTCCCGTGAGGGGGATGTCGGGCCGGGGGTCGGACGACGCGGGGAGCAGGAAGGGCAGCGCGCCCGACGGCGAGGCGTGGTTGTTGGACGGGACGAGGTCGACCGGGATGCGGGCGATGCGGAGGAGCGTCTAGAGCGTAAAGCGGGCGGTTTAGGGGGGGTTGCTTTGCGCCGGACGGGGGGAAGGTCGGGCGATCTTTTTTTTTTTTACCTGCCACTTGAGACACGTTGGGTTGTAGCTGGGGAGGCCGCGGAGGGCGTCGTGGTCGGTGGCGAAGACGTGGAGCTTGGGGCGGCGGCGAG